>NC_083112.1:77639705-77946205 GCF_949774975.1 Lagenorhynchus albirostris | reverse complement strand
CTGGTGAGTCACACAGAACCAGAAACGACTGTCCTGGCGGAGGGAGCTGTTCCATCACAGATCCCCGGAAACAGGAGCAGGCCAGGCGGGTAGGGCCACATGGGGTGGCTGCAGGGGGGAGGGGGATGGAGGGAAACACAGCAAGGCTGGCGCCCCACAGCTGGGCTGCACGGAGCCTCAGAGGTGCTGCCCTGTTCCCCACACACGACTCATTCGTTATTAGAAACTAGAGCGGGAGGGGCAGGCAGTGAGAAACCTCAATGCAAGAGGCAAGTCCCAAGGAGGAGGGGCGCGGTGACCACCCCCTCTGCCGGGACCTTCAAATCCACAAAGAGACGGAAACAGGAAAAGGCTCCGGGGCTTTCCCCGCATTTGATTTCTGGGGTCAAACACCTTTTGTCTTTAATGACGAGAAGCTGCAGGAGCGTGATGGGAACGCCCAGGCCTCCACCATCCAGAGCTGGCAGACGTGAACATCTTGTGATGTCTGACTCGGGACCTTTGAGAGCTAACACCTCATGGACAGAGCTGCAGCCCCCAATTTCCCCCTTCAGCCCCGCCCCCTCCCCACGAGGCACATCTGATGGATGGTGAGCTCTGGGGGCGTCCCAAAGGTGAGGTCACACGCAGGGTCCACGTTAATCCAGCCACGAGCCACGCACACGACCTGCTGCAGTCGTGAGTCCCCAAATGTGTCTCACAACGGCAGCATGCGTGCTAATCCCCTCCAACCCGCTGTTTCACCCAGGGTCGTGGGAACGGGGCTGTAACGGTGACTCTGAGACAACGGCTTACCTATAGGGATAGACACAGACTGGGCCCATCCTTTTAACCCACTGCAAACCCCAGAGAAGGAACTTACAAGTGACCCATGCACCCGAGAGGTTTTCCCCAGATGTTTCACGCCGAGACAGACATCCTCGTGTGGGCATGAGCCTCTCTGGGGGTCACTCTGGAAGAGGAGGCCGGACGGTAAACCACGGGCAGGCACATTTTGGGGGAGCCGACGCGTTCTGAACGTACACCCCAGCAGGTCTGACCCCCGGGTCCCCCCCCCGCCAGCTGTCACGGGCGTATCCACGCGGCCGAGCTGACTGTCTGAGGAAAGAGCTCGCTGCCTTCCCGGCTGCCGCGGTGGGACCCTCGTGAGCTGTGAGCTCTGCGGCATTGACCCGCTTTTCTCTCCTGGGTTTTCTTTTTCTCACAGATTCACAGAAGCCTGTTACAGGTGACAGACACTGAAGCACTGCACACCTCCTCCCTGCGGTCACTTCTCTTTTAACTTTTATAGTCTTTCGCGTAGAGTTTTACACTGTGATGCAGTCAGACTTACCCATCTTTCTGCAAAACTTTGTACACGTTGATATTTTTAAAGGAGATGTTACCTGACTTCCGTTCCTAGGTGATACAAATGTGATGGCTGATTGATTTATTGATCTGAAGACCCCACCACATAATTTGATAGACGAAGGAACGATAAAGTTCCAGTAAGAGGAACTGATTTGCCCAAAGCAGCAGGCCCAGGGCAAAACCCAGGAGTCTGATTCCCCACCCGTGTCCCCGGGCTGCGCTGTCAGGACCAGGTGTGCTGTCCCACCTGTCAGGGCCAGGAGCTGAAATAAGATTCCAAGTAGTCAAGCTTGGCTGGATAAATAATTAGGGGAGAGTAAAAACCTTTCATAAGTGTTGGCTATCATGATCTCGAGTAGATGAAAGCCCCGCGACAGCAAGGATCATATTTAATGTTGTTTCTACCTTCTGTCAGGGTCAGAAGCACAGGCAGCTGGGGACTGCCCTGGCGGTGCTGTGGTTAAGCCTCCGCGCTCCCAGTGCAGGGGGCCCAGTGTCGACCCCTGGTCGGGGAACAAGATGCCTCCCGCTGCGACTAAGACGCGACGCAACCAAATCAATAAACAAATAAACAGGAAACACGAGCACCCGCAGGGCCGGGCAGGTAACCAAGGGAGCAAGATGGGCGTGTCCCGTGGCTGGGCAGCCCCTCCTCGGGCAGCCGTGGGGCGGCAGGGACAGTTCGGGACCACTGGCTGAGCCAAGGAGTTTCAAGGCTTTGTAAGAGCACAGGCAGGACACGCCACGACATCCGGCCTGGGGCCCACGGCCCGCGGATGAGGCAGTATTTGTCCAATGCGTACAATGCGTGGCACCATCCCAGCACCAGTAACTGCCAAAAAGGCTGTGGACTCGACAAATAAAGCACGTACTACAGAAAAAACTATCATCCTTTCTCAGCCCCGGTACTTTAAAACTCGGCTTGGTTTTGTCCAATGCCTATCAAAGCAATAGTATTATGGGCAGCGCTGTGGCCGTCGTTACCATCTTAGACAGACACGGCTCGGCGTCCGGGAACTCCAGTCTGAGTGGAAGGAGGCGCCCGTCCAGCTGCGAACGTGCCCTTAGTGCCCGTGTGAACTGTCTGTGTGGTTCTGAGCCTCCTGGCCTCGTGGGCCTTGACCCCAGGAAACCCAGGACCTGCACAGGGCAACCAGCATGATCGCACTCTCGTGAGTTCCAGATAATGAGAAAAAAATAAGAGAGGCGACTTTTGTTCCCATCTCTGGACGGCGTGCGCAGAGGCTGAGGGACAGGAAGCGCAGCCCACGCGCTGCGGCCAACACCGTGAAACCTTCCTGTTCCTCTCCCCTAATCCCAAGCGAAGCTGTCCTGAGGCATGTGGGCAGAGGGCCTCCTACCAGACGAGGGGACGGGGATTAGTGGCGCGGATCCATCTACAAGGTTCTGTTTTCCACCGTGTGCATTTTTTTTAAGCAAAAAGCAACTCACGTGAAAAACGCATAACTGGTTACCAAGTCGGTTACTATGGTTTTCTAGGAGAAAAACTACACAAGGTCTTTTTTCAATTGACACGTCGTTAGTTTGAGTAAGAATTCGAGATTTCAGAATCGATGTCATTCTGCCTGCTTGGCAAAACCAGAACAAAATGAAGTCGCTCCAGGGCTTCCTTGGTGGCAGAGTGGTTGAGAATCTGTCTGCCAATGCAGGGGACACGGGTTTGATCCCTGATCCAGGAAGATCCCACATGCCATGGAACAACTGAGCCCGTGTGCCACAACTACTGAAGCCTGCATGCCTAGAGCCCGTGCTCTGCAACAAGAGAAGCCACCACAATGGGAAGCCCGTGCACCGCGACGAAGAGTAGCCCCCGCTCACCGCAGCTAGAGAAAGCCCGTGTGCAGCAACGAAGACCCAATGCAGCCAAAAATAAATAAATAAATTTATTTTTAAAAAAATGAAATCACTCTATAAAAAAACAGATAAAACAAAAGAAAAGCTTCCAAGACAGGCTCCAAAATGCTCCAGATAATCTTCGAAGCATCTCTGACAAGCAAACAGAAGATAAAGAATGTCCATCTCTGATTTTTCCATCAGTAAATGAAGGTCAACTGGCTGAGCTGAGCTCGATGTCGGGGAAATTTTACTGGCGTGCGAGTTCAATGAACTGTTAACATAACCGAGGAGTCAGGGTCCAGAAATACCCGGTTCTTATCCTTGGCCCGTGTCCTCCACATGCTTGAAAATCCCCGTCTTCCAACAACTAGACCCAGGAATGGGCCACAGTCCGGCAGAGGTCCTCAGACTGTCACCCCTTCCCCTGTTCCATGACAGAAACTTCTGGATGAGCTCTCGAAGAACTCGGTACTTGACAAGAGTCGATTTGGGGGTGTCCCGTGTGAGCCGCCCCAGGGAGAAGCCAGGGGGCAGCAGCCGTGAGGACCCAGGCCAGCACGGGCACCTGGTGACCTGGAGGTGACCGCCCTCAGTGAGGCCAGGAGGAGAGGCCTGGAGTCACAGGGCCCAGCCCACCTGCACCAGGATTCCTGGTCCAGAAACTGAGGTGATAACCAGACCTGTTTTAAGGTTGGGGTAATTTGTTACTCAGCAAAGATGACAGATACATGGCAGGTCACAGATTGCTGAACCAGGTCACTGACACACACACATGTGAGAAGGGCATGAGGTCCGTCCCTCAGAGGAGGAGGGACGAGCAGCACTCCGGTGAGAGCACCCTCCACGTGCCCCTGGTGGACAAGTCCTGAGGTGCTAAGAGCCACAGAGGTCAAAGGCTCGGCCCAGAGCACCCGGGGCTCCCGGGCAGACTCCAGAGCTCCCTCACCGCCACCTCCAGGGAAGCACCTCCCGCAGCTGCAGCGCTGCTGGCCGGACCCAAATCGCCTCTGTGCGCCGCGGGCACAGGTCCCGAATGAGGGGCCCAGCAGGGAACGCAGACAGCGTGTCTGCTAACCCACGACGTGCCGGTGGCTCAGGCTGCGGCCACGGCAGAGGGTCAGCCCCACCTCCTGTTTCATGGGCTACATTGTATTTAATTTGCATTTTGGGTTGGGTTCTATGGCGTAAGCGTAACGTGACGTCAAGGTATAAGTATTATCATAATAAAACTAAGTCAAGATTAGGGTTCTCAGAGATGTTTACACCGCTCTAACCACGCGTCCCTGGGGTGCTATTATTGACGACCAGCACCTTCTGTGACGGTAGGCAGCTCGGCCACCTGGAAGGTGGGGGCTGCAGCTTTTCTAGCGTCTGTACATTTTCAATCCCTTGCCCTTAAAATAAAAAAGGCACAGAGCACAGATGAGCTGAGAGGCAGGGAGCCCGGCACACGGTGGGTGCCCAGCAATTATTTTCCGAGTGAATAAATACAAGCATTCCACCTCAGTATAGTCAAACTGGGGCTTTAACTCTACTGGACGACCCCCCACGGTGGAAATAGAGACTCGGAGAGAGTGCTGGGGTCTCACGAGTTACATGCGGGGTATTCACAGGTATGAATTGTAACGATCACACCACACGTTTGCAACACGCATCCCAGCCACCAGCTCAGTCATGTGCATTGTCACACCTGAACTTTATGACAATGCTGAAAGATGCTATCTCCCTTGCTGACAAAGACGCTGAGAAACAGGCCAGGAAGACGAGCCAGCGCCTCTGTCACCATAAACTAATGTCAAGCAAGGAACGTCCCGGTCACCCGCCGACGCTTGGTGAAGGGCTGCGTGTCCGCTGTGGGATCAACATGTCCACTGGCAGCCCACCTTGAAAAGCTCAGACCGAAATCTAGAACACAAAGAGCAGCTTCCGGAAACTTTAAATTCTAGCTTTTGCAACAGTCCCGAAGGGCAGGGGCCTCGTGTCCCTATTACACACGGGAGCCCGAGGCCAGAGGGACGAGGAGATACCCCACGGGCCGCTAGGGAGCTGCCGACCTGTCAGTGCCAGTGGGGACAACCCCTGTAGGACTCGGAGGAAAAGGAGAAAACCCGTCCCTCGTGATGAAGATGAGGCTGGTCCCAGCTGGGGAAGAGTCTGGAAGGTCTGAGGCCAGGCTGGGCAGAGGGAGCTGGAATGCAGCGACCTCCGGGGTTGGCAAACTACGGCCCCAGCTGTGGTACAGGTCTTACATTTTCAAAGGGATGAAAAAATCAAAAGAAAAATAATTCCTCACGACGTGACAACTGGAGGAAAGCAGAACACCGCCATCTGTTATAAAGTCTTACTGTCAGGCAGTGGCCCTCGTTCGTTATGGCTGTCACAGCTGCACTCGCACCGCAGGACAGATTGGCGTGGACAGACCACGTGGCCTTGCAGCCCGAAATATTTACCATCAAGGCCTTAACAGAGGGTTGCCAGCCCTGCCGACAGGACAGAAGTGGCTAGGAAGCCTGGGGCTTGATCAATGCTTCTCGAAGCTAAAATGATGACAGCTGGTCCATTCTGAATCCCCCCCAGGCCCGTGCATCTTGGTGATCCCAGTGTCTCTCCACCACCACCCCAAAAGCTGGAGATACACACGAGATCCCCACGGAGAAAACCCCAGTCTGACAACACTGCGCAGGTGAGGTGGGTGGAGAACAAGTATCGTTGTCACTGCAGGTGAAAATGCAAAACTGTGAGTAAAAGAGGCATTTCCTTCTGCCTCAGGAATCCCACTTCTAAAAATCTATCCCAAAGACATCCTTGCAAAAATACTATCGATTCACAAGGCTAGTAACCGCGGCGTTACTGTAATAGGAGACTAGCAACCAGTGTCCATGAACGGGCTGGCTGACTCACAAGGGAATATCACCCAGCCGTGTCCATGCAACAGGCTGGTGAGGAAGGACCTCTGGACGTACCGAGAGATCGAGGACGTGACAGTGTTTATGGTTTGCTGTCCTTTGTGAGAAAGAAGAAATACGGACATACATTTGGGGGCAATCGGGAAATCTGAACGTGGACCGAAGAGTAGATACTAGTCAAGAACTGCTATTGGTTTGATGCGGTGTGATGATGGGGCAACACCTATGTTTAAAAAATGTTCTCGTCAGTTACAGACTATGTGAAATATGTAGGGTGAAGTGACCTGGCTCAAGTGCTGGGTTTGGACACTAGCAGGGAAAAAAGGAGCTGTTGCAGGGTAAGGAGGAAACAAGATGGATCGTAACTCAGTTATGGTTGAAGCTGAGTGAGATGGGGTTCATTACACTGTTATTTCTAATGGTGTATATGTTTGAAAATGTGTACGATAAAAGGTTAAAGCACAGAGGATACAATAAACGTCCATGAACTGCCATCTAACGTAAGAAAACTGAAACCCTGCAATCTGTAATGGGCTGGACTGTGTCCCCCAGAACGACATATTCAAGCCCTTACTCCCGGGGCTTTAGGATGTGACCTTATGTGGGAAAGGAGTCTTTGCCAGCATGACTGGTTAAGACCGGCTCACACTGCATTATGAGGGGCCCTAAGTGCAGTGCCCGGTGTCCTTCTCGGAGGAACACAGACACGCGGGCGAGATGGAGACAGAGAGGGGTGGTGCACCTGCAAGTCCAGGAACAAAGAGGATCCCAGCAACCCCAGAGGCAGGAAGAGGACGCTCCAGAAGGACCCTCCCCTGAAGCCCGCGGGGGGAATGCGGCCCCGGGACACCTGGATTTGGGAGGGAAACCTCCAGGGCGTAACAGGACAGAGCCCTGTGTCTTCGGCCCCCGCGCAGTGGTAGGTTTTTCTGGCCGCTGCAGGAAGAACACACGTCCTCTCTCCGCTGGACCTTCGCCGTGTCATTCCTTCTCCGCGTGCCCAGAGGTGACCACTGTGGTCCTTTGCTCAACGTGATATTCAGTTTCTTCACATTGACACTTTTATCTCTGTTTTCACTGCTGTAGGATACTCTCGCATATCCTATTGGTACAATTCACATTTTAATTCAAAAGCAGTAAAAGAAAGGACCCCACAAACATCAGAAATGAGTTCAAAATCTACGATACTTCCCTGCTAAGAGCACAGCGTTGCACCAGGTATTGTCAGCCTGGGGCAGGAGACCTCTGTCGTGGGGTCCATCCTGTGTGGCGCCAGCAGTGCCCTGCCCACTCGATGCCAGGAGCACCCCCAACTCACAGCCAAACCGCTTCCTGCCGTCTCCAAGTGCCCCTCGGGTGGCAAAGTCACCCCCGCCCTCCCTGAGAACTGCTGCATTAAATATACAAACATTCTGAGCACTTTTAGATGATGGACCACATAATCTATGTGTTCGCACGATCACACAATCACAATCCTCCACTTACTTTCCAAACTTTGGTTCAAAACTTTCAGCCACACAAATACATTAGCCATTTTTCCTAAAGCATTCTTGCCTCTGAATCCAGGCAGGATGCGTGGAAAGTTCCATTCGCTGCTTATGGTTCCCTTTGCTCCTACACTAATAATCTGGCTTCCTGAGCGGCCTGCTGCAAATTAGGGACCTGCTCCCTGATACGCGATACTGCTCGCCAGCTGTGGACGGCGTGAAGCTGTGGCTTTACTGTGCTGACTGCAAGGCCAGCTCCTTCTCATCTCCTTTCTCCAAACAAGTGTCTACAAAGCAAGGTGATTTTGAAAAAGATAAAATGGTGATGGTGTTCAAGTACCAGTTTTTGCCGAATCTTATAGACCATCTGAGGCCCAGAACGGACTTCCCACGACTGCCGTGGGAAGTCACCTCGTCCTGATGTTCTGATCTATTGCAGTCAGAAGACTTGGGTGAAAAACGAACAGACAGCGCCTGGGCTTTTCGCGTGTGCGCGAGCAGGACGCGTAGATCGCCCGCGCGCTCCATCCCCTTACAGCAGCAGGTGTAAATAACACCCAGTCTCTCCATCTCCTCCATTCACTCCGGAGGACTCGCCCCCAGAGAGCCCCCGCGTGCAGCCGCTGGAGCCAGGAGGAGCCCCGTCCCGGGAGCGCTGCGCCAGGCGTTCCCGGAAACCCTGGTGTCGCCTGGCGACCCCACGTCTTCTCTTCCGCAGTTTCAGGATGGCGAGAGTCCAGCGCGGTTGTCTGCGATGCAAAGTAACTGCTGGCATCTGCAGCTCCTCCGGGTGTCAGACTACAGTACGCGCTTTGTTTGGTCGAAACGTGGGGTGTACTCCACTTAGAAGGCAGTTAAGCTCGGAGGATCAGAACGTCTCTGACTGAAAGTCCTCATTAGTTTTCTCACACAGAAACGCACAACCAGTCAGCAGGGACCGTCCACGTTCTGCGCTGCAGCTCTGCCCCCGACGCACAGGGGCTCCGCCCCGAACCCCCCTTGCCCAGCTTTGCAAACGGCACGGTGCGGCCACCCAGGCCCTGGACCATGGGCCCGGCCTGGGATGTTCTCACACTCCAACGACCCAGGTCTGTGCTCAGAGACGCCCTTTCCCCGAGGGCGCCGCACAAACAGCCCATCACGCCCACCGGCACCCTCCCCCCGCCTCTCTCTGCGCCCTCACATCCGACAAAGCCGCCCCTGTTTTTACGCATGGACCGCCTGACTCGCCGGAACGGAGGCACGAGGGCCCTCGTGACCGCCACGGAGCGGCACTCTCCAGGCAGGGCAGGCACTCGGGCAACGCCGTGGACCGAACGAAGCTGAAAGAGAAACCAGGACCGCCCGCAGGGCAAACACGCCCTGCACATCTGGACTCCAGGTCCACACATAACCCTCTTCCGGACCTCTTCCCCAATAAACCCGTGCAGTCTGAGGCCAGGGTGCGGGGCACTGGCTCTTCCACAACATCACAGACAATCAAGAGTCTGCAGGGACCCCAGAGAAATCAATCCCAAACTCTCCCATAACACAGTGCAAATGCTGTGCATTTTTATGGCGAGGTGGCATAGAAACCAACAAAACTCCCCTTCACAGCCCACCCTACACCTGACTATCCTGGCAGAGAAAGGCCCGTACCAGCCACACTGCCAACGTGCAGGGGGCCCTGACCCCCAGCTGCCATCCATTCCACGAGCACAGAATTCCTTTGGAAGGAGACAGACCCTGCATGACATCAACAGACACCAGGCTCCAAGTTCAATGCCCCAGGAAAGGTAACACACCTTAAGTTCCTAAGGTAAGAATGACTGTGCTGCGGGAAGAGAAATGGTCCCTTAAAGCACGTGGCCCCCCAGCGGGCATAAAAAGACTGACAAACTGGCCACGTGATTATTTTTAAGATCCGCACACCTATGCATGTCCATGTGTATACGAACAAACACACAAGAAGTGTCCGTCACAGTGAAGGGATGGACCCCAGCCACAGGCCTTCTCTGAAACTCACCAGCCGCGTCACAAGGGCAACCTTCTTCTTTCTGCGCCTCGATTCCCATCAGCAAATGGAACACAACGCCGCTCCACCTCGTGGACTGTCGTGGAGAATAAGACCCAGAAATGCCTTAACACAGACTCCACTGCTCTGCAAGTGCTGGCGGCCGCTGCTAAATAACCGTGACAACGGTCCTCTTGGTTACCAAGGGGAAGCTGCCCACACGTAACCATGAAGAGGTCAGGGGTCGGCCCTGCTGACAGACAGCCTCCGTCTCCATGCCAGTCCAAGCTCCAAGCCTCTCAGCATCCCCCCCCACCCCCCCCGAGAGAGCCTGGCCCACAGGATGTCAGCGGGCAGAGGAGAGGCAGCACTGAGACGTTCGCGAGGGGCTGGCGGAGGCCGGACCGCTCCCAACAGCACGGCTGGGGGCCGGTGCCACCTGCGCTGCCTCCCCCGACCCCGCCAGCCTCGGTGTCCCGTCTCCCTTCTCCCTTCCAAGCAAAGCGCCCACCTTCCCAGAAGCCAATGTTCCCGCTTTCTTTGATTACTATCTAGGTTCAGTATTTCCCCCAAAGCACGTCTGTATTTCCCTCTTTCTTTCTGACTTCGTGCAGCTCCTTTGCCTGTTCTTACCTAGTGGCCATAATAGATTCTCAATGGCTTGCAATTCTTTTTTTTTATAAATTTATTTTATGTATTTATTTTTGACTGCGTTGGGTCTTCGTTGCTGCACGCGGGCTTTTCTCTAGTTGTGGCGAGCGGGGGCTACTCTTCGTCGCGGTGCACGGGCTTCTCATTGCGGTGGCTTCTCTTGTCGCGGAGCACAGGCTCTAGGCACGTGGACTTCAGTAGTTGTGGCTCGTGGGCTCAGTAGTTGTGGCTCGCGGGTTCCAGAGCGCAGGCTCAGTAGTTGTGGCGCACGGGCTTAGTTGCTCCGCGGCGTGTGGGATCTTCCTGGACCAGGGATCGAACCCGTGTCCCCTGCATCGGCAGGTGGATTCTTAACCACTGCGCCACCAGGGAAGTCCAAGACTTCTTAAATAAGTGTTTTTAAAAATGCTACAGAAGGACAAGGGAAGGGCACGTGATCAGGATGGACCCCCCCCCCCGCCCCGGGAAGTGTGCAGATACTGGTGATAATCGATTTATTTAGCTGCGTGTTTGTTATTATTACTCTTAAACTGTTCGTATACATTACACACACTCTTTTGCATGCTTGATATATTTCATAAACTGTTTACAATCCCTTCCTTCCAAAATGCTAAAAAAGTTTCCATTTCTTAGGGAAGTGTGGCATCAGAAATAGAAGGCTGGGGCCAGGGTGACAGATCCCAGCTGGCTCTCAACTCTCATCCTGCTGGGATGAAGGCCAGGCCCAGGAGGGGCAGCTGCACATACGGCTACCGGCTACCTGGGGGCTGGGGACTCAGGTGTCACCGGGCCGCATCCGCCCACCCAGAGCCTTGTGCAAATATTGCGGCTCTGTGCGCGCTCTGTGAGCTGGAAAAGGGTGGAAGGCACTGCAAAAGCGGGCAGCGGTGGCTGAATTAACAAATTTAAGGTGTTACAAAGACGCCAGCATGATCTTGAAGCCCTTGTAGCAACCAGAGCTGACCACAGGCTAAAATTTTAATGGTGCAAATACTGGAGATACGGACCTACAGGCAGCATTTTCTGCCTGGTAACAGGGTTTTACAATATTTTGTACATTATATCTGCAGCTGGCTGGCTGACAACACAATTGCTTATTCAGATTAACAAAAAATAGGCGTAAATTCCCATAATTTTAAAGTTGCATTCATACTTAGGATTACTTCTCAGAATAAATACATCCACTGCGTGCTCATCAAAATTAAAAGGTAACAAAGGCCCATCTTGGTCTGTGTAATGGCTTCCAGCCGCTGCCCATAAATGTTTTATGAATTCATCCCATCCTTTCGACTTCGTCTTATCCTTTCTTTTTGCACACAGTCCTACATTTTTTTTTTTTTTTTTGCAAAAAGCTACAAAGGATCTGTGAAATGTGCACATGAGGCACTCTCTAAGAAAAGCATAGCTTCTCTGAAACACTGCCAGAAAAACTATTTTGCCTTTGCAGTATCTTGCACCATCGGCCCCGTGCTGAGTGGAGCGAATCCTCGCCAGTCAGGGCTCCAGGGTCCAGGAGGCGGCCCGGGGGTCGGCCAGCCTGCGGGGACGGCCTGTGCACCGTCACTCTCGCTGTCCGCTCCCTGCCCAGCCCCCCATCGGGACTGGGCATCACGAGCTCTTCCCTGGCTCCCCGACTGGTCTCCCTCAAGGACCCATTTGTGCTGAAGAAACGTTTAAGCAGCACCTGAGGTGAAACATCCGCCGTCCACAGCCAGGCCCTGACTCTGAACTGTCGCGCCCACTGTCGACACACACAGCAGGGACCCACCTCCTACGGCCAGCTTTCCAGAGGCTCCGGCCCCTCTCCCACCCTCCCGAACACACAGCAGATCTAACGGCACAAAACCAGAATCTCAGATCCGTTGCTTATGGGCTGGTTTTACGTCTGATCACTGGTTCCCAGCCCCGTTAGCACATCAGTACCACTTAGGAAGCTCTGAAAAAACAATACCAATGCCGCTCAACAACACAAAAATAAACAACCGATCACAACACGGGCAAAGGCCTTGAACCTACATTTCTACAAAGAAGATATACCCGTGGTCCACAGGCACGTGAGAAGATGGTCAGCATCACTGAGCACCAGGGAAATGCAAATCAGGACCACGATGAGACACTGCCCAACAGGGCGGCCACCGTCAAAACAGAAAACAGCAGGTGCGGGAGAGGACGTGCCGAGAGTGCGCTGTGGATGTACAACGGTGCAGCCACCCTGGAAAACAGCTTGGAGGCTCCTCACAAAATTAAACATAGAATTAGCATGTGACCCAGCAACCCCACTTCTGGGTACGCACCGAAAAGGGCTGAAAGCAGGGAGTCAAAGAGCCATTTGCGTGCCCACGTCCACAGCAACACCATTCATAACACAGGATCTGAAGCCCGAACGTCTACTGATAGGGTGATGGACACGCAAACGGTGGTCCACACACACGATGGGATATTATTCAGCCTCTTCAAAAGGAAGGGAATTCTGACACCTGCCACGGCATGGATGGACCTCGAGGACACTGCTCAGTGACACAAACCACTTACAAAAGGACAAATAACGTACGATCTGTATGAGACGCTTCGATTCACAGAGGCAGAAAGTACATGGTGGACACAGGGGAGGGGCGAGGGTGGGGATTCAATGGCACGGAGCTTCAGCTGGGAAAAGGAGAAAGTTCTGGAGGTCTGTTGTGCTCCAATGTGAGTACAGTTGACACTACTGCACTGGGCACTGAAGAACAGTCAGGATGGTATATCTTACGCTACGTGTTCATTAATACATTTAAAAAATACACAGTAAAAGGAAGAACAATGCCGGGGCCTGCCTCTCAGAGCTTCTCATTTCTTGGGGTGGGAGCTGGGTATCTCCTTTTTTAAAGCTTCTTATTATGATTTTAATATAACCATGACTAGGGACATCTATAAATCATAAACGGCAATTTAAGGCTATTTGTTTACTTGTGTCTTTTTATCTTCTACATCCTGGGTACACAGTAGGTGCTCAGCACTTACAAAACACTCCCATGACCGCGGACTGAGTAAAAGAACGAACAATTAGCTGGGTAGTGACGACACTCTAAATAATCATTTTAAACCCTGGGCTAAAATCATAAAGAGCTAAATTCTGTTTTAATTGTGTTGCCAATTTCCCTCAAGACTCGTAAGTCTCGTCTGGGTCCAGTGCCAATTTCCATTGGGAAGTTAGCAGTGCGGGTCCATGACCACGTGCCGGGCACTGACCAGGCGCCCCCGTGGGCATCCTTCCCAGTTGAGGAAGCAGGGCCTGGGGACCGGCAGTCACCCGCCTTGGGGGGCAGGGCTGGACCTGGAGTCTGGGGGCCACAAGTGTCAACAAGGGGTCACGGGACAGTGTCACACGGTAAAGAAAACGGTAACAGAAGTTATAGCCAAAGCCAGTGCTACGGAGAAGCTTGTTTTTGTTTTATTTTTTTAGTTAAGGAGGAAAACATGAACCTCCAAGAGGACAGAGTCTGTTCACTGTGTCCAGATGCAGGGTGGCTGCTTCCCGACGGGCAGCGGGCAGGCCAGGGAGGCGGGGCACGGGGCGCTGGAGGGACACGGGCAGTGCTGCCCGCACCTCCGCCGCCAGGGCGAGGCCCCCTCTGACAAACAGCTCGCTGGACGCCAGACAGGAAACCCACCTGCGAGGCCACGACCAGGCAATGGTAGCTCCCACCTCTGCAGGGAGGAGTCTCGGCCTCACATCTCAGCAAAGATCAAAACTTGACTCTCATCACCACGGTAACCCACCGAGCGCCATGAACACGGACAGAAGGAAGAACTGGGGGGTCGGGAGACACCCTTCCATCACCCCAACCACGGTCCTTCCTCCGGATTAGCTCTGCCTCTTTCTGACCTGATAAACCACCAGAGCTACAGTTTAAATCCCTCTCCTTCCACTTGATTTGAAATACTGCAATTTAGGATCATCTTTTCAGACACAAGTTCCTCATTCTGAAGAGTCTTCACTTGGGCTCTACCTTAGGCCACAGCTGACTCTGCACTGAAACTCATCTGAAAGTGACTCAGGTGCCTGTAAAGCTGGAAGCGTGTTTGGAAAAGAACAGGGCAGCCCCTGTGTGTCCTGTGGTCACAGTTCGCAGGATTTACATTAAAATGGTTCCTACAAAGGCACATCTCGAACTACAGCTGAGCACACAAGGGACACGCCACACCGCACCCTACGCACCAGGATGACTGCGGGTCGGCCAGGTGAGGTGGGTGGAGAAATGTGCCTTCCCAGCAAAAGCCAGGAGAGTCAACTGGGGTTCAGTGAACATCCCAAGTAGAGGTCACTGGACAGGGAGGGCTGGTGAGCAGAGGGCGGGGGGCAGTGCCGTCTGTAAACGGTTAACCACGGTGAAGCTCTATCACTTTCATATGATGTGTCCGGGGGTCACCAAACGGGAGATTCAGAGGTGGACCAGCTGGCAAACTGAGAGGGACTACCCCTGAAATCACCAGAGGAAAGCAGGATAAGTCAACACAGAGGAAAAACACTGAAATCACACCCTTTTAGATCAGCCCAGATCAGGTCAAAGAACAGGGACACTTCCGGTTCTTTGATGAACCTTCTTGCCAAAGAGGAAGGCATTTCTTACTCAAAACAGGCAGGCAGCCAAACTCCCCCCCGTGGAGGTCTGGTTCAGTCTTACCTGTTACGAGTAGTATTATGACTAAAACGGCCACTTTTCACACCAGCACAAAATAGTTTCAAAATGTGAAAACTGGCTTTCCCTACAACCTGCACTGCTGGTTCAGTCACAACCAGGCACAATCAGGGTCCTTGGCAAACCCCCCAGATCACAGCAAGCCCCCTGGACGACTGGATGGCCCTATTTTTAAACTACAGCGGGACATGCTGAGGCCAGTGCAGATAAACCATGAGTCATTTTCTTCCCTTGAACTACATAAGTCAGCGTAAACGTATTTCCACAGACTCCTCAGCTTCGATGAACCTGTAGCATCTGCGCAGAGTCAGGGTCTGGAGACGCCCCAGGGCCGCCCCCGGCCCTCCCACTTTCTGTCTGACGATGCGCTCATCACTAGCCCCTGGTACTTATGATGCTGTAAAGGGTGAGACAGACACCCCGCAAAATCCGCGCCCTTCGCCGCTAGGATGAGGGCGTCACGAGCTCTGCTCCGATCCTTGAGATCTTCTCTGCAGGAGCCAGAGCCGGCTAATGACTGCTTCAAAAATCGCTCTGCATCTAGAAAGGCTGTCAGCATCCCCTGTGTCATAAACTACGCTACCTGAGCTTAAAAACCAAACCACATTAGCTTAGGAAGTTATCTTTATCGAACTTCTCAGCAATTCTTGAGTTGCTTTCCCCTCTTGCAGTACATGCAATAAAGGATTTGAAAAGTGCATGTTCTGTAAATAGAAAAGCACAACATTCTCAAGGTCAGAATCCGAGAATGTTCTCTGGAATTTTCAGGTTGAGAACACGCACTGGAGTCCGTGAGATACAGCTACACGTGGGGCACATCGTGAAGGCTGGTCGCCTTACGTGGACTATGCCATCGGGATGAACGAAAACAAGGCGAGTCCGGTGGTTCATGAGAAAGGAGGCTGTTACCATGCACAGATAATAGGCTTCATACAAATTACTGTAATTAGCGTCATTTTTACACAGTTGAGCAAATTTTTAGTTCTTCCTTGTCTCGCTTTCGGTTCTCTAGGATCTAAAATTAGTGCTGATATCAAGTTTACCCTAATACCCATCAACTGTAAGCCAGACACCGGCGCTGGCTTACAGTTGATTTAATTTATTGTTCATTTAATTCTCAAAACAACGTGATAAAGTTGTCATTAATTCTTCTTACTATTCTTAAAAGACAAACTCAGGCATATTAAAAATTTTAATAGCTTATTTTGTCCAAAAATCTTGCCCCACAGCCCTTATGCCAATTATGCTGCCAGAAACACAAACAATGGTACCCTTTTACCACTTGGTGTTCCAATTATTTTTATAAAGATAAAATTACAGACGGTCTGGACAAGAAAGGCAAATGGCCCACAACGACACACTAGTATCTATTTTCTTCTTTGCACACCCCCTTTGTCTTTGACCATATTCATACATAATTTAAGGCAATTTTGCACGCCAGTGTTTTACTGCTACTGTTTTAGAATAAACTTAATAGCAAATTGGGAAATAACAGCCTTTCGTAGCTATTAACAGCAAATAACTTTCATACCACATTCAGTGGCTGTACGTTGAAATGCGTGGCTTTTCAGCAGGTTTTATAGCTTCAGTCCCCACCTCCACTGTCACCTCAGTCCCACAGCTGCAGATTCACAGATGCACGCGCTTACCTGCCAAACTGAGTCCTTACAGCTCAAACAACTGCAAAGACTTGGATTTGTAAATGCTAAAACCCAGTGGCACTGGGACTTCCCTGGTGGTCCAGTGGTTAAGGATCTGTCTTGCAATTCCGAGGACGCCAGTTCGATCCCTGGCCAGGGAACTAAGAACCCACATGCCGTGGGGTGACCGAGCTGGAGCACCAGCACTAGAGAGAAGCCCGCGCATGCACCGCAACGAAGCGAAGAGCCCATGCGTGCCGCAACTAAGACCCGATGCAGCCAATAAATAAATAAATAAACTTTAAAAAAAAAAAAAACGGTGGCAATGGAATAAACCCTAAGAATTCTGAAACCACCCGTGGTGAATGTGATGTGATTTTAATTCTAAAAATCCCCCTCCTTTGAATTCTCCAAAAATGAAGTATTATCTAGCAAAAAGGTCTAAAGTTAAGTACCGTTAAATTTAAAGGAAGTTAAGTATAAACCACACACCCCACGGGAAATTTCCAAGGGACACAGTTCTTTTTACTTGAGATGCACACCTTACAGTTCTCCCCATGGGACGTGTGTCGCGGGGGAGAGGGGCCTTAAAGAGACGGCCATGGAGGAGCTCGGCAGGTGTGGGGGGCCTTCCTCCAGTGGCCCGCCCCCGAGCCCTCCTCGCCCGGGCGACTCACAGGGCGTCGTCCTCGCCCAGGGCCTCGGCAGGTGGCTGCAGCCGGGCACGGCCAGAGGCCACCGCGTTTCCTGCCCACCTCCACCTGAAGCTGCCCGCGACCGGGCCGCCCTCCCTCGTCGCTGTCCAGACCTCTTACCAACAGCCCCGCCCCGCCCGTGCATCACCCGCTGTCCATACACGTCGTAAATGTCACCCACGACTGTTCCAGGCTCAGGGAACAGGGGACAGAGGCCTTTCCGAACCGCCAGCAGCTTCAGACACAGACGGACTGTCGGATGGGCACCATCGCCCTCTGGAGCTCAGGGCGCGGAAAGCCGGGAGCTCTGACCAGTGTGGTCCCGGGAAGAAGGCGACAGCACCTGCATGCTTGCTCCAGGGCTCAGAGGGCTCCGGAGGGCGCGCTGGAGCAGCGTCTCCCGGAACCACGGGGAGCCCGCTGTGGGGAATGTACTTGGGAGGACCTGGTCACTGGGACCACCCCCTACGGTTATCAGCTCAGCACCTGAGCCCGCAGTGATTCTCAGCACAGCCAGAGGGGCTTTTAGAAACAAGGTTGCCTCCTTCCCACCTCTTCCCAAATCCTCCAAGGCTCCCATCCATCCAGAGTTAAGAGGAGAAAGTGTCTCCGCCCCCGGGCCCTCCCTGACCTCACTGCCCAAGGGTCCCCGGGTCACTCGCCCCTCCTCCCTGCTCTCACCTCAGGGCCTGTAAACCCCCCCCAACCAAGCCCACCGCTCCCTAGCTCCTGGTCCCACTGGAGGCTTCCCCATGATACTCACCACCATATCACTTTATATTTCGATGAACCTTCCCTTGAAAAGTAACCTACAAACAAAAAGTGCCCATCCAAGTGTGCAGCCCAGCCTTCACCTGGGTACCCAGACCGGGATCAAGAAACGGAACATCTCTTCTGCCCTGAGAAGCCTCTCCCACTATTCCCAGCCACTCCCGCCAGGGCACCTGGCACCGCGACCTCTGTGCCTGGCTTGAACTTCACTAAATGGAACTCTGTAAAAGGTACTCTTTCCGTCTGGCTTCTTTGGGCTTAACCCTAGGTCTGTGAGAGTCACATGTGTTGTTCACTCATTTTATATCACGTGTGCTGTGCCACTATATAAACATACCATGAATTATTTTGGTTTTTTCCTACCTCTGACCAATGTCTGGGTTGCTTCCGGGTGTATATATGTAACTTGACCGGACATGGCCGAACAGCTGTCTGAAGTGCTCCTTAGTTTACGTTCCCACGAGCGGTATACATATATATGAGTTCTAACAGTGCCACATCCTTGCCAACATCCGGGTTGTCTACTATGTAATTTAACAGGTGATCTGCTTGCTGTCAGACTCTCCCTCCACCATGGACACTCAACTACGTGGACACCACCAGGGCACGATTCTCAAAATACTGACAGAAAACCCGCACACTCAAGTGTGCTGTAAACATTAACACGCTAGAAACCACCCACATTTAAATTTAATTCGTGTTGCCAGGTTAACTCCCTTTTTGCGTGCACACCTCAGAACACAACTTTTTCTATTGTTTGTAGCTCCACACTGACTTTTTTTTTCTTTTTTTTAAATTCCAGTAAGCTACTTCAAGTCCTTCCTGGAAGAGGGATACTACAACTCATAATTAGCAGTTCTTTTCTCTTTCATCAGCCTGGCCTTCTTTGCTGAGTGCCATGAGTGGCTTACATACATGATTTTCTAGAAACTGAGGCGAAGCTAAAATAATGCTCGACTGTCAGAGTTGCTAACCTTAGGAGGTAGCTGTGCTGTCCCAGAATCACATTTTTTCCTATAAAATTAGCTAATACTTTTTGTGCCCTTACTATGTCAGATATTACTTAATCGCTTTCCATATATTTTCTCATTTAATCATCATAAGATTCCCAGGAAGAAGGCATTGTTACAATTCCCACTTTACAGACCAGAAAACCGAGGCTAAGAAAAACTAAATAACTTGCCAAAGGTCAAACAACTGCTGAGTGACAGAGTCATATTCAAACCCAGGGCAGTTGGTTGGCCCCGGTCTCACCTTCCATCCACGCTGCCCTCACAACCAGCATCCTGGTACCGTGGTCCATATACAGTGCAAGGTGTGGATGGAGGGAGAGACCTCTATGCTCGCTCACGCCAAGGGGCAAGCTTGGGTGCTTCACCTGCACTATATCCAGCTAGCAACCATTTTAAGATGTGCGCACACGTTCAGAAACGCAGGCAACTATATTAGGTGATTTCAAGCAGCTGCTAGAGAATGGAGCTCCACGTATGCCTCTCTGGAGGTTCTGGGACTGTTTGCACTGCAAAGGGAAGGGTCCCAAAGCCTGCCACCTTCACGACTACTCATACGTCAGCAAGATTTTCCCTACACGACGCAAGCAAAAGAGAGCCCGGCAGTAGAGATGGACCCCAGCGGGCAGCCTATAACCTCTGACTGCAAATTTCCTGCTCATTAAAGTTTCACTTTCTCTGAATTTATAGTAAGTAAATGGTAAAACTTGGAACTTACACATTTATACAGATGAAATTATTTTGAGATGAGGCTCTGCTGCCGAAAACCTTAAAAATGACTGCTGTGGGTTCTCTAACTTGAGCCTTGTAGGAATTCGGAAAGCAAAGTCCAGCAGTCACAGAGAGGATACCAGGCCTGTGCGATTCTCAGAGGGATCAACTTTTATTTAAAGAAGAACACCTTAATCTGAACATTTTGGAAACAGGAGCAAAATCACAGTTTAAGATGATCGATTTCCCCATGTCCTTTTATAATTAATTCTCCCTTGAATGGAAGAGTCTGCTTTGCCCAATAAAGGTAACGAATCCAAACCCAGATGGACGTCTCCATTTTTTACTTTAACTGCAAGAAAACAAAGAGCTAATGTAAGCAGCTGTCTGCTGACGCTTTTCTTCTTAAATGTCCTGCTTTTTGTTGCATTTAATTGCATAAGCTACTGCGAGCCCTTCCTGAAGGAGGAAGACCAGATCTCAACAGCGGTGGCTCACAGCACCTCTACTACATTCTGGGAGTTGAGGGACATTTAAAACAACACTCAGCTGTTGGAGTTGCCATCCCATCGACACCGGGATGACGCTCCCACAAGCAACGTGAGCAGTGGGCACCAGTGGCGGGAAACAGGAGAGCTTTTGTTACGTCAATAAAAACAAAGCATCGCTGACTAAGAGGCTGGTTTGTATCGCTGTCCACTGTGAAATCTGCACAGTTACGGAAGGGAAATGACACTTTAGTATTGGGTCACACTGGTTGCTAATATTTACCATACTAATAAATTTACTTTTAGTCCAATACAGCCGGGGTTCGGCTGTTCAAACAGCCTGAGGGTGGACCTGCAAAGTTTGATGGTCAAAAGTGTGCTCCATGTGCACGGACTAACACTTTTTTTTTTTTTTTTTTTTTTTTGCGGTACGCGGGCCTCTCACTGTTGTGGCCTCTCCCGTTGCGGAGCACAGGCTCCGGATGCGCAGGCTCAGCTGCCATGGCTCACGGGCCCAGCCGCTCCGCGGCATGTGGGATCTTCCCGGACCGGGGCTCGAACCCGTGTCCCCTGCACTGGCAGGTGGATTCTTAACCACTGTACCACCAGGGAAGTCCCCAGAATTTGTTTTAACTTAAAAGATGTTGAAGTTAACATTCCCCAAATAAAGCCGATGCACCAGCAGACGGGTAAGATGGTCCTGTGGTCCCGACCACGCCCCCCCACCGCCCACCACAGCACCTGCAGAACCCTGGGTAAGGGTACGTACGGCAGACGCGCCCCTGCTGACAGGTTAAGGATAGACACTCCAGGCCCACCCTCCCAACAGGAGGAAGGCTCTGCCTGAGCTTTAATGACCTATCAGCACTCGTGACGGGCAAACACCGGTGCGCCCCGGGCCCACGCCATGCAGGCCATGCTCCCTCTAGGCACTGGGGACCCACTCTCCTCCCTGCTGTACCTGACACTTGTCCGACAGCCTTCCCTGGACACCAGGCCCCTGAGGGCTGGTTGCTTCCTCTGACCCGGCTCAGCCCACCTGCCCTCCCCTGGATCCACGGTCTGGCAGGGTGGCCTCCCCTATGTCCCCCACCCCTCACCCCTTAAGGGGACACACAAGCCGGGCCAGGCGGTCACTGAATGGGACAAATCAGGTTCTAACACGCAGGGCCAATTCCCACCTACATCGTCACATTACCACGGACCTAATACAAAACAGAAATCCATCAGCACAGAGGAGAGCCCTGGGGAATGGGGGCTGGCGGGGGCTGGACGAGGCGCAGGCTGGGCGTCTGCTGGGGAAACGGGACACGCATGTCGAGTCAGGAACTGCGCTGTCATCAGAAGAGCTCTGAGCGCAGCCTCTGTCGTTGCTCTGGTGGCATTTCCTCTTCATTTAGTAAGAAAGCTAATTTTACTCTTTAATATTTTATTTGATTTATTTAAGAAAGAAGGTATAATGAACGGAAGTATCTTCCCACGAGGAAGCTCTGTTGAAAAGCCCACTTACTTCACCACAATGGCAACCCGATTCAGACAAGTGCCCCTCACGCCCGCCCGCCGGCGGGGCTCAGCTCATTCCCACCCTTCACGAGCTCCCGTCCTACTCAACCCTCGCCTTTGACATGTTAGATCTTTTCCCCCAAGAACCCTGCTCTCTGGGTGACGCGCTGAAACTCCAGTTGCCTCTGGTAACGGATAAACGGCTGACGTGAGGTGTGTGGTGAGCAGATAATCGCCCTGATGAAGGTCTGTGCAGACAAAACCAGCCAGGAAATACTGATCAACTTCTACCGGGAAGTTGGAAACGTTACAGCAATTCCCCTCCAAACACCTGAAAGCCCCCGAAAAGCTTCTCCCTTATGAAATTATTTACAAATCCATGATCTGTGCCAAGCCTGGGTTCACCTGCTCGGTCCAGTGGCCAGCTCTGCAGGTCAGGAAGGGCCATGCCCAGGCGGGGGCCTCGCTGCTTTCTCCCCGGGAGCCCAGCTCTGCAGTGGGGGTGTGAGTCCACCTCCACGATACCCACCCCCCGCCCAAGCCCACCTCTGTGATACCCCCCCGCCCAAGCCCACCTCTGTGATACCCCCCCGCCCAAGCCCACCTCCGTGATACCCCCCGCCCGAGCCCACCTCCGTGATACCCCCCGCCCAAGCCCACCTCCGTGATACCCCCCCGCCCAAGCCCACCTCCGTGATACCCCCCCGCCCGAGCCCACCTCCGTGATCTCCCCCCCCGCCCAAGCCCACCTCTGTGATCTCCCCCCCCCCGCCCGAGCCCACCTCCGTGATCTCCCCCCCCGCCCAAGCCCACCTCTGTGATCTCTCCCCAACCGCCCGAGCCCACCTCCGTGATCGCCCCGCCCGAGCCCACCTCCGTGATCGCCCCGCCCGCCCGAGCCCACCTCCGTGATCGCCCCGCCCGCCCGAGCCCACCTCCGTGATCGCCCCGCCCGCCCGAGCCCACCTCCGTGATCGCCCCGCCCCGCCCGAGCCCACCTCCGTGATCGCCCCGCCCGAGCCCACCTCCGTGATCGCCCCGCCCGCCCGAGCCCACCTCCGTGATCGCCCCGCCCGCCCGAGCCCACCTCCGTGATCGCCCCGTGTGAATCCCCCCCGCAGCCCCCAACCCAAACTGGCACGGGGGTCCAGCGCCTTCACTGTGTCTGTTTTCTGCGTGCCCCCCATTACTTTATCACAGACACAGTGATGTGTGAGGAGCTAACGCCTATATCCCTTGAGGATGAGAGAGTCGACGTCACACGGGAATCGAGGGACAGGCGTGGAAGCTACTGACCGCTGTGAGGTGTGACCCTGCCCCACGGACGCTCTCACCCATCAGGAATGTGCCATCCTCGTCCGCCCCCATCAACGCCTCTCCTCCCACGAGGCTCTGGTGGGCCGCAAACAAAGAGTACAGAGCCCCGGAAAGAAACCACTGCCGATGGGCCCTGAGGCGGCATCTTCCACTCGGCCCCGCGATGCAGCCGCTCAGTCCACTGTCTACGCTTAGGCTGCTGAGGTTTCCCAAAGATGACCGTACGTCCCATGAAGAAACGCTCACGTCCACGGGTCAGGAACACACTTAACCCGGAAACAGAAAACGGGGAAGGAGGTGGCATGGGCACCCCTCCCCCCGGAGACCAAATGTGTAACTAAGAATCAGCACTGAATTTTCTTAAGTATAAATTCTGGCCAATGGAGTGGTGTGGACTCTCGCGTTCTACCTAAAGAATTCAACAAATCATACTTATGAGCTATTTAAGAGCGATTATTTTTCCCAGTCTGCTTCAAATCAGATTCATTATTGACCACAAGAGCAGCTTCCCAGTCTCCTTTACTGCCTTTCAAAGAGGTGGCGAGGCAGCCTCGCAGTTTCCTAAACCCTCCCGTGAGGAGGTGGCCTGACGGCATCAGCTAAAGATAGCAGGAGGCTAAGAATAGCTGGGCGCCCTGGAGGCCCTTCTGCTCTGTTCACCGCAGACGCCGGGGCCGGTACCAGACGGCAAGCAGGCTCACGCGAGCAGAGCCCAGAGGCTGCGGGGACGAAGTGGGAACTGGGCAAAGTGGTTTCTGAGCTGTGACGGAGCAGCAGCCCCAGGAAAGTCGGCTCGGCCAGAGACAGGACGTCCCCCGTAGCCCGAGCATCCTGGGCCCAGCAAGGCGGTCCCCCAGTCCTCAAGGTTCTGTCGCTCAGGTTCTTGGGACAGCTGGGCCCTATCCTGGACTTTATGAGGGAAGAAAGCCCTTGCGTCATTTCCATGAAACAAGACAGCACCCAAATGCTGCCAGTGTGCAAGCCTGCTTTACCCACCCTCCCTGTCATTCCCCGCATGTGTGCCCACTCGCCAGCCCCATGCGCGGCGGGAAGGTGGGGGGCCCTGGGGGGGCAGGCAAGAGGGGCTTTCACCCCATGCTCTTCTTTTATGTTTGCACCTCGAGCCACATGTACGTCTATCCATCCATGAACGAAGTCATCAAGATAAAAAGATGGAGAACATGGGCTTCCCTGGTGGCGCAGTGGTTGAGAGTCTGCCTGCCGATGCAGGGGACACGGGTTCGTGCCCCGGTCCGGGAAGATCCCACATGCCGCGGAGCGGCTGGGCCTGTGAGCCATGGCCGCTGAGCCTGCGCGTCCGGAGCCTGTGCTCCGCAACACCGGAGGCAAGCGAAAAGTAGTATTTTCAGTTAAAGCTACCTGGAAACTGGCAAAGTGATACAGGCGCCAAGTGTCAGGGGGAGGGGTAGTCAAGTTCATGGGCCAACAGCCACCCCTTCAGTCCAGGACAAAGCAGGAGACTGGTAAACGCAGCCTCACTGGAGCACAGCCAGGCCAGCACCATGAACGGTCCACGGCCACCTTCCTGCCAGATGGCAGAGCTGAGGCATTGCCACAGAGCTCGAAGCCCTGAGAGCCTAAGACAGTTACTATATTGTAAATACTTAGACCCCCATAAACCCAAAAGATTTGCCCTTTTCAAAACAAGTTTGCTACCTGCTGGCCTAGGGAAAAGGTAAGGGAAAAAGGACTTTCTTCCTTTGCTCATCAGAGAAGGGCCGTCACTAGAGCCCTATGAGTAACCATTACTCATTCATTCCCAGTTATGAGTCAAGGAGACAGGTCGGAGACAGGTCGCTAGTGCCAAGTACAAGTGTGGCCTCACCCCTAACAAACACTCCCAGCCCTGAGGCTGGCCCCTGGGTGGGCTGCTTGGTCTAGAGTTTCCTACCGGAAACACGAGTTGGGTGAGAGGAAGGTCCCCCAGCCAGCTGCCCTCGAGGAAGCTGACTCAGGACATCTGCACCCACGCCAGGGCCTGGGCAGGACCCTCCCAAAGAAAATCCCTGCACCTCACCCTGTGAGATTCCTTCACGTGCAAGAACGAAACTGTGCCCCTTTGCCGGTTTCTCCCGCTGGACTTTAAGTTCCTTCAGGGAAGAGAGCAATTCTTATTTCTGTTGTCTGGTTTTTTCTGTATTCCCAGCAGCTAGCACAATACCTGGTCCACAGTGGGCGCTCCTTAACTACTGGTTGAATAAAATGAAAAAAACAGGGAAACTTGCTGAAAATAGAGCAGCAAGCTATTGCCAGAAACAGCATTCAGCCTCACCAATACCTATCAAACTGAGTTACTTTAAAGAATTCACAGACAGTATGAAAGAGCCTTAAAGATGTAAACTAATGAAAACTTGCAACGTCCCTAAAGTTTTCCATAAGATTTCCCAACACCAAGTCCCCATAAAAACCCAAAGGACGGGTCTGGAGACCTTCCCAGTTGGTGGCTGGCGAGCACGTGCAGATGGGGACTGTGGTGGCCTGGACCCTCCACACCACCTCCCCACTGCTTGTCCTGTGCACCTCTTCCATCTGGCTGTTCCTGATGAAACCTTGTTCCCTAACTGAGTTTATGATTCATCCCTCCATGCAAAACTTTACTCCCTGTCTCGTGCCCTCTGACCTCAATCCTGTGCTCACGGAACACTAATCAACAGGGTCAGATGCTAAGATCGCTGCTGTCGATAACATTGTTAACAGACTAAAACCGCTATCACAGACGTCATCATTACCTACAAACTCAGGTTGTCTCTCCAGGGCGAGATGAGTGAACAGACCCCTGAGCCAGGGACCACCTGGCCTGAGAATCGTAAACCCAGGGACATCCTGGCTCCCGAAATGTCACTAGATGATGGTGAACCCCAGTCTCTTTTTCTTCCCCTAAAAACCCCCCAACTTGGGGCTTCCCTGGTGGCGCAGTGGTTGGGAGTCCGCCTGCCGATGCAGGGGACACGGGTTCGTGCCCCAGTCCGGGAAGATCCCACATGCCGCGGAGCAGCCGGGCCCGTGAGCCATGGCCACTGAGCCTGCGCGTCCGGAGCCTGTGCTCCGCAACGGGAGAGGCCACAACAGTGAGAGGCCCGCGTGCCGCAAGGAAAAACAAAACAAAACAAAACAAAACCCCAACTCAGTGTCCGAGAGAGCGATCTGAGGCTTGTCTCCCACCCCCTTGCTTGGCACCTGAAATAAACCGTTATTTTGCCGCGAACACCTGTTCTCGGAGTTTGGCTTTCTGTGCTGCAGGCTCACAGCCCTTGCTCGGTTACACTGAATTGTGTACTTTTATAATAAGCTGGTGAGTGAGTATGTAAAGTGCTTCTCTGAGCTCTGTGAGCGCTCCAGCAATTTAACCGAACCCGAGGAGGGGCCGTGGGAGCCTCTGACTGTAGCCGGTGGGTCAGAAGCACAGGTGGCAACCTGGACCTGTGACCCGCGTCTGGAGCAGAGGGTGGTCTCGCGGGATCTGACGCTGTCGACGGTCATAATGGAGTTAAGTCTGGAGCGCCCTGTGGTGCTGGAGTACTGCTTGACTGAGTGAGGGGACATGCCCCCCGGCCGCCCCCATGGAACTGGGTGCAAAAGCTAATTTCCCGCGTGTCTAAGCTCCTTCGTTACTACAGCAACACAGGCTAACTTTATGCAGAGGGGAAAACTACCCACTGTCTGCGTCCGGGGTCATGAAACACAGACTCAGCGTCAACCCCACGCAGACTGTGCTGAGGCACCTGGGGGGCCTAGGCTTGTGTGGGTGCACTTGGTCCACCAGGCTGGTGCCGGGGGGCACGTGACGGGCAGCGCGCGAGAAGCACAAACAGAAAGGCAGAGGCAGCAGATGGCGGGGCGGGGCGGTCAGGGCCGGCTGGGCTCAGCAGGGAGGGAAGAGGCTGGTGAGGAGGGAGACGATCGGCCTTCAGCACGAGCGCCCCTCGCCAGCCCCAGGTCCCCTCCTCCGCGGACACGCCCTGACACACAAGGCCACACGTCTTGGAACCATGGAGGTACCTGTCTGTCCAAGGGCCAGTTTCCCGGGGCAGGGGGGTGGCGAGGCCTCTGTGATGGCCCCTGGGTTGAAGCAGGGGTGGGGTCCAAATTATCCACCAGGAACAGCGCGGCCTGCCTGCCATAGGAAGGGGCAGTGGCCTTAGGAAGCGGCAGTGACCGTAGGAAGGGGCAGTGACCGCGGAAGGGGCAGTGGCAATAGGAAGGGGCAGTGACTGTCAGCTGGGAACCAAGACACTGCCCAGGACGCAAGGCCCGGGGACAGAAGCCGCAAGTGCGGCCTGGAGAGGAGGCGGGAAACAGGAGGGCTGGGCGCCAGACGGTGGGTGGGAAAAGGAGAGCAAATGATTCCTGAAACAAACTGCGGATGTGGTTCCCGGCACAGAGCTTCTCAAGCCCTTGGAATTTCCTGTGAGGCCGGAGTGTCCTTGTATTTCAAAACGGGCCTCTTTCGGCCACACCTCCCCAGGTGGCTCAGGTGGGTACGTGGATGGTTTCAGGGGAGGAGCTGGCCACACACTGATGACAGGGTTGGAACTCCCAACCTGCTGCTGACCTCTGGGGAGGGCAGGGGGCTGAAGACTGGGCTCAGCCACGTGGCCGGTGATGTGCTGAGACCCCAGGGAGCAGCCTGGGGAGCTTTGCGGTGGGTGGGCACCTCAGGTGCCGGGAGAGACGCCCTGATTCCCCGGGACAGGGCAGGAAGCCTCAGCCCTGCCCTGACCCCAGGCCCCACTTCCACTGGGCCCGGGGCAGAGTTGTGTCTTTTATAAAAATTGGAATTGTATGGACTGCACGTGTCTGTAATACGCAGCAGTGTCTGTAATACGCAGTAGTGTCTAGAATACGCAGCAGTGTCTAGAACACGCAGTAGTGTCTAGAATACGCAGTAGTGTCTGGAATACGCAGCAGTGTCTGGAATATGCAGCAGTGTCTAGAATACGCAGCAGTGTCTGGAATACGCAGCAGTGTCTGGAATACGCAGCAGTGTCTGGAATACGCAGTAGCATAAAGGCCGTACAGCCAAAATCACAAACATTTACCACAGGAGAACTTGGGGATATTTCTTCTCAATCCAAGTATGTTTGGCTGTTAAAATGTTTTCTAAAACTGTGTTTTCCAAAGAACCCCACGTCCCCTCCTGATCAACGACTGACCTGACTCTGTGATGAGAGAGCCCGCCCCGTCTGCTTTGGGGTGCGGCCGTACATTCCGAAATAAAGTTGGATGTGACTCAGGAGCAAAATTATTCTTCTGGCTGTGAACTCTTCATGTACCCATTTCACCAGCTTTTATTCCAAATACATGAGGCCCTATTGTGCATCTCACATTCCGTCCCGCTCGTTCAGCTCTTTGTAACTGGAAAACGACCTCTTCCCCAAGTAGGACAATCTCTGCTCACAGGTCTTGAGCCTCATCCCGGTAGAAACCCCAGCAGCAAGCTTCCACTTCCTTGTTTTCAGAACACGCCTGAGCCCCCGCCTTACCCCCGTGCGGGGCTCCCAACCCCCGGGGCTTGCGTGTCCACAGACCCAGAAAGCACAGGGCTCGGGCGGGCCCCGGAACTGCCGGGGTTTCTGCAGTTTCACCTGCCATCGCCCGTGCGGCTTCTTCCAAAGCAGACAGAGAGGGGGTTCTGGAAGGGGAGCCGGGCTGCCCCCAGCCGAGCCCACTTCACACACACGGACCCCAGCCGTGAGTGGGGGGGATGCATGGCAAGTCCAAGTCCACGGAGCCAGCCAGGCTTCGGCCCTGGATGGAGGGGTGAGAGCCTGCCCGCGCCTGAGGGGGCCTCGGTCCCGCCCCTGCTCTGGCCCCAGAAGGCTGGGCTGGGCCAGCGGTACCAAGGCAGCTCCCTCTGAGTCCCCCTGAGCTGCGGGAGGGGTGAAGGCAAGCTGACAGCAAAGCAGCCACACGTGTGCTGGAAGGGCGGCGATGAGGGTCAGTGTGGAGAAAGACCAGCTGTAAAGAATTCCCGGGAAAGGGGGTTTCAGGCAAGGGCAGGAGAGCAGCTGGGGCACAGCGGCCAGGAGGGAGCCGCCCAGCTGCAGGCCTGTGCGAAGCGACGAGCTTTAGAGACAGGTGATACGGCCTTCTCCGGTGGAGGCTGGGGCAACCTGAGGCTTTGGGTCCATAAAAAACTGCTGCAGGAAGCAACCCGTGTGTCTACCAACAATGAAGGATAAACAAAACGAGTGATATACATGCAACTAATGAGCTTGAAAGAGGAGGGGGATTTCTACACACGTACAACGTGGATGAGCCCTCCGGACACTCTGCTGAGGGGAATCCTGTGTGACTCCACTTAGAGGAGGGACTCGTCTCGACAGGTCAAAGTCACGGAGACAGAAAGCACAACTGTGATCACCGGGGCGGGGGGGAGGGGCAGCTAGTGTGAAATGGGGACAGAGTTTCCATCTCAGACGAAGAGTCCAGGGATGGACGGTGGGATGATTGACAAGCGTGTGAATGTACTTAGTGCCTCTGATTTTATAGCATGAAATGGTTACAGTGGTAAATTACTACAATAAAAAAAGTGCCGCATAAGTATCTCATGAATCCTTTGGAAACTACAGGACGAACAGCCTTGGGTGTTTGCAGCCGTCCTGTGGTCAGGGGTGTTTCACCTTCATGTGTCTCTGTCAAGGCTTCCCCACACAGAGCACCTGTCACGGCACAGGAACACACACAGTAAGCCCCGGGTGTGGGGCCGGAACACGGAGCGGCCCGGATGAGCAGCCAGGGCAGCCCCCAGCTCTGCTCCTTCCTTCCTGTCGCCCCGCCCTGTGGTGGCTTAGAGCTGGGATGGGGATCCTCCGAAGGGCAGGAAAACCACAGCGTTTCCTCTGGTTGAGAGGGGAACGTTTCCAGTCGAACTCAGAAGATGCGCCCTAAGGACGGGGGATGACGGAGGGTAAGGGGAGGGGATCCGGGTTTGTCACGGAGGAAGAAAGGCAGGTGAGGGAGAGGGAACGGGAGAGCGGAGAAGCCCGGGGCCGGTGGGACAAGAGGTAATTAAGCCACAGGGCTCGTCTGACCCCGCTGTGTCCTACGCCACCTGCCTGGGTATGGCTTGCTTGTCCTCAATCAGGTACGCCCAAACTGATACCTGGTTTCAATTCATCCTTATCAACACTTAGCTACCAGCAAAAGATTAAATGGCCCGAATGGCCATTTAATTAAATGGCCCACAAACAATGGGAATAAAATTTCCATCCTGCCTGGAACACCTGCGGCCTTAGAAGCCCCAGCTTAAACAAGAATTAAAAGCCCACGAGACCTTCTAGAAGGCAGGCACGAGGACAGGTAACACAATTTCAATACTGCCATTACACAGGACACGACTCCTTTCTGTTCCAACATGTTCAATAATACGAATTCTTACATCCACGAGGATCATGAAATTCATAAAAAATAATTTCAGAAAGATGCACAGGGCTTTGTGAACTGTTAGGTGATACCGTGCGGACGAATTTGCAACTAGTCACGGCCACGGAAATCCAACGGAACTTGCTTTCAACGTTCACCCTCTACTCCGATAACCAAACGTGTCTCGTTCGCAGATCCTAACAAACACCAACTGTAGGTCTATCGGGCCCTGAGCTCCGGGCGGCTGCCAGAAAACCACCCACCTTTGAAAGCGTCCCGACACTAAATGCACGGCCCCGCCTGGGCGTGTGTTCGGCACTGGGTCCCGGGACATGGCTCCGGAATATTCGCCTCTTTATGGTTCTGTCCAATGGATTTGAGAGCGGGCAGGGGCGGGCGCTGTCTGGCTGATTTCGCTGCAGCCGTAGAGCTGCACGTTGGAGGTCTTAGCCTCACGGGGGCACCAGGCTGGTCCATGGAGGGGGCTCCACAGGAAAGGAGTTGGGGGCTGTGACCACCAGCTAATCAGTAGCAGCACTTCCAACCATAAGAAAGGGCCTCTGCCCCGGGCCCGCCCAAGGGTGTGGCGCTCTCCCCAGCCACTCTCAGCGGTCAAGCTGTGGGACCCAGCGGGCTGCCTACCGAAGGACCTGCCCTGGAGACAGGCCAGCCTCTGCCCCCAGCCCCTGTGTGACCTGGGCTGGCGGCCTCCCCTCGCTGTCTGTAAGTTGGGGGCCCAAATGACACCACCTACACAGGAGGGCTGCAGGAAACCAGCCCTCATGCCCTGATCCCCAGGTAAACCGAACCATGAACAGAGCATTTCATCCGTGTCTGGGGGCAGGGTGGGGGTACTTAATCAGGTTGCTGTTTACCTGCAGGGACACTGCGTTGCTTACTCCTGGGAGCTACTGGGAAGCAGAAACCGACTGCAGTATGTTTGAGGCATATGTAGCGCCAGGCATTTGGAAGCAAACACGGAGAAGAGGCACGTGGCAGCTCTTATCACGAGCTCCGTCTAGCACTGTGTCCCCTACAGCTGGCCGGGCTGGGGTGAGGAACCTCAGACTCGGGACGGTAAGTAAGGCTTCTCCCCTGCCCTCTCTTCATCCTCGCACTCCAGAACCGAGTCCGTGCCGAGGCTCCCGGGGCGCATTCAGAAAGACGGTGGGGACCACGCAGCCTCCTTTCTGTCTGTCCCCATCAGCGTGAAAGTTCAACCCGACCTCACACATTGGCGCAGCCTCCCAGCCCCCGGAAAACCACTCTCTAGTAAAATCAAGCCTGGAATTCTGAAAAGCTGCCCCAAGATGGAAACACACCCGGGACCCGGGGACAGTCACGTGTCAGCACGTCCAGTGGCCCTTCCTTCCTCCCCGGTGTCCCAGCAAAGCAGAGCTGAGATCGGACCTAAGTTAGCTCCGCTCCTTCCCTCTGAGTTTCTAGTTTGAACAAACAAGTAACTTCGGACAATTCTCCCCTTGCCTACTTCAAGTCAATTTTTAAAACCACAAAACTTTATAGTGAGCCCTAAATTCTAAATTACAACAGGACTGGAAAAGAAGCTGGCTCTGCGTTAGGAGGAATGTCAGTCCCGGCCGGCTGTAAACCTGCCTCCCCCCACCCCGCCCCTCCTGGCTGGGGCCCCGGAGGGAATGGAGGTGGCCGAGCGTCTGTCCCGCGTTGGCACCGAGTCAACGGCGCGGCCGCTGTGGGCTACCCACCACGCGCTCGGGCAGAAGGGGCGCACGGGGCCAGCCCCCGGATGGACGCCCCGAACGGAACGTGCGGTGCAGAGCCCCCGCCCCGCTTTCATCGACCTCAGCGATCTCTGACCTCAGCACTTCGTTTACAACAACAAGGTGCCTCCGCGCCCTCGTGAGGGGCAGCAGTGGTCGGCGCCCACCCTGTGCTCCTCGCGTCCCCCTGAGCCCCACAATCAGTGCCTCCGAGCTCTGCCACTCGCCGTCACTAATCTCTAACCACTGCCCGGGTCCGCGGGAACGGGGCCCAGGGCACCCGAGCCCCTCGGGGAGCAGCGGCGACAGCAGGAAAGAGTGGACTCCGCCCGGGCCTGTCCTGGTTTGACAGTCGATCTTTATTACTATCCGTCTCCCCGCGGCCCTGCTGGCCGCCTCTGAATGACCTCCCTCCATCACCCCTTTCGTTAAATACTGAACATCTGGTCCCCCTACCCGCAGCGAGAACACCGACCGTAGGGACCAGGTGTCAGAACTGCCCACGGGCCCAGGGAGGCCGCCACCCCACCCCAGACGTAGGGCCAGGCCCCCTGCTGCGGAGCTGTGTCCACCCGCCCGCCCGTCACAACGGGCTGTCCTCTGGGGGCGCTGGGCCCACCTCCCCCTGCTACTCCACCCGCTGGAGAGCCACGGGGGCTGCGCTGCGTCAGCGGGTGGTCATCAAGCCATCAGGACCAAAGCGGAGAAGCAAACACGTGTGTGTGTGAACCACACTCACCGGCGGGGACACGGACTCCATGGGGCACGTGCCGCGTGTGGACGGCATCCTCGGCTGCAGAGCCACAAGTGGATTTTACACGCTGGAGGCCTTGTCCTGGCCTTTAAGACACAATCCAAAACCCACTGAAGAGGCACCTTTCCAGAAGGGCACACAAGGCCGGCAATGGGACTTCAGGTCGCAGGCCTGCCCGTCTGTGAAGAGAAAGCCTGGAAAATCTTCGTGACACTGTTGCCAGCTACAGACCTAACGCTGGTCAGTCCGAGCAAGCGGCAGGCCCGAGTCCAGGCTCCCACCGCCCAGGTCCCCCCTCGGCCCCATCCCCAGCAGGGCCAGCGAGCCCGGGGCGGGAGCGGGCAGCTCGTGGGCCCACGTGGGGCGCCGGGCGCGCCGCCTGCCATGCAGGATCCCTGATACACACCGGCTCCCTGAATCCCCCTTAGGGTCTGCTCTTCGGGCCCGGCCCATGGCCTTCGGGTCAAGACCTGAACCAAGTCGCTCTCTTCCTCAACGGGGCCATTAAAATAACAAAATCGAGAAGAATCGGATACACACGATCCTCAATCGGGACACAAATCCCACCCTCGGTGAGTTCAGAGCACAGGCAGGAAGTCAGTCATTCACTGAGAAAATGACTGAAGGTGGGTGAACTGTCTGCCAGGCTTGGGACAAAAAAGGGAAAAAACTCAGCCCCAGGCACGGCGACCACAGTGACCTGTCCTCATTCCAGTGAGGGGCAGAGGCCTCCGTGTGGATGAGACGTCCTCCCTCAGACCCAAAACCTTTCTGAATCTGCAAGGGTAATGGATTGATAGAAACCAGCATCAACCCACCTTTCAAGAAACTTCCATTGTGAGGGGGCTAAGGAGGTGTCATCCGCGCCCTTTAGTTTTTACTTTTCCGTCAGCTCCAAAGAGCGCCTGGCAAGCTGGGCATCTCGCCAACTCCCTGCTACAGCTGCAGCGTTTTACGAGCCAAAATTATTCAACTTTTCAACTAAGTTTCTCGTTAATAAATTAAGTACTTGATAAGAATGGGACTTATTGCTTTTGAAACCATGCTGTTCTCTAAAAGGCGACAGGGCAATTTATGAAATCAAGGGATTATTTCAATTTAAGAACAGAAAAATCTCATATCCCCTTTGGAGGAGAAATAACAGGAAACTGCTTCTCACAGACCCAATAATTTTACAGAAAAAATTTAAGTTTAATCTATTCTTAATAATTTTTTAGACAGTAAAAGAACACATGTTATAGATTAACTCAAAACAGAAAACTGATCTGAACCAGTGAATCAGCAGAATGCAGTTTCTGGAGGAAAATTTCACATAAAATGCTTTAATTGCTATTCCGTATTAACGCACTTAGGAGAAAACCACGTGGCTTTATCATATCGTTAAACAAACACCATTATGAACTATATTATTTGAAAGTATTGCCAACTAGACATAACTTTTTTTTTTTTTTTTTTTTTGGAGGTACGCGGGCCTCTCACTGTTGCGGCCTCTCCCGTTGCGGAGCACAGGCTCCGGACGCGCAGGCTCAGCGGCCATGGCTCACGGGCCCAGCCGCTCCGCGGCATGTGGGATCCTCCCAGACCGGGGCACGAACCCGCGCCCCCTGCATCAGCAGGCGGACCCTCAACCACTGCACCACCAGGGAAGCCCTAGACATAACTTTTATGATATTCTGTTTCATTACAGAATTACTTGTTCTAAGACAAATATCAGATTTTCTTGTCTGGAGCGGTAATCACCACTCCGGCCGCTCTCGACAAGCACACACTAAGCAAAACATAAAGCCCAAATGAATGCTCACATTCAAGTACTTAAATTTTAATAAAACTTACCATTGCCAATTATTTAAAAGAGAAAAAAACCCTCCTGCCAAAGGTACATTTTCCATTAAAATTTAATCAGCACTTAGGTTTCAATAAGTCTTCCCATGACCCTGATAAGGTCCTTATCATTGATTTAAAAAAAACATGTTCCCAAAAAAGCAAGATATACAATATCAAATGTGGAATAAACTACTTAAAATTGCTCTTAAATCAGTTTCTGTTTGGGAAGATGAAAAAGTTCTAGAAATGGATGGAGGTGATGTGAATGTACTTAAAGCCACTGGACTATACACTTACTTCGAAATGGGCAAAATGGTAAATTTTAGGGATACTTTACGACAATCACAAAAGAACTGCCCATAAACCAACCTACCGTATATTCACTCAATAAGTCAATGCATCTTTATAATGTTAAACCATCTTAATTTAGCTATTATGTCACATTTTCCTCATTTGGCCATATAATTTTTTAAAGTTTTATTAGAGTATATAGTTGATTTACAACGTCATGTTAGTTTCAGAAGTACAGCACAGTGAATCAGTTATACAGATACGTACGTCCACTCTCTTTTTAGACTCTTTTCCCATATAGGTCATCACAGAGTATTGAGTAGAGTTCCTTGTGCTCTACAGTAGGCCCATATAACTTTAAAACAAACTGAAACCTTTATCAAAGGCAACATATATAACACATTCCATATTTTAAGCAATGAAATTTGCGGGGCGGCCACATGCTCCTATTAAAACGTTGGTGACAGGCTTCCCTGGTGGCGCAATGGTTGAGAGTCCACCTGCCGATGCAGGGGACACGGGTTCGTGTCCCAGTCCAGGAAGATCCCACATGCCGCAGAGCAGCTGGGCCCATGAGCCATGGCCGCTGAGCCTGCGCGTCTGGAGCCTGTGCTCCGCAACGGGAGAGGCCACAACAGTGAGAGGCCCGCGTACGGCAAAAAACAAACAAACAAACAAAACGCTGGTGACACATCATCCCTGTCACATCCCCCCCCGCCCCCCCCACCGCCCTCGGGCCTGCCGCCCTGGGCTGGCTTCTGGCCTCCATCCTGCCCAGAACCATCCTGTCTCCCCCTCCCAGACCTGGCTCCTGTCACACCCCCTCCCCCTGACCCCTCCTCGGCTCACGTCTGTCCGCGGCCCTTCCCGACACCTGGCCTACTGTGTGCTTATTTATTTTGTCCTACACCACCCAAATGCAGCCTCCAGGGGCGCCCGGGGTGTCTGTGTATTCTGCCCTGCCGCCGAATCCCTTCAGCAAGTGTCAGTAAACATGTGGTAACAGCCGATGCTGAGCACCCGCTGTGTCCCGAGCGCAGCGCACGCCTTCCTCTGCTGGAATCTCACTAGGTTTGCCCCACACGTGTTCTTCAGCATCAAGAGTTTCCATAGCTTATTCCCATTTTACCACAGAAAAATGGTGAAGTGAGTTGAACATCAGAAGCGAGGACTCAGACCCTAACCACAGGATGGTCACCCCAACTTTCTAACACGCGTGGCTTTCAGGTTTATATCCAACTGAAAAAAATGCACGCACACGCCTCATGGTTATATCTACTATTTTAATGCTCTGCTTAAATTGATCCGAGTCAAAACAACTGTTTCCGTACACTTTCTAAACAGAAAAGGTAATGTAAATTATTCCACATGCATATATCCATCACCTTCAGATATTTCACCTGAAAGTGACAGATAAATCTAGGTCTGCTTTACCCTCATACCACATCTCTTCCACACCAGTGATCACCCCATGATTTTGTTCCATGGAATGACTTTAAATTAATTCCGTGATTTAAAATCTCATGTTTTGTGGGCAGTCCCCGAGGCCGTCCTGAAAAATCACAAAGAAATCCGGATGGCGTTCCAATGGCCGCCCTTCACCGTCCCTAATCCTTTGCTGAAAACACGGTGGAGGAGATCCTCTTTTCTCTGAAGGAGGGAGATTAGGTAACGGCTAGGATGGCTGACTCCTTCCCGGCAGCCAGGGGTCTGTCCAGAGAGGAGGGAGGAGCAGTCGGCCCCCCTGTCCGGGAGCAGGTTCGAGGGAGGGAGGCCAACATGCCAGGCCAGAGTCAGACGCACACGGCCCAGGTACGAACTTGACCTTCAGGAAGCAGAGCCCGTCATTCTGCACAGACAGTTCAGACGGGACAGTACGGGAGGTGGGAGAGCCCCTCAGGGTCCTGTGGCTTTAACTAGTGTCACAGCATCAGACGGGGTGAGCGACCAGCCTCACAGCAACAGCAGAGGCCATCCAGGGTCCTAATCATATGATGAATAATGCTTTAGGGTCATTTCCGACGCGGGCTTACAACAGCGTAAGCAAATTTTTAATAAAAGTCAACGAGGCTGTGATTACAGAGAAACCTAAGAGGGAAAGGTCCACAGCAGCTGGCTTGGGAACTTATACGCACTGCCGCGAAAGCCCACGATGTGTGGGCGACAGGGTGACACCATGCTCTGGATGTGCAGAGAAGTCACGTCCCTGTCACCCTAATGACAGCTCGGGGTCACCTTCCAACCATCACTTTCCGATTTTGCCAAAGGTAAGAGGTCACCCTGTACAGAGCAGATCGACAGCGTGGAGTCCCTAAAACCCAACCCCACTGACTAGGAGAATCGGCTCGTTACGCAGCGGCCTCCCAGCTTCCGAAGCAGACACGTGCGCCCAATCCAGTTACGTGGCAGATACCGTGACATCTGTCCTGTCAACAAGCCAGACGCTGTGGATTTAGGTTATAACACAAAACCCAAAACAACACTTTATAGTCTAGTCTTAATACCAACCACCATTCTCCTACCAATCCTCCTACGGGGGAAAAATGAAGCAACAGAAAGAGAAGAAAAAGATATAAATACACACAACCTTAGATCTGATCAAATAATGCAAACTGTGGTCTGTCAGAGGTCACACCGGCCTAAATCTGCCCCACAGTTTAAAAAGTAACCCATTCCCACTACATGTTTATTTTATTTTAGTCTTCCCAGATTCTGTGGAACATTTTTTTTTGTATTTGTTTGATAAAACAGTCAGCAAACGATGCGCTGTTTCAAACCGCCTCCTTTGAGGTTCTTCACCTGTGTGAACGTTTACCACCCAAACAGCGCCTCCTTTAACAGTATACAGCCTTGAACTGAACTGTGTCCCCCTGAATTCACATGTCGAACCCCTAACCCCCGATGTGATTAGAGTTGGAGATAGGGATTTGGGGAGGGAATTAAGATGAAATGAGGTCATAAGGGTGGACTCGTAATCTGATAGGATTGGTGTCCTTACAAGAGGAGGGAGAAGAGATCACTTGCTCTGCTCCCCTCCCTCCTTCCCTCCCTCTCTGGGCACCAGAGGAGGCAGCTGAGGGGAGGCAAGGCTGCCACCTGCAAGCCAAGAGGAGGCCCCTCACAGGAACCCACCTCCAGGCCCCAGGTCTTGCACTTGCAGCCCCGAGGCTGAGAATCTGAGCTCTGCAGTGGGCACCAGCCCTGCCTGCGGTGAGCAGACCAGGACACGCCCAGGCCTGTCACAGCTTTGTATTTTAGATGCCGGCGCTTAAACACAACATTAAAGTTCACAGACCCGCCATGAGCATCTCAGAGAACAACCCCAGAAACAATGTCAGCTTTTCGCCATCGAGACCACTCCTTCCTCAGCCACATTCTTAGCATCAACGTCCTCGATAATCAAACAGGTGTGTTGACATGATCGGCATCTCAGAATCGTGCTGGCTGGTCTCTGACCTAAGACCCAGGAAAGAGGCGTGAAGAAGGGCGCTGAAAGGTCATGGCAAAGGGCACAACGTCCACACTCGCTGGGAAGCCCCTGGCCCAACGCAGACGAGGGGACGGAGGGGTGGTGAGCTGCCCCCGGGGAACACAGCCGGGAAGAGCAGACTGGACGAGCCAGGCCCCCGTCCACTGTGTTCAGAGAAAGATTCGTGAGCCCCAAGGAAACTCGCAAAGAGCGTTCGCATCTTCTCAGGCGCATATGCACTCACGGGCTCCAGCGGAACACCACGCCCACATGCGCAGCATCCCATCCACCCGCGTGCCCGGCGGCGGGAGGGGCTCCTGGAACGGATGCAGGTCCCCCAGCAGGTAACATGTGGAGGAAACGGTGCAGAAGACGGTAACTCTGGCCTCTACCTATCACGGAACCCGTGAAACAGGCACTGGTGTGAGCACAGCAGAAACAAAGTGAGTGGAAGTTAAAAGCCTTTTTGCCACTGGCAGCCCACCTTTGCGAAAATGTTTTATCCGCAAATCACACACAATGGACGGGGCAAATTTCTCAAGGGCCACCAACCCTGACAGGGGCAGCCAACGAATGTGGGCTCAAGTCCGTGTCGAGCGGGGACAGATTTTGATGCCGGGTGACGCGGGGCACGCTGCTGCCTCCCAGGAAAACTGACTTCTTCTACTGCCTACACCACTCCCAAGAGGTGCTCTGATACTGAAACCCACCAAAGACAAAATCAAAACCCCAGAAAAATGGGAAACATTTTGCCCACATAAACCAGGAGGGTGAGAGGTGGTTAAACATTTCTGGACCAGGAATTTGGAAATCCATCCGAGTGACTCTTTTCCTCAGAGGATGACTAACCCCTCAAGTCAGGAGTGACGGAAACATAGACGGGAAGGACACCTGCAAATGTGTGTAAATATGTTACCAACAAACTCCTCGCTGAGAGCGTGGGGAAAGGAGGACTCGGGGGAAATGACTTTCCTCCCGCTCCACTTAAAAATGGGGGAAATAGGGCTTCCCTGGTGGCGCAGTGGTTGAGAGTCCGCCTGCTGATGCAGGGGACGCGGGTTCGTGCCCCGGTCCGGGAAGATCCCACATGCAGCAGAGCGGCTGGGCCCGTGAGCCATGGCCGCTGAGCCTGCGCGTCCGGAGCCTGTGCTCCGCAACGGGAGAGGCCACGACAGTGAGAGGCCCGTGTACCGCAAAAAAAAAAAAAAAAAAAAAAAAAAATGGGGGAAATATGTAAAGGTTTGGTTTGAAGAGGCAGCTAATGATTAACTCACCCACAGAGCTCACCTGGTCTGGCCTTCGCCCAGGTGACAGAGGTAACGTTAACAGAGGGGGCCTAAAATCCTCTCCTGACTCTCGACCCAGTGGCGGGTTTTTTCCAGGTCCACACGCAGCATGAGCGAGCCTCCCACCCCGGCAGATACTGCTGGATCGCCGCCCCGGCACCACCCCCCAGCACCCAGCACACACACCGGGGGACACGGAGCCCACCCCTCTGCTCTCGGTGGCCGGTCACACGGGTGTCTTCTAAACTCCCTACAGACGCAGCTTGCTTTGGGCTCAAAGGTACACCCGAACTGGAGGAGCCTGTATCCTGGGGTGGTGATGACAGGGCAGCCACAGGACAGGGCACTGAACCCTCCGTGAGGGGCAGCCATGGTCCCGGGAAGCCACCCAACGCAGCACTGCCCGATCACACCATTTATGAAGAGGCGAGGAAACCTGGACACGTGCTCACACTCACCATGTTTAAATGTCGGCCAGACGCTCAGGTAGCTCTGACACAACCACATCAGAGGGACAAGAGGGCCGGTTCCCTACCTGCGCCTGCAGACAGGGTTCTCGGCCTTCACCCGGGCAGGCACTCCTTTGCGAACCTAGCAAATCTGGGAACCCCCTGCCCAGAAAACAAAAGGCATCCACGCAAAAAGTTCTGCGCTCTGCGCGACGGGGGTCCAGGCCTCGCAGGGGACCAGCTAAGAATGCTCGTTCGTGACGAGGCTCCGGGAGAGGGTCCTTTCCAGGCCCGGGGTCCACAGGACGGATGCAGGAAAAGAGACACATCCCGGGAGCCCAGTGTTCAGAGGACCTGCCCTCGAGCCACAGACAGAGCACGGCGGAAGCTACCACCGAGTCAGGCGTCCGCACCAGAGGTGCGGGGACCGCGGCTGTGACCCTGGGGACTTAGTGTTTATTAAGTGAGGGGGTGGGACCGGACGCCTTCCCGTCTTTTCCCACATTGTTAAGACTCTGTGAAATGTACCAGAGAAAGAGAATCCAAAAGCTTGACGTATTATCAGTCACTCAAGTCCTTGGAAGCGCCACGCTTTCCTTCGGAAGCAGGCAAGGGCAGCTTCTTCAAGGCTCTTGTTAACAGCAGTGATAAGAGGCGCAATCAGTCTTGGGGCAGATGTTCACGGAGCGCTGACTCTGTGCCAGGAGCGGTCCCGGGCCTACGGGGGAGTGGGGGGCGGGGGGAAGGCTGGGCTCCAGAAGGTAACGTGGGATCTGCGGACACAGAGGAGGAATTCCAGGTCTCCCCCAGGCAAGGTGTCGATGGGAAGGGAGAGGCCCCGGGGTGACCCCGGTGAAGGGGCGGCTGACCCGCTGCGCCCTCCTCTCTGCCTGGCCGCGCCCGCCAGACGCCGCAGCTCAGCGGGCCTCGCGGTCCCGGCTCCAGCGCCCACCGCTGCCCGGCGAGCCTCGCGGTCCCGGCTCCAGCGCCCACCGCTGCCCGGCGAGCCTCGCGGTCCCGGCTCCAGCGCCCACCGCTGCCCGGCGAGCCTCGCGGTCCCGGCTCCAGCGCCCACCGCTGCCCGGCGAGCCTCGCGGTCCCGGCTCCAGCGCCCACCGCTGCCCGGCGAGCCTCGCGGTCCCGGCTCCAGCGCCCACCGCTGCCCGGCGAGCCTCGCGGTCCCGGCTCCAGCGCCCACCGCTGCCCGGCGAGCCTCGCGGTCCCGGCTCCAGCGCCCACCGCTGCCCGGCGAGCCTCGCGGTCCCGGCTCCAGCGCCCACCGCTGCCCAGCGCCCTGGGACAGCACTTCTGGGACCACAGGGACGGGGGTCCGGCTGTCTGCCCCTTGCCTGGCTCAGGCTGCGTCGGTGAACACACACCAAACGTGTGCCGCGCCTAAGAAACCCAGCAGGACCCTGTGAGGCCCTCCGGCTACAAATCCTTTCCGGGTCCCCCGTCTCTCGTTCATAGGAAAAAGTTTCAGTGTCCGTGACCTTCCCTGGGTTCCAAAGGGCAGACTCCAACAGCTGCTATCAGGGAAGCGGGGGACGCAGAGACACGGGAGGGGCGACAGTGCAGCCTGGGGCCTGGCCCCCCTGGAGGCACGTACATCACCACATCTCAGAGCTCTTCCGCAGGAACCAAGACCCCACCCAGTCGCTTCAGGCTGAGCACAGATTCCTGGAGCCCCGCCCTGCTACCTCGCCGCCAGCCAATCAGAAGACAGTCACGCGCCCCGACGCCCTCACCCCCAATTTTGCCATTAAACACGTCTCCCCGAAAACCGTCAGGGGGTTCAGGGTTTTTGAGCACGAGCCGCCCATTCTCCGTGCTCGGCCCTGCCTGCAATAAACCTTTCTCTGCTCCGAACTCCGACGCTGCGGTGCGTCGGGCACATGAACTTGCGCTTGGTAACACCTGCACCAGGTACGCCGGGGTCAGCTGTGAGGGCAGAAAGGTGACCCCTGGTGGGGCCACCTCGGACACGATGGAGGTGGGGACGGACACGCCCACCGGAGGGACACCGAGATGCCACATTACAGAAACGAGGCTGTGAAGGAAAGGGAAGCGGGGAGATCGTGGGAAGGGAATGTGGGGTCAAGAAAGTCTGCTTTTCGGGCTTCCCTGGTGGCGCAGTGATTCAGAGTCCGCCTGCCGATGCAGGGGACACGGGTTCGTGCCCCGGTCCGAGAAGATCCCACGTGCCGCGGAGCGGCTGGGCCCGTGAGCCATGGCCGCTGAGCCTGCGCGTCCGGAGCCTGTGCTCCGCAACGGGAGAGGCCACAGCAGTGAGAGGCCCGCGTACCGCAAACAAACAAACAACGTCTGCTTTTCAAAAAAAAAAGGCGATTTCAAGGCATGGCTGAGTGCCACAGGGACTGGGTGACGTCACCCTAAAAGGGAGACGCTGCTGATTGAGGATAAGGAGGGGTGAGGGGCGGGGGACCCCAAGCTGCAGGACAGATCTTTACAGAGCGGGCTCACCTGCCCCGAACCAGAAGGGCGGCAAGAGCACCGACAGGCGTGGGCCGGTGGCAGAGGGGCGTCCCGTCTGAGGACCGCTGTGCTCTCCACCAAGTGCAGGGCAAGCACGGCCCTCCACACCTTCCGCAGGGGGAGGGGGGCCAGAGGCTCTCCAGGAAGCAGCAGACGCCGTCCCTCCGAGGAGCTGGGGCTGCCAGCAGCACCGGGCTCACCTTTCAGATAAGAGGCCCCCTGACAGAGCACCTCCCCATGCCACAGGGCCCCATCCTGGCAGCGCCCCCAGGGAGCCGCAGTCGGTGCCTCGTTTCAAGCAGGAAGACGCCCAAGGCCTCGCAGTCAGAGGCCGGCCCAGGTCTCAAGCTGCCTGTTAGGCTCTGACGCTGAACTTTTGACCTCCACAAACAACTGTCTTGTTTCTCAGATACCAGGAGTCAAGTAAAAGCAAAAACAATCCCTTCTTCAATCTTGTTGAGTTTATATTGCTGTAAAAATGACTTTTTATTGATTTTCCTTGCAAATAAATAGCATTTCTGCCGGCGTTTAACTTGGTTAAAAAAGCATCTGTAAGTCTGGGACTTGGGGATCTAAGCAGCTCTGATTACCCTGTTGCCAGTGGAACATGTGGTCGCAGCACCGAGGAACAGTGCGTCTCTAGGTTTCAAGGCCCAGCACAGCTGTAAACAGAGGCCTTCCTGCGTACTGAGCGGCAGCTCAGTGCATTCCAGGTGGTTTTAGCTAACTGTAAACTGAGGACAGCGTGCTCATCCCTAGAAATGCAACTGACTGCAGCCAAACCCAAACACCTAAACTCCCTCTTCCCCTCGGGTTATTAAACCTACCCTCAGGCGTGAAAGAAAAGCATGTGAAGGTCCCTTGTGGCAACGGACATTAAACAGCGTTTGAAAGGACAATGGAAGAAACTGAACTTAACAGCCAGGACACAAAGGTTAAATTATACACCTGGCAGAATGCTTTGAAAGGCCTGTGCAAACACTGCAGCACAGCCCTCGGGCCAGCCTAGGGGGTCACCTACTTCAAATACCTGATGGCCTCGGGGGTTCCAGTGACTTAACTTAGTGTCCTGGGGTGCAGACTCCAGGCAGATCCGGAGGCCCCACGTCGGAAGCGCCATGAAAGCTGTTAAAACTAAATCTGCCTCGGATGGATGGGTCCGCCTGTAGGGCAGCACCAGTGGGCACTGACGTCCACGGCACACAGCATTTGGTGATAAAAAAACAAACCAACGCAGACCCATGAGCATGCATTCAAATGGTGAATTTTAAAGGTGTAAAGCATTCTAACACAGCCACGCTTGAGGTTCTCCAGGGATCAGTGATGTTTACTAAACACAAACGCCAGAAACATAACAAACTTAAGCTTTACAGTCACATCTCCCGAATGTGAGGCGTGGATGGAAAGGAGAGAAGTGTCCCGACAAGGTGGGCCTCCTGGCCTGGAAATAACTGTTGTGCTCAGAGGTGGCCTGCAGGCTTTCCGTGGGGCCTGCGGCATTTTGGCGCCCCTCGTTTCAAAATTTCCCGAAGCTGCTCCAGAGCAGGGCACCCAGGGCCCCTGGTGGCTGTACTGACTGGCCTGGCCGGCAACCGACAGAGATGCCTGCCCTCCCCCGGCCAGTGACCGGGGGCAAAGTTATGCTAACGGCTAGTCGTGACGCGTGTGCTGAGCACTTCCGCAGAGCCGGGCACCACTCTTAGCTCCTGGCCTGTACTAACTCACTTAATTCTCACGATAACCCTCTGCAACGGGTACCGCTATTCATCCTCAGATGAGAGAACCGAGGCAGAGAAAAAGCGAAGCCACCTGCCCAGGGTGACACGGCCTCAAAGTGGGCAGGCCAGGTCCACATCCAGGTGGGCTCCCGGAGACTCTGCAGGTGCCTCTCAGAACTTAAACTACCCGACTCTGGGTTTCCCACCTCACATCTCTTCTAGGAGGATAACACTAGTTCTCCACCCACTTCGTTAAACATTTCTTTTAAAAGCTCAAGGTACAGAAGCGCTTTGCCATTTACAAGTACAGCGCATCTCTACGCGGCTGACATGCATCAAGGCTCACAAACGACCAGTAATGCCAGCTTTGGCATATACCTGGCCTAACCCGGAAGGGAATCCTCTCATTCATTTGCCTATTCTACCTCTCTGGAATTAACCCAGAATAGAATACCCACAGCAATGGTTTCCAAGGACTCCTTTATCTTTGGCAGCCCTCAGGCGTCATCATGAAAAGGTTTCTTTGTCCTGGAAATTCTGACTGTGTGAACACCAGATGGGAACACGGTATGACTTTATTCATGCTTATGAAATACGTCATATATGGAAACCACAAGGAAATATGAATATTTAATCCCAGAGTCTCTCTTCGCTCTCTAGCAAAAGGAAGTATAATTAATTCCTAAATATTGAAAGATAATCCAATTATAAGCAAACAAATTGACTGTTTCTGGAAAAAGTCAAATTAGTTTAATAACGTAGACATGAGTTTCACATCATAGAAATGAATGGTTTTGTATGTGAATATGGTGAAGTAGACAAATGATCAGACTTAAAAAAAAAAAAGATGTGGAATGAGAAACAAAGAAACAATAACAGCACCCTGTAACTGGATCCCAGGGACATTACCAAACATATATGCTGGGAAAGTTCACTGAAGAATATTTCCCAGTTAGGTCTGAGAAAAATAAGTCTAATAACACAGCAAAGGGGAATTAAAATATATCAGGTACACCAACATTTATAGAGATTGATATGCCATGAAACAGCTGAAGGCCTGGAGGACGTAAGGGAGTGAAAGCACAAAACTCGGACACCTGTCTGCCGGACTCCGAGGACGAAGGGGTCACAGGAGCAGGACGGAGGGGAAGACCCACCAGGCGGTGGGCCTCAGACCAGGAGACCCGTGGATAGAGACTGCGCGTTACCGCTCACAATTCAACTCTCCTTCCTATCACAGAGTCTCAGAGTTGCAAGAGAATAGAAATTAACTGGAAAACTAGTGAGCACATCCTAGGCAAACGCTGGCTCCGAGCTCGTGGGCCATAAGCCTGAGAACAGAATGTCTGGGACCCGTCAAGCGTTTCTCTAAGACATCTGATTACCTACTGCCACTGTTACCTGATTTTCCAGAACTTACTACTGTAGAGACACCAAGGTGACCCTGATGTTTACACTCACGTTATAAGATGGACTCAAGAATCCCTGAGGGGACAGGGCCCTTCCCACGGGAAGCCTTCCCGGCCCTAACCAGAATCCCAGAGGGGTTCGCCCCACTAACCGGAAGGCAGACTGCCCTCCCCAGGGGAGCTACTGGAAGGTGCCACGAGCTCCCCTGACCCTTGAGTCCTCTGGTGAGTGGATTCGGGGGAAGGCACTGATTCAACGTTCCCCTTGGATGAACAGAAACACCCTCGTATGCGGCCGAGGTCTCCTCGAAGAAAACACGTAAATATGAATGACTGACGAAGGGAATTCCTCAGCCAGAAGAAAACAAGTTCCCACCACCGTTCCCTCTCCTAGCGGAAACCTCAGTGCGCACAACTTTTGCAACCTGCGACTGGCGGCGGTGCGCGCGGGGGACAGGGGGGCCTTTGTCAGAGACGCGACCAGTTTCCTTCTCCTGCGCGCACCCCCTCTACCCCCGGGGCCGGCGACAGCGCCGCACGCGGCTCCCCTCCGGCGGATGGGAAACAAACCCAACTTGACCCTCCGTGTCCCCCTGCCCAAGCCCGGCGTCGCCACGCGCCTCCCGGAGCGAAGACTCCGGGGGAACCCCGAACCGCCAGCCTCGGGTCTGACTGGTTACTTTCGGGACAAAGGTCCCAAACTTCACTTCCGAACCCCCCGGTGCTGTTACCAAACTAACGAGCAAAGCCACCGCCTTTTTCCCTGTGGGTGCCCCTCTCCCTGTCCCTTAACCCTGGGGTAGCGCCAGCAGGCGAGGCTAAGCCCGAGCATCCCTCCCCAGCCCGGCCCGCGCCGATCTAAGCAGTCTCTGCCCCGGCAGCTCCGCCCGGCTCCTCCGCCGTCGGGGCCCAGGTGCCAGCTCCGCAGGTACCCCGCGTCCTGCCGTCCCCCGGGGCGCGGTCGGCCGCACGAGGCCGCCCAAGCCCCCAGCGACCCAGGGCCGGCGGCCGCGGCACGATCGGGGGCGAAGGGCCAGTCCCCCCCGGTCCCGGCCCCGGTCCCGCGCCGGCCGCACTCACGTATCTGTGCACGAGCGTCCGCACGAGGGTGCAGTCCATGGCTCCTCCGGCCGCGCCCGCCCGCTCAGCGCCCCCGAGCCCGGCTCGGCGCGCCCATGGGCCCGGGCCCGAGTGCGGCCGCGCGCCCCGCCCCGGTCACGGCCTGGGCGCGCCGGGCGGTGCGGGGGGCGGCCGCGGCCCCTCCGCGCTCATGCCCGGCCCGGCCCGCGGCGGCCGGCTCGGGGGTGGCCGCTCGGCGACCGGAGCCCGCGTGCCGAGGCCCAGGCGGTGGGGCTGCGGGCTCGGGGGCGCGGCGGCCGGCGCTCCCGCCGCTGCTCTGCTGCTCGGCTCCTCCTCTCCGCTCCGCGGCTCTGCCCTGCTCTGCTCTGCTCCCGGTCTCCGCCCGCCGCCGTCTCAGCCCGGCCTCCGGCAGGCCGGTCCCCGTGCGCACGTCACGAGCGCGTGTGAGCATGCGCCCCGCGGGCCGCGCCCCTGCCCCGCTCCCGCGCCCTGGCGCTCTGGTGCCAGCCCGCCCCGGCCCTGCCCCCTCCCGGCCTGCCCCCTGGCGCAGGGCCGCCGAGGGGACCCGGGGGCGGAGGGCGGGGCGCGGCTCCCTGTTGCTTCCGCCTCCGGGGCGGGGGTGCGGGCCGCGCAGCCGGGGCCTGGACGGCGGGCCCTGGGCGTCCAGCCCTGGGTCCGGCCTGAAACGTGTATCTCCCCGCGAAGGCCCGAGGGCAGGGGCGAGATCGCGGGGAGTCGGGGAGGGGGCGGGATCAGGTTGGGCCGGAGACCGGTAAACCCGGCCTGTGTCTCCCTCGTGCTCCACGGCCCCACGCGCGGCCCGCCTGCTTGGCAGGTGAGGGGGCGCCGAGGCGGGCCCCGCGGGGCTGCCCAGAGTCGCGCAGCTCCTCTGCGCCGAGGCGAAGGTAAGCTCAGCGTCTCCCACCTAGGATCCCCGCTTCCTTCTGAAACCCCGCCGGCTCCCTCGCCCGGGGCCCCTGGCCCAAGGACTCCAGAGCTGCGACAGTCACAGGCACTTGTAATCCGGCGGGGCTGAGGCGTTGGAATCAGCCTTGAACCTGTTCGGCCCGCCCGGCCCGGCTGGCCGACCCCTTCGGTCCTGCCGGTCCAGCTCCTGCCTCCGTCCCTGGCTGCGCCAGGCGGTCACCCGGAGGCTGAGCTGGGCCCGCGGGAAGGAGCTCTGGGCTCCGGGCCTCCAGGCCCCGGGGGGCGCGCGCTCGTGCGTTATCTGGTCACCAGACGGAGAACCCTTGCGTCTCTCAGACACCTCGATTTCAATCCCAGGGAATGCTTCTGTTTCCCCAAGGGGAAACGAACTATCTCTTCTCAATCACCGTCAGCCTTGAATTAAAGGATGCACTTTGTTTCCAGCATCTGTTCTCGCTGCCACGGGCCACCGCTTGTGAAACCAGAGGGGCCTGACAGGGCCCCTGGAGGAACGCCACTGAGTGTCCCCCTGGCTGGCTGTGAAGAGAAGCTTCCACGTGGACCCTTTGGGGATTAGATACAGAAGCCTGGGATTGGGTGGGAGTGAATGGTGGTCATGGCTAAACTATCTGGATTCTGAACTGCTTTTCTTCAGTAAAATGCTCGTTTTTGGTCACCTAACTCATCGATTCTCCACTTTCCAACCGAATCTACTCTCTCCTGCGTGGCATCCAGGAGGCCAATGGCCAGCGTCAGTGGATCTTCACCAACGGGGTGCCCGTTGCGAGCTGAGACCAAGCAGAGAGGCTGGGGCCTTTCTTCCCTCGTCTGCACCCTGGCCTGGCAGTGTCTGTGTCCTTCGGTGACCACAGTGCTTGCCCAGCTTTCTTTTCTGTTGGATCAATTCGTGTCAGGCGCCGAATGAGTGGGTGACAGTTGTCACCCCATGCTTCCTACAGCCAGGCAGCGGGGTCAGCTGGGCCCTGGGGAGCAGCACCTCTGGTGGGTCGTGGAGCCACGTTCACACTGCAGCAGGTGGTCCTGTCGCCATGCGGTCTTCCACATCTCCTCCCAGGAACGCCTTCTGCTTTCTGCCGGGACCCTGGCTGCTTGAGACAGATATTGACCGGCCTAGCACCTTGCGAACGGTGACATTTGCAGGGGGCGGGTGGAAGGACACAGGCAGAGGCCACACAAGGCCACAGGATAAAGGCTGTGTGCCTTTCAGGGACTCCTGTTTTGTTCAGTGGTCAATGCTAATTTCATCTTGTAGTAAACACTGTGGTGGCCACAGCCATGCCCTCCGTCCTTGCTGGCAGAAGCCCACCTTGGTGCAGGTAGCCACCCTCTGCGTGGCTAGGGGTAAACTGGTCCATGTGAGCTAATCTCGGTAACTCCATGCCTCTTCTTGTGACTGGTTTTGAAACAAGTTTTAAACCAGTGAATCCTGCTGTTGGGAAAGGTCTTACTCCTCACTTGTAAAAAGCACATAAAGAGGACATGCTCCTCGTTTCCTGCCGGATGTTGTGTGTCTGGATGTGATGTCTGGCGTTTCGCAGCCTTCTTGCGTCCGTGATGTGACAGGAACAGCGTCACAGTGGGGATGGCAGCGTGGAGAGATGGGAAGAGCATGGGTCCTTGGTGACACCACTGGGCCACTACCCTAACTTGGATTTCATGTTTTGAGAGATAATAAATATCCTTATTGAGTTGGATTTTCTGTTACTAGCGGCTCACAGCATCCTAATTCTAAACCTATGGAAACATGGGATTGATATATATACACTAATATGTATCAAATAGATAACTAATAGAACCTGCTGTATAAAAATAATATAATAAAAAAATAAACCTATGGAGCCAAACCAGTTAGGTGTCTATTAAAGTAACATTAAGTCCAGCTCACGCTGTGAGTGGGTTATTTATTTCTGTGTAACAGACCACACAAACTTGGGCGCTTAAACACCAGTGAGCTATTATTTCTCAGGACAGTGTTTTGGGGGAAGGTTCCTCTGTTCCACCTGGTCGTGGCTGGGATTGTCCATGCATCTGCATTCTTTTGGGGGCTTAGCTGGGCCCTGGGGGTTTCTGATGGCTTTAGTCACATGTCTAGTGTCTCAGCTGGGTCAATGGAGAGCTGGGAGCAGGTGGTCTCTCTCTCCGTACTTGGTGGTCAGCCTGAGCTTCTTTACACGCAGCTGGATCCCAAGAGGGTCAAAGTGGACACTGCCCGGCCCCTGAAGGTCTGGGCTTGGAAGTTCCGGATCATCACCTTCCTCTCATTCTATTGGGGAAAGTAAGCCCAAGACCATCCTGGATTCAAGGGGGAGGGGCAGAGCCTTGTACATAAAGGATGAGAGAACCTATGAACAGTCATCTTCAGAAATAACCTACCTTACACATCAAACGACGACTGAGTATGTTGCCAGTATCACAGGAAGGTCACAGTGAGAAGGCTGTGGGAACTCCAGGGCCTGTGTGTTTCTTCATTCCCATCCAAGCGGAAAGAGAGTCTCCACTCTGACTGGACCGGCTACATCCTCTGCCCATTCCTGGCCAATCAGTTACTAGGATGGTGGAATGCCATCAGATGATTGGCTTAGGCCTGGGTTAAGCGCAGACCCCTGGCTAGTTGGTGTCCATGGGGGATGGAAGGATCCCAACGAGCTTGGGGCCATTAGGGCCTTCCCCTGACCCACACACAGCACGGCTGCTTCCCGGTGGAGGGTGGTATGAGCAAGTAGGAGGGACAGGCAGGAGGCAAACCCCAAACTGAAGCCAGACTGTGGATCTGCAGTAGCTGCACGCCCACCCACACCCATGCACAGGCTCACACCCACCTGCCCTAACCCTCCTCCACTGTGCAGGGACTAGGGTGGGAACCAGGGCTCCTGGTTCTTGGACTCCCATGTGAAGAAGACCTTTGAGAAATAAGGGGGCAGGAGCAAAGAAGTGGGGCCTTCCTGTGGAGACAGTCGAAAGCAGTGATTGTCACTGGGACCGCAGATAACAAAACCTGAAGCCAAAACTGATAGCTGAAAACACAGAACAGGGAAGCGTGAGTTTTTCATGTTTTGTTTTGTTTTTAAACATCTGTATTGGAGTATAATTGCTTTACAATGGTGTGTTAGTTGCTGCTGTATAGCAAAGTGAATCAGTTGTACATATACATATGTTCCCATATCTCTTCCTTCTCGCATCTCCCTCCCTCCCACCCTCCCTATCCCACCCCTCTAGGTGGTCACAAAGCACCAAGCTGATTTCCCTGTGCTATGCGGCTGCTTCCCACTAGCTATCTATTTTACGTTTGGGAGTGTATATATGTCTATGCCACTCTCTCACTTCGTCCCAGCTTACCCTTCCCCCTCCCCGTGTACTCATGTCCATTGTCTACGTCTGCATGTTTACTCCTGTCCTGCCCCTAGGTTCTTCATATCCTTTTTTTTTTTTTTTTAGATTCCATATATATGTGTTAGCATACGGTATTTGTCTTTCTCTTTCTGACTTACTTCACTCTGCATGACAGACTCTAGCTCCATCCATTCATGGTCTTGATATAATAATATCTGACCCTGCTCTAAGCAGGTGAGTTAAGCTTCTGTGTTACATACTCTCTTTTTTTAAAAAAAAAAATCACTAACTGCGCTAAACAGAGACCAAAGGAGGATGTTACACGGCTCCCACCAGTTCTCCTCAGCCTGCAGACAGACTCCCTCGCCCGGGGACATTTGACAAGACCTGCAGACAGTTTTGAGCCTCGTGACCTCACTGCTGGTACCCAGTGGGTGGAGGCTGGGCTGCTCTTAGCACCCTGCAAGGCACCCAGCAGCCCTCACAACCAAACCTCATTCGGTCTGAAGCGACAGCGTTGAGGCTGCGAATCCCTGTCTCACGCTGACCTCCTGGGCAAGAACCGACTCATCATCCTAAAGAGCTTTTCTCTCTGGTAGCCCGTTTTCAAGGTCAAACAGCAGCATCAAAGGTCAAGGTGGCGGATGGGACATCCCCCAGGTTTATGGACACTGGTGACCCTTATCACTTGGGGTGCTTCCATGTTTAAGTCTAGAATTATGTGGAACCAATTTTAAGAAAACCAACAGGGTTTAATTTTTTTTTTTTGCAAGATGGTTAATATTAGTTCGTCTGACTGTTTCCATCCCACAGAAGCGGTGGTGCCTCCCGGGTGTGTTCTGGGACTCTGTGGGGCGCTCTTGGTCGTCACCATGACTGAAGTGGTCCTTGAGGCATCCTTAAAGCCATCCTGGACACTCATGTCACACAGGAACCTAAAGAACTTGTGTGTGGTTTTAACACGCAGATTGTACACTTACGGTTTACATTCTCATGTTCACCTGTACCAGTGTTTTGCCATGTTCTCTACTTTTTGAACAGTATCACTTCTTAACATACTTTTTAAGCATCAAGACTGATACGTTAGGGAATTCCCTTGTGGTCCAGCGGTTAGGGCTCCGTGCTCTCACTGACGAGGGCCTGGGTTTAATCCCTGGTGGGGGAACTAAGGTCCCACAAGCTGCGTGCCCTGGGCAGAAGAAAAAAGAAAGAAAAGAAAAACAAAAGATTGATACGTTAAAGTGAGCGAGCCTCTGGTTACGTTACCTGAGTACATTAAAGTGAGCGAGCCTCTGATTACGTTACCTGAGTACCTTCTGTTTTGCCCTGTGACCCTACCTGAGAACTTACATTCTTAGATATGCATTATTTTATCATAAATTAATATTATATTAATTTATATTAATATATTTCTCTGAGTAGGAATTTGGGCGCTAGGGAGATTTTTCTAAAGTGTTTGAGGGTGTTCACACCACGCGTCAATTCACTTCGTCTCAGGCTGGTGAAGGTATTGGTCTGAAGGGCTGAAGTCTGCTGGTCCAGGCTCTGCCCCTTCTGTTTGCTCTGGGGGCTGCAGCCTCTCTGGGTGACCAGGATGGGGCAGGAGGTCCAGGAGAGGGAGGGGGCAGGGGTAAGTGAAGAGGCAGATTACAGCACATCTCTCCAGTTTTTCCTTCTATCCCTGTCACATGTGTGTGGTCACTTTTAGACAAAATATCAGGTAAATACAATATCATGTTCTCTCTTATTTCCAAGTATAAAATATATTATCTCAAACTAGTGAATCTAGTCCCACGTGGGGTCCCAATATCTCCATATTTCTGTTATGTGCTAGGGAAATATATAGGTATATACACATAATATATAATGTGAGGGGACTTCTCTGGTGGCGCGGTGGTTAAGAATCTGCCTGCCAATGCAGGGGACAGGGTTCGAGCCCTGGTCCGGGAGGATCCCACATGCCGTGGAGCAACTAAGCCTGTGCGCCACAACTACTGAGCCTGTGCTCTAGAGCCCGTGAGCCACCACTACAGAGCCAATGAGCCACCACTACTGAGCCCGCGCGCCTAGAGCCCATGCTCCACAACAAGAGAAGCCACCGCAATGAGAAGCCCGCGTACCGCAAGGAGGAGTAGCTCCCACTCGCCGCAACTAGAGAAAAGCCCGCGTGCATCCACAAAGACCCAAAATATATAATGCAGCCAAAAATAAATAGACAATAAAAAAAAAAAATTAGTCAACAAACGCTGCCCCCAAACCTCACAGCCGAGCCCAGGAGGGGCCTCATGCCCCTCGGTCAGTGGAAACACATGTGCTGTCCCGAACTTGACGTAAACCATCAGAGGGAAGAGAGCGTCTTCCCCTGGGGGAACCCAGAGCTTCAGGGAGGGGCCCCATGCCCCGGTCCAGGGCCTGGAGAGGGTCCCTTCTCGCTGTGCTCCCCACCGATCACGACTGAACAGCAGACCGCCCCCCAGCTGTCGTCTCTCCTCGGGGCTGAGCTGATAGAAGCGGAAAGCCTAAGTCTCTGCATCACTTCAGCTCCAGTAAATCAAAGCCGACCACTGTTGTCTAATGAATGAACAAGTAGAAGGGTTCACAAATACAGCGTTGTCCCGAATACAGGGCTTTGTGGGACAGCGAAGACGCTATCTGCTTCCCACCCTAACGCTCGGCCCAGACATTAATTCTCGGGTCTTTTTGAGGATAATTCACTATTAGAAAACCTCTGATTTCAGGAGAGTGATTAAATAAATCTGTGACACTTTCTTTTTCCGGGAGTTGAAACAGCACAGGGATATTACCCTGCATTTTCAAGGTCAAACCTGGAGAGCAGTAAAATGTGCCTTGTGTTTACAAGATGCTTGAGTTCTTTCGTGCTAAGTTTATTATTGCTAAGTTCTTTCGTGTGAATGACCTCAAACACCCTGCGGGGCTCTCCATTCCTCTCTGGGAGAAACGAGCCTCAGAGAGGTCATGGGACAGACCAGGGCCCACCCAGTCGGGGCGGAGCCTGGCTGAGTCTGGCTGTGTCCCCTCCGTCTCCCCCTCCCCCCAACGTGGGATGGCGCGCAGCTTCGGATGGTCGCCGGAGAAGGATCTGGAGGAATCTTCTCTGCCGTGCGAGGCCGGGCAGACAGCAGCCGCTGAAGGACGGGTCTGAAAGGTTCACATCTTCTCCTAGACGGCTGAACTGATTTTGGCAAAACTACTTACAATCTTGAGTTTTTCCACATCAATATAAGGATATTGATTACTGTGAGGAATGTCTAAGGAGATAGATTAGAAAATATTTACCTGACACACATGAAGGGCTTAAACATGGTATCTGAGAATAGAAGTTTGTTCTGGGCACAGAGAAAGGTAATAAATCTCTGTAAGCCCTTCTAGTCAATAGCACACTGGGATCACTTCAAGTCTAAGTGGCTAGCAATCCACAAATAACGCTTTGAAAATGAAAAGGAGAGAAATAGGCATCACACATTCCCATTCTGCCCTCAGAGTCTCCTGTTTTCACTAATTGGCTATCCAAGTTTAACATATTTTCTCACAGAAATTCAAGATGGGAAACTATTCAGTTGCATTTGGTCACCACTTATAAAACACCTGATTCAGTTTGGCTGTATTCTTCTTGATATTAATGAAAAGATCCTTTTCATCCTGGGAAGCTCGGAAGTAAAACATATAGCGTGAAGTCCTGAGCCGACCTGTTCAGAGCACAACCAACCCTGGACACTCGACGTGGCGGACAGACCAAACTGGTGACGCCCCTGGAGGGGACTTAGGTCCGTGCCTTAGCAGAGGCAGTTTATTTTTAGGCCTTTAGGGCTCTTATTTTTTCCCCTTCCTCTTATAGAAATAGTGTACATTTCCCTGAGACTACAATCATTAAAGAGCAGGAAGATAGGAAACAATAAAACAATTTATCCCGTCAGGTAAAAGGAAAGATGCCACCAAAAATGCATTCGTGGTATTTAAGATGTGGGGCTAGGCGGAGGCCTGAGCTGCTCCTTCCATCCTAAAGGCCCGGGAGCGCCACGGAGGCAGAGGGACGGACGTCCTCATCGGGACGCGCCCCAGTGGCCAGGGTTGTGATGAAGCATCAGCTCGCTGCTTTGCGTGTCTCCGTGTGCCGGTTCACTGCTGTCGTCTTGCTGGTCGGGGGGGAACAGCCTAAGGTGCACGAGGGCCGGGCCAGTTCCCAAGAGGTCCTGGGTCCTCAGAGAGACTCACTGCAGAGTGATCTTCCAGTTCTCCCCTGGGGTCCCGAGGCCACACCGGCTTCAAGATCTGCCCCGGGAAATAGCAGGACGCCCCCCACCCCGTCACTCTAGGTGCATTTTCTGTGCACCCGCCGAGTGCCAGGTACCGATCTCGGGTCCTCCTGAGACGGACTCTGCCCCCGTGGACTCACACTCAGCATCTCTTGGTTTGGACAGAGACCAAGACGGAGGCCTTGGAAATAAATAAAACAAATGGGAACCCCTTCCAGAAAGCCTACCCAACACTGAATTTGGCAGTCAGCCTCCTGTCTGCCCTGTGCTCTCCCGCCTGAGGCTGCAGAGCCGTAGAGACGGTCTTCCCTCCCCTCATTTTACAGAGGTGCGGGGACCTGCCTCGGGGCAGCTGGTGGTGGAGACCAGCAGGCTGGATTCCCTTCCCACGGAGCAGTGATGCTCTGCGCCCCCGAGAGCCCGGGGGAGGGCCGTGCCGCGTCCCTTTCAAGGGGCCCAGAGAACAGTGTTCGCGGGACTGAATGCACTGAAGCCGAGACTGAGGTGATTAAAGGTCGAGAAGGGAGTCGATTCTGCGCCTCCAGGCAGCCCGGGTCCCTCCGCTTCAGGCACCTGCTGAAGCAGGTGGCTCAGGCCCCCAGGACAGCCGGCCCAGTGCCCCCTCCCCCGGGCGTGCCAGCCGGGATGGGCAGGGACCCGCCACGCCTCTGCGGGGACGCGGCAGCCTCAGACTCAGCCCCGCCACCAGCTGCGTCCTCCCCAGAGTCACTCCCTCAACGTCCTCATCTTGGCAAACGGGGCCGGAAGCAGGATGTGCGGGCGCGCTTGCTGTCATGGGAAAGAGACTGAAACATATTTGTTAACTGCTTTTCATTATAAGACACGTTCATGATTGTTGGTTGGTTGGTTGGTTTCTAATGAAAATAATACAGGAAGGTATAAGGTAAAAATCGAAAGCTTGCTTCCAAACCCTGGATCTTTCCCCCCGGGTGTGTGTATATACACACACGTGTGTATGTGCATGCGTGTGTGTCCTGTTGTCTCCATAAGACTCTGCAATGTTCTTCTCACGTAAGGAACCGGACAATTTTCTGCCAGCATGTGTAGCTCTCCCTCACTCTGGCCTAAATCGCTGAATTGAATGTTTTTCCGTGGCTCTATCATATTTATTTCTCCAACCGCCTAGTGATAATGTCCCTGGAGGACGACTGCCCAGGGGTCCATGGCCAGCGGGGTCCAGTGGGACGGCAGCCCAGGGAGCTGGAGCCGCCGCCCTTCCCTGGCCCCCCTTCCCCGCAGCCCACAGCGTCCACAGTCCCCCCAGGCCTCGCCGGCAGCCGGGCTGCTCTGGACGCGGGGTTGTCACCAGAACTGTGATGACTGGTTGTGTGTGTGAAGCCTCTGTCTCCCTCCTTCCCAGGTGAATTGTGCCCAAGTACTTGCTTAATACATCTTGTAGATAGCTGGTATAAAAGCAAAGCAATTGCCTTTTTTATGACCCAAATCTCTTGGACAAAAGAATTCTGGGGCTGAGATGGAAGCATATAATATTTCCCTCAAACTAAGTTATTCTTGCTCTGCACCTCAAAGCAGAGCCCAAGGGAGACTTCTTTGTTTTCCACTTTTTAAAAAAAAATTAATTTTATTTATTTTTTATACAGCAGGTTCTTATTAGTTATCTATTTCATACATGTTAGTGTATACTGTCAACTCCAATCTCCCAATTCATCCACCACCATCCCCCCCCACCACTTTCCCCCCTTGGTGTCCATATGTTTGTTCTCTACATCTCTGTCTCTATTTCTGTCCTGCAAACTGGTTCATCTGTACCATTTTTCTAGGTTCCACATACATGCGTTAATACACGATATTTGTTTTCTCTTTCTGACTTACTTCACTCTGTACGACAGTCTCTAGATCCATCCGTGTTTCTACAGATGACCCAATTTCGTTCCTTCTTATGGCTGAGTAATATTCCATTGTATACATGTACCACATCTTCCTTATCCATTCTTCTGTCGATGGGCATTTAGGTTGTTTCCATGACCTGGCTACTGTAAATAGTGCTGCAGTGAACACTGGGGTGCATGCGTCTTTTTGAATTATCATTTTCTCTGGGTATATGCCCAGTAGTGAGATTGCTGGGTCATATGGTAATTCTATTTTTAGTTTTTTAAGGAACCTCCATACTGTCCTCCATAGTGACTGTATCGATTTACATTCCCACCGACAGTGCAAGAGGGTTCTCTTTTCTCCACACCCTCTCCAGCATTTATTGTTTGTAGATTTTCTGATGATGCCCATTCTAACTGGTGTGAGGTGATACCTCATTGTAGTTTTGATTTGCATTTCTCTAATAATTAGTTATGCTGAGCAGCTTTTCAGGTGCCTCTTGTCCGTCTGTATGTCTTCTTTGGAGAAATGTTTATTTAGGTCTTCTGCCCATTTTTGGATGGAGTTGTTTGTTTTTTTAATATTGAGCTGCATGAGCTGTTTCTATATTTTGGAGATTAATCCTTTGTCTGTTGATTCATTTGCAAATATTTTCTCCCATTCTGAGGGCTGTCTTTTCATCTTGTTTGTAGTTTCCTTTGCTTTGCAAAAGCTTTTAAGTTTCATTAGGTCCCATTTGTTTATTTTTGTTTTTGTTTCCATTACTCTAGGAGGTGGATCAAAAAAGATCTTGCTGTGATTTATGTCAAAGAGTGCTCTTCCTATGTTTTCCTCTAAGAGTTTTATAGTGTCTGGTCTTACATTTAGGTCTCTAATCCATTTTGAGTTTATTTTTGTGTATAGTGTTAGGGAGTGTTCTAATTTCATTCTTCTACATGTAGCGGTCCAGTTTTCCCAGCACTGCTCACCAAGGAGGGCTTCTTTTTTTTTTTTTTTTTTTTTTTTTGTGCGGTACGCGGGCCTCTCACTGCTGTGGCCTCTCCCGTTGCGGAGCACAGGCTCCGGACGCGCAGGCCCAGCGGCCATGGCTCACGGGCCCAGCCGCTCCGCGGCATGTGGGATCTTCCCGGACCGGGGCACGAACCCGTGTCCCCTGCATCGGTAGGCGGACTCTCAACCGCTGCGCCACCAGGGAAGCCCAGGAGGACTTCTTAGTTCAGCCAAATGGTCCTGTAAAACCATAAAACACTTCATCACACGTATAGCCTCCCTTCTAAGTGGTATGTTCCTTATCTTATAGGCTGCGTATAATCAGGAGGTCTGTCTATACCGCGTTTCTCAACAGTTATAAGCCAGGCACAGTTCTGATCAGTGGCTCAGGATCACCTTCCTAGTGATTTAACAGAAACTACCAGTGAGATGATCTAGTTGAACTTTATTTTCTCTGCTTTACTTGATGAAATGATGGGTACTTTTTTCTTTCCCCAAATATAAACTTTCTTATTGTGTATCTTTATAGAAAACATTTTTATTGAGATATAATTCACATACCACAAGATTCACTCCTTTAAAGTATACAATTCCATGGTTTTAATATATTCACAGAGTTGTGCAACTGTCACCACGAAGTTTAGAACTTTCCATCACCCCCAGTGAAAATTCCTCCCCATTAGCCCTCACTATCCCCCCACGTCCGCCAGACCTAGGCAGCCACTCATCTACTTCCTGTCTCTGGGATTTGCCAATTCTGGACATTTCATATCAATGGGATCATGCAATGCGTGGTCTTTTGTGACCGGCTCTCTCATGTGTTTTCACAATTCATCCACGGTGTGGTATGTGTCACTGCTTCCTTCCTTCTGATGGCTGAATAACGTTCCATGGTCTGAATGCACCACATTTTATTTGTCCATTGGTCAGTGGATGGAGATATGGGTTCTTTCCACTTGTTGGCTATTGTGAATGATGCTTTTACAGACATTAATATACAAGTCTTTGTGTGGACATATGCTTCCATTGCTCTGGGGCCTACACCTGTGAGTGGAATTGCTGGGTCACATTGCAACTCTGTGTGTAAACTTTTGAGGAACCGCCAGACTGTTTTCCAAAGAGGCTGCACCATTTCACATCCAGCCAGTAATGTATGGGGCTCGTGTCCCTACGTCCCTCCTAGCGTTTGTCATTATGTGTCTTTTTATTACCGCCATCCTGGTGGGTATGAAGTGGTTTCTCATTGTGGTTTGGATTTGCATTTCCCAATGACTAAAGATGTTGAGCCTCTTTGCATGTGCTTATGGGATCCTTGTATGTCTCCTTGGGAGAAATGTCTGTGCAAGTCCATTTCCTTTTAAGATAGGGATTGTGTTTTTATTGTTGAATTATGAGGCCTCTTTATATATTCCAGATGCAATTTCCTCATCAGATACATGATTTGAAAATACTCCCACTCTAGGGGCTCTCTGCTTTCTTAATGGTATTTTCAATACAAAGTTTTAAATTCCGATGAAGTGCAGTTTATTTTTCATGGGTTCGCTTTTGGTGTCATATCTGAGAAACCGTGGCCTCAGTTTACATTTTAGGTCACGAAAGGTCAGAGGGCAGGGATGATGTCTATCTTGTTCACTATCCCCAAACTTCGCAGTGCACACGGTAGGTTCCCAAACAATACTTGTCGAATGAATGAGTCCATGTGCCGGGTGGTCCCTGGAAGTGGACGCTCACCCTGGCAACCCCTCGCTCACGGCTCTGCGTCAGGTTGGAGAGCCTTCGCTCCTGGGTGCCTCCCTCTCTTTACGCCATTGAGCTTCTGGCAAAAATGACATTGGGTAGCAAACCCCATCCTGCCAAGAGGTAAGCAGTGAGTTAGGACATTAGACTCCCGGCCCCTGACCGGGAAGGTGTAGCATGTGTGGGCCTGAGCCAGAATGACCCCCACGAACGACATATGAGGTTGAACTATGTGATCTTACCCCTATATGACCCACTTTACCTAGAAAAATTGCAGCTGCATTTGGTTCAACATAAAAAATTTGAATTAGTTTCCACCAAAGAAAATGAAAATGAATTTAATTAAAAATCTTTGTTTGAAACCTACAAAACTCCCTCCCTCATCCGGGGGTTTCCTCTTTCTCTCTCTCCCTCCCTGCAGGGAGCACGTCCAGGCCCAGCTCCCGTTCCACTGGAAGGATGCTGGGACAGGTCCGCCCTCTCCCCTGATGGCGCGAGGTGGGCGCTACCCTGCACATGGCATGGTGGTGTCTGAAGCAGGACTTCTTGAGCCTCAGACTTAAGTCCCCTGACCATTTCTTACAGGGGACTTACAGACAGCTGCTACCAGGCAGGGGCCAAGGACAGAGGACATTCTGTATGCAGCAAACCAACGCCATTAAATGAAGTTCTACCTCAGTGATGATCTGTTTTTCTGCATCTACCTGGTGACTAAGGAGAGGAATTTCACTTGGTTGATTTTTTTTAAGTGTTTGTCATATTTTGTTGTTACTTGAATGATTTGGAGTTTTTCCTTTCCTTTTTACTTCACGAAATTTACTTTCCCATTTTCTAAGTCAACTTGACAAGCATCTTGGATAATACATGATACATTATTCATAAAGAGCTGCTTGAAGTGAGGAAATTTAAGTTAGCCACTTTCCTGAGAAATTCTACTTATAGCACAAAGTTTGTGGTCTAAGTGTTGATGAAGTCCATTCATGAATAAAACATGAATATCGAGGAGGGCATTTTGCAACCGTTTTATATTCCTTTTTGCTTTTCTGACTTTCCTTTTACAATAGCTGTGCTTTTCCTGTGCACCAGGTACAGCCCAAGATTTCAGTAGGAAGGGGAAGCTTGACAATCAAGGAGGCTGCATGATAATAAACTTCAAAGGCTGGTGTCTTAAAATTGGAGGTCATGTGAGGTTTTGAATGGCAAAATGCCAATCATTGTTCTAAATGCTCTCCAGGCCTTATCTGCGTGACAAGCGTTAAAATCAAGATTGGCCAGAGTGCTGTGTGGCAGGTGGCATGGGACCCTGGAAAGTTCAGGAACATTTCAGGACCCAGGGCCTCACAGTGGATGGAGCACAGGGTTTCTTTTTTCTTTGTTTGTTTTTTTATTTATTTATTAATTTTTATTTTTGGCTGCATTGGGTCTTCGTTGCTGCATGCGGACTTTCTCTAGTTGCAGCGAGCAGGGGCTACTCTTCGTTGCGGTGCACGGGCTTCTCATTGTGGCGGCATCTCTTGTTGTGGAGCACGGGCTCAAGGCATGTGCGCTTCAGTAGTTGCGGCATGCAGGCTCAGTAGTTGTGGCTCTCGGGCTTAGTTGCCCCGCGGCATGTGGGATCTTCCCAGACCAGGGCTCGAACCCGTGTCCCCTGCATGGCAGGCAGATTCTTATCCACTGCGCCACCAGGGAAGTCCCACAGGGTTTCTAACACAGCTGGGTGGTGGTCCAACCCGCCATCTCCCAGATCTCGGTCACAGGGTGGGCCTGTGCACATCACTCCATCTTACTGGGTTCCCACTTTTCTTGCTCTAAAATGGGAAATTTTGCACCACCTCTCCTTTAAGGGAAACTTGTTCCTTCCTGGTGCTTACGGGGTCCGTGTGGTCACTCTGAGCTGCTTACATGCTTAGCCATGGTGCCTTTGGGTGTTATTGTTATTATCTTGGAGTTCTACCTTGAATTGTTCTTTGAATTTCAAAGCGTTTGAAGAAACACCCTCTGATCTATTTGCCCCACCCTCTGATTTTTAAGGCTCTGCCTGGCCCGGAGAAGGTCCGAGGTGGATGATTCACAGGATGAACAGACAGGTGGGGACTTCAGGTGAGACTTTGCCCGGGCTGAGCAAAGGCAGAGGGGAGCTCAGGAAGGAAGATGGCTGGCCAAGAGGAGTTGTGTGAAATGTCTGCTTCATGGCGAGAAGTGTGAATTCTCACCCGTCGAACTTTCCGTAAAAAGGTTTCTCGTTAATGAGCTGGATATTGGGTCTGTCCGTGGGGGAGGGGCGTAGAGGGGGCTGGGAGTGGCCTCAGGGCGGCAGCAGGATGAGAGCCGGGGGCTCTGTTCAGCCGCGGGGGACGGGCATGCAGCCCCGCCGCTGGCTCTCGCTTGGGAGGCTCAGGAGGTGCCCAAGAAGCGGCAGTGGGGGTGAGACCACCGTGGCCACGACGTCCCATCCCGAGGGAAGTGCGCGTTTCCAGACCATGATGGATGGAGAGGAGGCTGCCTACTCAGAGAGCCCCCTACACCCTCGTCCATGTGGACCCCTCACATTTGCAACAGATGTAGAAACCCTGAGGCTTCGTGATGTTTCCCTAATTTTAGACCACACAGTGCTGACAGCGAGCGCTGTGTTATCCTTCACCGGCAAACGGTGGGACCGCCCCCACTCGTCCCCTCCCACCACAAAACTGAGGGTCCAGTGTGTCTAGAAGGAGCACGGACTGGCCTGGCTCAGAGTAGGAGGCAGCTCTTGCTTTGGTCGATGCTTGAGAGATATTTGTGGAGCAGAGGAATGAATGAAAGAATGAAGGTGTGAATGGATGAATGAATGAAGGTGTGAAGGTGTGAAGCGTGCTTTCCCGGGCCTGCTGGCCCGACGTTTACCACATTCTGTGTTCCACTTGCTTAAACTCCAAAGTCCCAGGCGATGCAGTGAAGACGCAATTGAATATCTATGCTTCTTAAGTCCTGAAACTCACACATTTAGAGAATCAGATCAAGGCCCAAGGGCAGAGGGCCTGTGGTCCTTCTCCTCGCCTGACTGGGCCCCTGTCAGCGCCCGCATGCCTTGCCTATCTCCTTTCAGGCCCTGATGGTCACGTCCACCCACCGTCACCCCTCACCTCGTGGGCCCGGATCCGTCACCCTTTCCCACACCACTGGATTGTCTAAATCATCTGACATAAGCTTGGAGGTCAGCACCCTCAGCTCCACCCAGGCCCCAGAACCTTTGTTGGAAGCTCTGAATCCCCATGGGATCTGAGCTGGGTGCCGGCCCCTCTCCCCTCCAGGCGAGTTGGCCCTGGCAGGGGGGTGGGGGGTTCTGTGTCCGCACTGAGACCTGACACCCATCGCTCTCCTGGAATGAAGAAGTCCACCATCTCATTGTACTTGTTGAGAAAAGAAACACAAAAACACTGACCGATAATCTAGGGAACTTCCTGTTGGCAAGTCCTTGGAGCAAGATTCTTTTCACCTATTCAGCTGTTAAATTCATAACTTGATCAGGATTTTTAAGAATTAGGTGAGACTCCCGGAACCGGAGCTTCCCAGAGCCCCGTTCGGAACCTCAGCGCTGAGGACCAGCAGGGATACGCACACGTGCTGGGTTTGACCCCGAATTCAGAGCGCCCGGTGTGATGCTGCCAAACACAGGTCTCTCCTGCGAAGAGGCAGAGACACAGACGCGAGACCGGTATTTCTGGTTCTTATCTCCCATGGGGCCATGTAAACAAGCCGTGGGGGCCCAGCTTTACAACAGAAACGGCCTCGGAGCTGAGCTCACTTACTTCTAACTGTGTTCAGAACACTGATCAGGTTGCTGCAAGGGCACAGAAGCAGCATCACCAAAAGTCCACTCGGGTCCCTTCAGGGGTTCATCCAACGCTCCTACCAGGTTCCTACGAGGCTTGAACTTAGAAGGGCCGAGCTGACGAGCCCTCGCCTGGGTCAGCAGGATGTAGGGACATGAGGAGGATGTAGGGACACTCTGCTCAGACCTTGAGACACCAGGTGAGGCTCTGAGCTGCAGCCCCTCGCCCGGTATCTTGTCTGTGATGCTGAGGTACAAACAGAAAGACATTCAAACCCCAAGGTGAGTGGATTAATTATTAAGCAGTCCAGCACAATCGATGCCATATTGCTGCTGTGTTTCCTTGTCGATATTTCTGGAGCTTGCTTCAATATTTAATTCAACCCCAAACCGTAGGTCGTTAGAAAATGTGCACTCCAGGCTCCCACAGGGCACAGCTTGTGTCCTGTGGTCACCCCGCAGGAGGCCTGGAATGCTGGAGGCAGGTCTTGGGTCTGGTTTTCGAGACCCCCTCCCCCTTAAAGGGAAAGTCAGGAGACATTCTCCGGGCTCTTTTCTTCTCTGCCTTTTTTAAAAAATAATTTAAAAAAATTGAAATATACTTGATTTACAATGTTGTGTTAGATTCAGGTGTACAGCAAAGTGATTCAGTTATACATATACACGTAACCATTCCTTTTCAGATTCTTTCCCCTTGTAGGTTATAACAAAGCATTGAGTAGAGTTCCCTGTGCTGTACAGTAGGTCCTTGCTGGCTATGTACGTTATATTTAGCAGTGTGTACCTGTTAATCCCAAACTCCTCATTTATCTCCTCTCTATCCCCTTTGGTAACCATAAGTTGGTTTTCTATGTCTGTGGGCCTATTTGTGTTTGGGATGTAAGTTCACTGGTATCACGTTTTTTAGATTCCACATATAAGTGGTCCACATATTTAAAAACACGGGTGGGGTTACTTCATTTGCCAGTTCTTGAATCAACGAGTTGCCAAAGAGTTTGGCATCGGTGGGGTCTTTGTTGAAAAGAGGAAGAAGCAGTGTGGTTATGCCGAAGCGCTGTGTCCTGTGCTTCTCCTTATAGTGTGTAAACAATGAGATCAGAGTGGCGGGAAAGCTTTTGTGTTTTTGGTGTTATCGAGGATGTGAAGAATCCTGCCCAGGGCGCGTGACCGGGCTTGGCTGCGTTTCCTATTTGACCTGGAAAAACAACCAGCCAGAAACCCCACACAGCACCTTTCACCTTTGAAAAGTGACTGAATTGTTCCGCTGGATGGTGGGGTGAGCTGCCCCCTCCCAGGCCGCGCGTCTCCTCGGCGGGGAGGTGGGGCACGTCAGGCACGTCTGCCTAAACTTCACCTGGAAAGAAAGATGTGTGACTCCTCGGGTTGACCTGGCTGTCCTGACACAGTTGCTTAGAAGAATGATGTAAGGCAGCTTCCTCCGACTCCTGTTGAAGGCCAGGTGAGGCCGGGGCCCCCGGAGGCCCTCCTACCCCACCCTCCCCTCCCTGGCGTGTGGCTGATTCTACGCTGTCACCATTTGGGATGTCCCCTTCGGGGCTGAGCCGTGATCCCGCCGTCAGAAGGGCAGTTTTACCGGCCGTGAACGCCTCCCGTGGTGGCTGCCAGGGCCAGCAAAGCACCACGGCCGGCAGATGGCACAACAGAAAGTCTGGGGCCGGAGTCGGGAAGCCGGGAGTCGGGGGGCCGGGCTCGCCCAGCTCCCGGTGACGGCGGCTGGCCGGCAGTGCTTGGCTTGCGGGTGCAGCTCTCCAGTCTCGGCCTCCGTCTTCACGTGGCTTCTGTGTGTCTGTGTCCAAGTTTCCCTCTTCCTATAAGGACTCCAGTCCTGTTGGACTATAGGACAGGCCCTACCCCGGGGTGACCTCAGCTAACTCGATGACGTGTGCAAAGACCCTGTTTCCAGTGAGGCCGCATTCACAGGCTCCTGCTGGGCGTGACTTTGGGGCACACTGTCCGTCCCTGAGCACCTGCCACTGTCCTCCGGTCTGACCGCCAAGGACCGTGATGGGATTCCTGAGGCAGGCTGTGAGGTCGGGGCCTGGACGCCGCTTACGGTAGAGCAGGACGGCCGAGGCCTTCTGTGTGTGGGGGAAGGGTGGCCGGGGGTCCAGGGTTCAGGAGAGGATGACAGGGAGGCAGGAGCCCAGAGAAGAAGCATCGCCCACCTCACTTCTGTCTTGGGTGACGCTTTGTAGCCGCCTCCCGCACCCGCCGTGCCCCAGCCCTGGGCCCCACGCCGACCGGGCCGGGTAGGGGGCTGAGGATGTTACTGCCCCAGCCAGGGTCAGGGGGGCCGGGTCTGCACCTTCTTCTGGAGCAGCTGGGCCACCGCCAGGCGGCACAGCCTCAATCGGGCCACTTTGTACCGATTTTAAACAGGATTCCTTCCCTTCAGGTGAAGAACGTGTTTATATTTTAGCTTTTGTGCAAGACTTGCACGTGGTAATGGAAGGCAAATTCCAACTTTCAATAAAGTGCATAGTAGCATTCACACAACTGACTCCAGAGTTTCCCGACCTGCTTCTTAAACAGGATGCATTACAGAGGCGTCAAGATACTTTTGATAAAATCCAATCCAGTTTCAAGAGTCAGTTATTTACAGCAGCAACGGAGACCCTGTGGAGAAGACCCAACCTGTGAATTCACACACGAGTTGTTGTTCCTTTTCTAATTGTTCTGAGGGTCTAGAGGTAAAGAAATGACGAGAAAGCAGAATCTTCATTGTAAAAGAAGGAAGCCACGTGACTTTTAGAGAAGGTAGACGTGTCTGAGGAACATCCTTCTCCACCTGAAGGTAAAACTGGCTCTGAGTTCCTAAACGGTATGAAGGGGTGAGGGGTCTGTGTGCTGCTTCTCTTTTTTTTTTTTTTTTGCGGTACGCGGGCCTCTCACTGCTGTGGCCTCTCCCGTTGCGGAGCACAGGCTCCGGACGCGCAGGCTCAGCGGCCATGGCCGCTCCGCGGCATGTGGGATCTTCCCGGACCGGGGCACGAACCCGCGTCCCCTGCATCGGCAGGCGGACTCTCAACCACTGTGCCACCAGGAAAGCCCCTGTGTGCTTCTTAATGGAAGAGAAATGAATGTTTTGTGGGAGAATATTATGTAAATAAAGGAGGAAGAACATTTTGGGAGGCCGTTCTAGGTTGAAACAGACAAAAGAGACATTTGAAACAAAACACAAGGCGTGAATCTTGACCGGGTTCTTGACAGGATGGATGGAGTTCCCTGTATGACAGGAAGGCTTTGCTTGTGTGAGAGACACAGGGCGAGGTGACTGGGGGTGAATGGCCACCACGTCTGCATGAAATGGATCAGAAAAAAAAAAAACAATAGTTAAGGGCAATGTGTTACTTTTTTCAAATGTCCTCTATATTTGAAACCATTTACGATGAAAATAACCTGACAAAGCACAGTATTAGCAGCTGAGCCTGGCCCGAGATCACACGGCCAAGGTGCGGCGGAGCTGGGCTGACGAGGGGCTGCTGTCCCGTCAGGGAGCTTTGACTTGAAATACACAAATAGCAAGAAGGCGTGGGGAGCAGGACGCATGGATCAAACAGTGGCTGCACAGCGTCTGGGCGGTGGGCCGTTCACTGGACGATTCATTCAGATTTGCCGAGTTTAAAACGTTTCATAAGAAAATTTTGGGAAAACATTTAAAAGTGGTGGAACTGAATTTCAGGCCAAGGCCGCCGTGCTCCAGGGTCGAGGTTCTTGGCGTCCGTGCGCCGCTGCCTCTCAGGCAGGAGGATTTGGACCCCAGATGCTTAAGGGATTTGACCAAATCCTTGCCCCAAAAGCATCGCAGGCCTGGGTGGAGGCTGAGAAGTTTCTGCTCCCCCCTCCCCCGAGGGATGAGGCTCAGGGAGGGGGAGGCTTACTCAGGGTCTGGGGAAGGGTTGGGACCGTGTCCCCGACCCCCCGGTGCTCAGTGCAACCACCCTTCCGGGCGGCCATGCCCCTTCCTGGGAGCTGCGTGTTTGGCCACAGAACAGGCCTTCTCACGGGCAGCCGGGCCCTGCCTGCTGCGCTGCCGGCTCCTGACGCCTCGTTCGCCGTCACCCCATCCACTGCCCCGCGTCAGAGCGCTGTCCTTCACCTTCAGTCGTGAGTGCCCAGCGTATTGAGCTGCACGGGAAATTCTGCCCTCTCGATTAAACGTCTGCTGGTTTCACTTCTATTTTTAATTCCTTGCATTCATAGAGCACTCTTCTCCGATGAGGTCAGGAGCTTCACAGACATTACGTCTTGAACCTTCCCCGACTGGTGGGGCGGGTATTGCTGACCGGAGGCCACAGAAGGAAAACAACGACCTCCGGAGCTTCAGTGACTCTTCCAAGCTCGCAGGTGCAAGAGCAGGAGAGGAGCTGGCGCCCCTGCTGCAGGCGGTCTTCCTCTTCCAGGGGCCGGGAAGCGACGCCTGTCTGGCGCAGGGGTGATGTCCGAGCGCAGACGCGCAGCATTTCAGCGCACGGAGGGACCGCGTCTGCCCTTTACTGATGGGGAGATTAGAAAAGTGGAGGCTCGTATGAGGACGCAAACCTCCTTGACGGCGAAGCCTCTCGCAAGGTCCTGGGTCGCCTGGGTCTCGGAATTCCACTTTCGGATGGTTATTCTTTTATTTCCTACAAAGTAATATTAAGCCACACACGTAATTCCTTGCTAGGGGACCATGCAAGCCTTTCTCAGCCCAGGACAATTCTGTCTTTCAGGAAAATCCCCTTGGAAGTTTGCCCTCAAGCCCGGAGACCTAGACAAGTCTGTAAATTTGCATCCTTTTTCCAAGTGTGTTAGCACAGGCAGTGCCACTCTGGGGGAGGAAACCAGCCATGCTGGGGGATCCCGGGCGAAGGGTCAGGTCCTAAGAAAGGCATTGACATGCAGAGCGCGCTCAGGGCCGCCTGGACCAGGCAGGTCAGCAGGGCGGCGCCAGTGGGTTTGGGCCGGGCTCAGAGCTGCCGCCAGGATGCTTCATGTCTCGGCCTGAGTGTCCCGTGCGGGGCACCTGGGTTCTCCTCTACGTCCCGCCCATGGCCCAGTGAATGCTCCACAGGAACCAGTAACCACAGTTCTGTGTTGTTTCTGGGCTCCCTCAGCATCTTTGGGGTTCTAGGGGGCCACTCCCCAAATGGAATCCTTTTCTTTTTTTTCTTTTTTAAATTAATTTATTTTATTTTTATTTATTATTTTTGGCTGTGTTGGATTTTCGTTGCTGTGCGCAGGCTTTCTCTAGTTGTGGCGAGCGGGGGCTACTCTTCGTTGCGGTGCACGGGCTTCTCATTGCGGTGGCTTCTGTTGTTGTGGAGCATGGCCTCTAGGCATGCGGGCTTCAGTAGTTGTGACACACGGGCTCAGTAGTTGTGGCACACGGGCTCAGTAGTTGTGGCTCACGGGCTCTAGAGCACAGGCTCAGTAGTTGTAGTGCACGGGCTTAGCTGCTTCGCGGCATGTGGGATCTTCCCAGACCTGGGCTCGAACCCGTGTCCCCTGCATGGGCAGGAGGATTCTTAACCATTGCACCACGAGGAAGCCCTGGAATACTTTTCTAGGAGCTCAATTAATGCTGCAGATGGGTCGATGTGGACACCTAGCAAAGTTCAGGGAGGCCTAGAGTGGGAACTTGAAGGATGTCTTTGGCCTCCACAGTATAAGATGTTGATACCATTGGTGTTTGTGTAAAAATAGTTCTGCAGCGGTACCAGTTCTCAGTTCTTTTCAATGTCCCCCATAATATTTTCTCATTTCATCTTCCAGATACCACCTCAGTGAGGAAGATTTTGGGGGGCTCAAGCTTTATTCCATTATTTATTATCCATCCATCCATCCATCCACCCATCCATTTATTAATTTAATTAATGTATTGTCTATCCCTATCTAACCAGACTCAGGTGTACAAGCCGGATTAGCACGTTTCATCATTGGCCAATGGATGGTGGGTGAGTTACTCGTTAGATATCTTTGATAATGTAATAAGCATCTATAAACCCACACCCCAAACAAAGCTAGAACTTGTACCATAACCTACCTTGAACTGTGTAATTCCACCTCAACCCTGCCCCATGCCAGCCCCTTCGCTTCCCATCCCAGGCAACCACCGTCTTAAATCTCATGTTCGTTGTTGCCTTGCTTTCATTTTTCTGTGGTTTTGCATTCGTATGTATTTCTAAAAAGTATGTGTGTGGGTGTGATTGTTTTTAACTTTGTAAAAAGGGTCTTGCCCTTTCCGTAGTGTTTCCGGACTTACTTTTTGACTTATTAAATTGCTGTTTCCCTGTGTCACCACGCCTTGCTGTAGTTCTTTTGCCATCATAGGAATACAGCGCCCAGAACCGTGACATGACCAGGTGTTACCCTACATGCGAGCTTTCATGTTAGCCCGTCAGGTCCACAGATCTGACAGGAGGCAGGAGACCCCCGTCGAGGACAGAGGACTGGGTGACGCCTGGCCCTGCAGGCAGCAGGGGCATCGGCGTGGCTGTGTGGTCCCCTTGTCCAAGCCCCACGGGGGACACGGGGGCCTGCACACACAGTGGGTCCCTGGGCTCGGGGAACGTGCATGTTTTGCTGCAGGCAGTCAGCACGCCTGCCCTCCGCTCCAGGGTGCCCGGCCATTGCTCTCCTCCGAGGCTGTCAGCCGCAGGGACGTTCTGGGAGAACTAGTGGCGACAAGGGCAGCTGCTGCCTTGCTTGCAGGATGTGCAGAATGTGAGAGATGGTGGGGAATTAACTTTCACACTTTAAGGTCCTGTTGCCAGTGGAATAGAGACGTCTCTAAGAAAGCAAACGTCCTAAGCCTTACGCATCCATTTATATCTTAAGGAAAATGAACGTATCTGCTTTTTACCACTTTCGGAGGTAAATGAGCTAAGCTTCAAAGTAGAGAACGGGGAGGGGGAGCATTTGGGGTCCCCAGGTTGTGGGAGATGGATGGAGAGTAGCGGCTGCTAATGGGAGGATGGGCTGCTACACCTAATTCTTGCCTCTGGGGTAATTTTATCCGAAGCGACCACGGCCACGTATCTGATGGGATGGATGCCACCTGCCTACAAGGCCATAACATCAAGTAGCAATTAATTGATGTGATTGCGTTTTCATGCTGTGCTGATTCAGCAACAAAGTCAGGATGGACGAGAGGGAAGCTGGTTCTAGGGAAGAGTGAGCTTGGGGCTGCAGCAGAGTGCATGGATGTGCTGACATCAAGCTAGGGCGACTCTGCCTTTTCGGGAGGCAGCCCCTCCCGAAACTCCAGCCCCTTCGCAGCACAAGTGATTTCTGGAGCGGCTGAAGCAGTGGATGTACCAGGAACACCCCATAGGAGGAGTCTGAATGTTCACCTGCCGGGCACAGCGGCTCTTGGGCTCGGCCCCACCTGGGGTTACCTGGGGACAGGTAACAAAGCCCCTGCCAGGCTACGGCCACACCAAGTGCTGCAGAATCCCGGGGCAGCTCGGACCTCACACAGACCTGGGTACAAATTAGGGGTTCGCTGCATCGGTGCTTCCTTGAACTGAGCAGATGCTCCTACCCCAACCTGCAAGACAAAGATTCAGAGCGTGGCTTTTCACCCGTGTTCCCAGCAGAGTCACCGGAATGGACTCAGAAGCCTGGTGGTGGAGCCCCGGGCCGACGCTTGCCTGGAAGGCTCCCTCAGTAGTTGTGGCTCACGGGCTCCAGAGCGCAGGCTCAGATGGCCTCAGGGGAAGGAACGAAGCCTCGGCCTGTACTTGCCGTCTGCTCAGGGTCAGCCTCGGGGTCATCACGCGGACACAGCGCAGGTCAGGGGCACGGGGGAGCCTCCTTCTCCAGGAAGTGACCGGGTCAGGGACTTAGCCGAGGGCTTGCCGCTCTTCCCTGTAATTGAATGAAGGGTTTCAAGAGCTCCTACAGGACTCCACCCGGTTTCTCCATGAGATTTTTGGGGGTTAATTAGCGGCAGAAACTTCCTGAAGCAGAGGCGGCTGACGACGTGTCAAGTGCGAGCCGTGCCAGGGGAACTGGGATCTAGCCAACTCCTCTGGGGCCTTGAGGCTCCTCTGTCTGGAGTTTCTCTGATTCCAGGGCGGGGAGGGGAAAGGCCGGGTCTCTGCAGCCGGCCTGCAGCAGCCCTCGTCTGTTGCTACGTGACAGAGCCTGGCTGTGCTGGTGGCAGAAGCAGCGTTGAATTGTTTCGGCCTCTCCTTTGGGGCCTTTCCCATGTTTCCCATATTTCTTGAGAGGCGGTGCTTCTCGCTGGAACCGCGCGTGCTAACTGAGAGAAGCATCGTTAGGCTGAGTTTGGTGAAGGGTTTCAGGCTGGCTGCAAAGCTGCTTGAAGCCTCCCAGGCCTCCCCCTGGAAGACTCACAGGGCTCTGGGCCCCTGAGATATGGGTCTCAAGGAGGGAGTGGCCACATGCGGCTGGAGGTCCCACGTGGGCCGTTGTCATCGACGGACCCCAGAGCACTTGGCCCTGGCTTCCTGGGGCCACAGGCAAGCTGGGGGCCACAGGCAGACTCCGGGGAGCTCAGAAGGCTGGCGGGCGCAGTATGACAGCATCGTGTGCTGGCCTGTGCCACATGGGGATGACACGAGTGCATCGCCCCTGTGCACGCATGGACTCGGGAGGGGTAGACCGTGGTCAGCGGTGGGGGAACCAGGCCGCGGGGGGGTCACACCCCGGCTCTACCCTGAGTCGCTGGACGTCTCCGCGTTCCCGGTTTCCTCGCCTGTGACACGGGAATTGTAATAGTTCATGAGGTTTCCTCACCTGTGACACGGGAATTGTAATAGTTCGTGAGAATCCTGCCTTGGACGGGCCCCTGCACGTGCTAACCGCCACCTTCCCTCCGGGAGGGAACGGGCAGCCCCCAGCCCGGGAGTGGACCGGTCCAGCCGCCAGCCCCGCTGTGGGGAGCCGGGATCCCAGAGCTGGGAAGACTGGGCGCCGCACACCCAGCTGGCCTCGGACCTGCCCGTGATGCAGCGCCCTCACTTTAGCGGGTTTTTCTCTTCACCGCGGCTGAAAGCATCCTGACGGTACAGCTGCTGTGTCTTTGCGCCATCACAGTCTTAAAATAAAAAGGGAAACCCAGTTCTGCTAATTCTGGATTGGCAACTTAGTCAATTTGCATAACTGGTTGACAAACTGTGAGCACAGGCTTGACAGAGACAGCTAGCGGGGTGCACGGATGAGAAACAAACGCCACAGACAGAAAGGGACCCACTTGAAAGAATGGGAATTTAAATGCTAAATTAAGGAAAACAGGATCTGATCTTTGAAACAGATGTTGATGTTTTTTCTATCAGAAAAACTTAAGGACAGAGTGTATTTGGAATCCCCCTGGAGCGAATAACCAGTATCAGCTAGATCAATTCTCCTTTCAAACATGTGATCCTTAAGCATTTCTTTTTACTTTAAAAAAGGCACTCATGTTCTGTTGTCGTAATCCAAAACACTTCCAGGGTTTTCATTTTTCCTTTGAAGATTTCCAAATTCTGAAATATCTGGATTTAGCCCAGCATTCAGATAGCCTGAAGGTGCTTACATGTTACTTGAAAACAGGTTTTGGAGGTTTTCATCTATCAGAGGCCCCACGGTTCTGCCTGGCCTTTCAGACAAGCCCAAAGCAAGGTGTGCATTTCCCGCCGCTCAGTCAGTGACCCCCGGACGCGGAGACCACAGGGCAGTGACGTGGGACCACTGCGCAGCCCTTCGGCTTTCTCCGGACCCTCGGCCACTGGGAATGGCATCGTCAGTGCTGCCTCCCTGGGCCTGGGGTGGGAGTTATGGGGTCCCTGAAGTCCTCTTTCTCTTCCTCCAGACCCCTGTCCTCCCAGGGCAGAAAAGGAAGGCTACATGGAGGCTGTCCAGGGCCTGGGATGAGCCGCCCCTGCCTGCAGGCATTGCCCAGCAGCTAGGGGAACGGAAAGAACGTGTGGAAATCCAGGGACAAGTTGGGGGAGACCAGCTGAGGGCTGCTGATGCCCGTGGGTCTGCCTTGCTGGGGGGGGGGGTGCCCGGGCCATGGACATTATCCACCCAAACCGTCTGTGGCTTTGTGACCAAAGCTCTCCGCTTCCGTGCCCTAAAAGACAGGAAGGCCGGAGACAGGAGACCAGGAGATGAGCCATCCAAAAGCAACGTGTGACCCTGGAAGAGATCCTGTCTTGGAGGGAAAATAGGATGAAGGACGTTATGTGGTCAGTGACACAACTGGAATACAGGCAGTAGATTAGATAAAAACATCGCGTTGATGTTGAATCTACTGACCCTGGCAGTTGCTCTGTGGTTACATTAGACAAGGTCCTTAGTCTAAGGAAACCCGCGCGGAAGTAGTCAGAGGGTCGGCGACGTATGCAGCCCACAGTCACACAGCTCAGGGGAAGGGACGCGTGTTTATACGCGATCGTACGTGCCAGGGAGAGAGCGGACACAAATGCCAAAGCAACTGGGGCAAAACGTTCACAATAAGTGGATCTGGACAAAGGCTTTTTGGACATTCTTTGCGCTGATTCTGCAAATCTGTAAGCTTGCAGGTTTCCCAAATAAAGTCGTTTAGAATCTCTGGACTGAACTTTAACATCTCTCTGAGGACCGTCTCTCTGACACACACACACACACACACACACACACACACACACACACACACACACACACACTCGGAAGGGGACGCGGTCTACGGGGATGCCTCGTTTCCGTGGCTCAGTCTTCTCTGAGGTCTTTCATAATCTTATAAGTGCCTTGCTGAGCGGATTAGATCAGAAACCAGTGGGACAAACGCCTAATACTTTGGGCACCGGGCAGGACGACTGCGGGGGGAAGCCGGTGCCCGACGTGCAGGGTCCTTTCAGTGGCTGTAAATGGGCTTGTTCCTGTTCCTGAGCAGTGCGCGTGGAAACAGACACATGTCCCCTAAACGTGGGCAGAGAGCGGATAACAGTGCCGTTCCTCTTCTTCACTGCTTTTGGCTCTGTTCTAGTTATTTGTCGAAAAGTTCCTTGGGCCCCGTAAAAGGTGTTACACTTAAATCAACAAATAACAAATTACCATCTTATTATGTTGAAAGTTCTGAAAATATATCATCTGTACAACTTATTTTAGAAATAGGTTCTGTCCCTTCCTCCATTCAGAGTAACTAGAGATCTTAATTCTCCATGAGACTCTTGAAACTTATATTCCTGAGTCAAGGGAATTTACGCATTCATCCATTCATCCCGTATTTACCGGCACCTGCCCCGGCTCCCGGCAGGCAAGGCTCTGGCGCGTCTCTGCAGGAGCGGAGTCTGGCTCTCCCCCAGCGGGGCTGGGTCTGCTCCTCGTGGCTTCTTCTCTAGTCTGTTTCCGCTTTCAGAAGGAGACAGATGGTCCCGCAGGGAGGTGCAGGTCCCTCTGCATCTCCCCAAATCTGGGGGCCTGAGAGAGGAGCTCACACCTGAAGGAGGGGTGGTGGACGTCGTTCAGCCCTGGGTAACTTCCAACAAAGGCAGACGGGGCGGGTGGGACGCGGGTGGCCAGCAGCCCCCAGCGGCTGGGCTTGGGTAGGAGGCAGCAGCTCGGTGCCCTGACCTGGCAGAGGAGGAGGGGAATAAATGCCTGGATTCAGGTTGCGGATGGGAGGTGTCCTGGAAGGAACGATTCTTCGGGACGGGCTTGATGAGTCCAGGTCCCAGGCAGGAGCTGTACCGGCAAGAACCCATCTCTGGGCGAGTATGTGGGGTCACCTTCGCTGAAGCACTTTAAAGGGAGGATTCGTTTCCCCCGTCTGGGGCAGGTGAAATCGGTCCTTCCGAGAGACAGGAAATGGATCAGAGTGATGGTCAAGGTCCTTCCTAGCTCCGTGTTCCGCAGTCTCGCCGCCGCTTGAGGTAAGGAAGGTACAACTCCGAATGCATTTGGAAAACTGAAAAGTCTGGGCGGGCTTTGCCAGAGCTCGTATGTGATCTGTTTGCACGTGCGGAGGTGATTCAGATGAAGGAAAATGCTCTGTCTGGTCTCTTCTAGACACCGGTTTATGAGAACAGCCGAACTCTGTAGGTCATCCACACAGGTACTGGAGGTAGATGTACAACTCCAGCATCCTCTAGGACAAAGCACGTTAACTCCACTCTAGAAATGCCGGGAAAAGCTCAGACACTACAGTCCGAGGCACAGAGGAAGCATGAGAAATACTGAGAGAAGACCAGTGTCAGTAGTCACCTCTTGGGGAAAAGTAAGCTGGAAGGACAGAAATAGGAGGCCTTCAAGGGCAAGGCTGAATTCTGTAAAACTGTGAGGGCCAGAGGCAGAGGGAAAAGACTGACTGCTAAACCCAGAGCCCAGAACATGGATGGGGGAAGCCTCCTTTAACTTGGAAGAGACAAATTTACTACTTTTCAAAGAAGGCATTAATTTTTCACAATAAGTAAATTCATGGAACTCCCGATCCTATAGTTAACACCAGGAAGGCTTAGAAGGCTCAAAGAGATGAACTGGCGATCGAGACACACAGTTCCACGGAGGAAAGCGGGGTTTCCACCATCTGCTGGCAGCTGTGAGAACGCTGGCGTGGCCCACGACATAGCCCTTGTGCCATGACTGCGAGGGCACGGCGCCCTGGGCGGGTGGACCCTGGGGTGCTGTGACGACAACTTTTAAGGGACCTCGTGGGGAGAGGCTGCCTCCTTCTCCAAGGACACTGCATGCGTTTGAGGCAGATTGAAGGCCTTGTTGATTTGAAGAAATACAATTTTCAAGTTATTGGTTATTTGCCAAAGTAATGAATATCAGACATCACTTCTGTCATCTCACGAGGACAAAATGAGGGGAAAAGCTGCCTTTTCTCAGGCTCCTGAAGTGCTTACATATGCTTCCTACTTGGCCCTTCCTCTAAATATTTATGATTCACGAACGGTCTTTCCCCTAAGTGCCTTTTGAATCATATTGAATCAGCGTTCATTTATTTATTCATAGCAAATACTTATTGAAAGGCAATACGTCGGTATGGGGACACAGGTATTAATAAAGCGTGGCCTCTGCCCTCCAGGAGCTCCCGGTCCGATGGATGAGCCGCACGTTGGGAGGTGAGGGTGCTGTGCAGAGGGCGGACTCAGCCCCCGCTCCCTCAGCCCTGCGCGGACCATTCCCGGCACCGGAGACCCCTTCCCGAGGGCTCCTCTGACGCCCAGAAGCACAACTCCACCCCGGAGCTGGTGGATGGGGGAATGAACATACTCTGTATACATAGGTCGTAAAAGCTAAACAAGGACAGAGGGTGAAAACCTGGGCGATCTACTCCTTAAGGGGTGGTTGACGGGGCAGGAACCACTGCAGGAGGCGAGAGCAGGGAGGCGTGAGCTCCACAGACTGGGGTGGGGGGACAGTTGTCCTGACTCCAGGGAAAGAGACTAGTCCCACTGGGCGAGAACTGAACACGGCTGGTGACCTGGGCGACTCGGAGGTGATGCGGGACCCGGACCAGGGTGCTAGAGGACAGGAGGAGCTCTGGGAAAGCATCGCACGCGCGGACCCGCCCGTGACAAGCCGCCCTGAGGTCTGCCCGCGGGAGCGGTGGCTGCTACTCAGTGATTCAGCGTCTTAACACCTGGAAAGCGTTTTGCGGTGATTGTACGGACTACTCCCCACAACCCCGTGAGGTAGACCAGGCAGCTGTTCTTCTCCCCAGCTCCACAGAAGTGTCCACAGTGCAAAAGAGTGCTGAGTTCTAGAAAACTGCTATCATTTCAGTTGCATTTGGCATTTGTTTTCCCGGTGAAATATCAACCATGTGCCCAGACACGGCAGGGTGAGGTGAAGATGGTGTGACGTTAGAGGCTGGCTTCAGTCATCCTGGGGAGCTCTGGGCCTCTGATAGCTGCGGTGTCAGGGCTCAGGACTCGGGGTCAGGGCTGACCTCTAGGGAGACCGCACGGCAGGTGCACACAGACCAGAGGCAGGCAGGCTCTTCTTTAGTGAAACAGGAGTCAGAGATTAAAAAGAAGGATTGAGACCCGGAGGCGGTTAAGAGCAAAGCCCTGCGAAGAAGGAGAAGCAGGCGGTGCTGGGCCTCAGTGGAGGATGGGCTCATCTCTGTGCTGTCCCAGCGGGGAGGCCATGGCTGCACACAAAACACCCATCCCGGGCCCAGGCCCCAGAGATCCTGACGGGGTTTCAGAGAATTCTTCACGCAGTTGCGCAGCTGGGATTGGGAACCACGGACGGTGTTGGCTAGCGCGTCCTTGGGCATTTCTGGGAAGGTGATTTACATCTACGTAAAGCACCTGCACTTGGTAGGCACACGGTGAATTCCGGTTTCCTCTTGTCTCTTTCACCTCTTTCTACATCGTTGAAAAATATGACAACGGCTTTTCTTTTCAACCATCTCCCACGTATTCTACAAGACTTGCAAGAAATGCGTCCTTGATTACAATGGTGTGACCTATGAGATCACTGCAGAAGAAAATCATTTTTTAACCATCATTTTATTTATTTTGCCAAAATTGCACTTTTGAGTCTGTTGTTGGCAGGGACCGCAGCACCATTTCTGAGAATTATCACACGGCCAACGCTGGCGAATGGAAACCTGATATAAAACACCCCTTCTATCCTGCTTTGATATTGATTTAATATCAGAGTACCATTTTCTCTTCATCTCTACCAGATGCTAAAAGGAACTTGAGGTGGATAGAAAGGACACTTCCTGAGTATGGTAATGCTCATTAACTTAAAATAAAAGACATCTTTTTTCCTGCCTTTGAAATATCTTGTCGCATTTTTTTATATATATATAGAAAGGAGCTTGTAGCTGTGTGTTGAGACAGCAGGATTCTAAATGATAAAAATAAATCAGAAGGACATATTTTTGCCTCATTTTGCGTATCCTTCATTTTTTCCGGTTTTATTGAGCTATAATGATCAATAACACTGTGTAAGTTTAGGGTGTACAGCGTGACGAGATACATACATATATATATAAATGATTACCACATCAGGGTTAGTTAACACATCCATCACGCCACACAGTTACCTTTTTTGTGTGTATGTGTGGCAAGAACAATGAAGATCTACTGTGTTAGCAAGTTCCAAATATCCGACACAGTATCGTTAACTTCAGTCCCCATGCCGTACATCAGATCCGCAGAACTTATTCCTCTTACAACCGAAAGCTTGTATCCTTTGAGCACCACCACCTCCCCACCCTGCTTCCCCTGTCCCCCTGTCCCTGGCAACTACCATTCTTCTCTCTGTTTCCGTGAGCTGCACTTTTTTAGATTCCACAGATAAGTGAGATTATGCAATATATGTCTTTCTCTGTCTGACGTATTTCACTTAGCCCAATGCCCTCAAGCTCCATCTATGTTGTTGGAAATGGCAGGATTTCCTTCTTTCTCTTGGCCGAAAAGCATCGTTTGTCCACTCATTCGTTGATGCAGACTTAGTCGTTTCCATGGCTTGGTTATTGTGAATAAGGCTGCATTGAACACGGGGTGCAGTATCTCTTTGAGATCCTGATTTATATCCTTTAGATCCTTCAGATATATACCCAGAAGTGGGATCGCTGGATCACATGGTAGCTCTGTTTCTAATTGTTTAAGGAACCTCCATACTGTTTTCCATAGTGACTGTACCAATTTGCATTCCCACCGACAGTGCACAAGGGTTCCCTTTTCTTCTACATACCTGGCAACACTTGTTATTTCTTGTCTTTCTGATGACGGCCATTCTGACAGGCATGAGGTGGTCTCTCATTGTGGTGTTGACTTGAATCTCCCTGATGACTAGTGAGCAACTTTTCTTGTATTTGTTGGCCATTTGCATGTCTTCTTTGGAAAAACATCTATTCAGGTCCTTTGCCCACGTTAAAATCAGTTTTGTGTGTTTTTGCTATTGAGTTGTAGGAGCTCCTTATATATTCTGGATGACATTTGGTTGTACTGGGTTCACAAAACATGCCCTTCTCTGCCGTTTGCTAGAGGCAGTTGTGTAGCCATTTTTTAAATGTTTGGTGAAATTTTCTAGTGAAACCATCTGGATCTGAATATTACTTTTTCAGAACTTTTAGTGCAAGGTCAATTTTTTCGTTTTTTTTTTTTTTTTTTTTTTTTTTGCGGTACGCGGGCCTCTCACTGTCGTGGCCTCTCCCGTTGCGGAGCACAGGCTCTGGACGCACAGGCTCAGCGGCCATGGCTCACGGGCCCAGCCGCTCCGGGGCATGTGGGATCCTCCCGGAACGGGGCACGAACCCGCGCCCCCTGCGTCGGCAGGCGGACTCCCAACCACTGCGCCACTTGTTTTCTTAAATTTAATTTAATTTAATTTTTTCTCAATTTTTAATAAAAGGTTATATACCTATTCAACTTATCTATTTCATCTTGGCTGAATTTTGGTAGTTTGTGGTTTTCGAGGAATTGGTCCATCTCTTCTGAGCTGTCATATGTATGAGTGTATGTTGTTCATAGAATTCCCTTTTTATCCTTTAATGACCCCAGGATCTGTAGTTATATTTATTGTTTTATACCTGATATCGCTGATTTGTGTATTCTATTTATCTTTCCCAGACTTTCTAGAGGTTCATCAATTTTGTTGATTTTTTTGGGGAAAACTGACTTTGTGTTTCATCGACTGTCTTGATGTTTTTATGTTCTTAATTGTATTGATTACTGCCTTTATCATTCTTTTTCATTTTTCTTTCTTTGGATATATTTCGGCCTTCTTTTTCTAATTTCTTGAGTTGAGAACTTACGTTATTGATTTGAAACTTTTCTTCTTTTCTGATTAAGCGCTTAGATGTCAGCACTGCTTTTGCTGCATTCCACACATTTTGATATGCTGTAGGTTCATTTCCCTAGAGTTTACATATTTTCAACATTTCTTTTGAGACTTCCTTTTTGGTCCAAAGATGATGTATAAGTGTGTTGTTTAGCTTCCACATGTTGGAGATTTTCCTGTTGTCTTTCTGTTATTGATTTCTAGTTTGAATCCATTTGGTCAGAGGACACATTCTGTATGATTTCAGTACTTTTAAATTTGTGACTTAGGTTAAGGTTATTGTTTATCTTGGTCCTTGAAAAACTGTATTCTGCTATTATTGGCTGCAGTGTTCTAAAAATGTTAGATTCTGTTGGTTGGATGTATTTAGTTTTTCTATATCCTCACTGATTTCCTGTCTAGAAATTCTATTTATATCACAGAATATGGTGTTGAATGAAGTCTCTAACTATAATTTTATTTTTTTTAATATTTCAGCTGACTTTTATTTTTATTTATTTATTTAAAATACATCTTTACTGGAGTATAATTGCTTCACAATGCTGTGCTAGTTTATATTGTACAACAAAGTGAATCAGCCATATGTATACATATAACCCCATAGCCCCTCCCTCTTGAGCCTCCCTCCCACCCTCCCTGTCCCACCCCTCTAGGTGGTCACAAAGCACCGAGCTGATCTCCCTGTGCTATGCGGCTGCTTCCCACTAGCTACCTATTTCACATTTGGTAGTGTATGTATGTCCATGCCACTCTCTCACTTCGTCCTAGCTTACCCTTCCCCCTCCCCGTGTCCTCAAGTCCATTCTCTACGTCTGCATCTTTATTCCTGTCCTGCCCCTAGGTTCATCAGAGCCATTTTTTTTTAGATTCCACATATATGTGTTAGCATGTGGTATTTTTTTTCCTCTTTCTGACTTACTTCACTCTGTATGACAGACTCTAGGTCCATCCACCTCACTACAAATATCTCAATTTCATTTCCTTTTATGGCTGAGTAATATTCCATTGTATATATGTGCCACATCTTTTTTATCCATTCATCTGTTGTTGGACACTTAGGTTGCTTCCATGTCCTGGCTATTGTAAATAGAGCTGCAGTGAACATTTTGGTACATGACTCTTTTTGAATTATGGTTTTCTCAGGGTATATGCCCAGTAGTGGGATTGCTGGGTCATATGGTAGTTCTATTTTTAGTTTTTTAAGGAACTTCCATACTGTTCTCCATAGTGGCTGTATCATTTACATGCAGGATGGTTCCCTTTTCTCCACACCCTCTCCAGCATTTATTGTTTCTAGATTTTTTGATAATGGCCATTCTGACCAGTGTGAGGTGGTACCTCATTGTAGTTTTGATTTGCATTTCTCTAATAATTAGTGATGTTGAGCATCTTTGCATGTGCCTCTTGGCCATCTGTATGTCCTCTTTGGTGAAATGTCTCTTTAGGTCTTCTGCCCATTTTTTAATTGGGTTGTTTGTGTTTTTGATATTGAGCCCAATGAGCTGTTTGTATATTTTGGAAATTAATCCTTTGTCTGTTGTTTCATTTGCAAATATTTTCGCCCATTCTGAGGGTTCTCTTTTCATCTTGTTTATGGTTTCCTTTGCTGTGCAAAAGCTTTTAAGTTTAGTTAGGTCTCATTTGTTTATTTGTTTTTATTTTCATTACTCTAGGAGGTGGTTCAAAAAAGATCTTGCTGTGGTTTATGTCAAAGATTGTTTTTCCTATGTTTTCTTCTAAGAGTTTTATAGTGTCTGGTCTTACATTTAGGTCTTTAATCCATTTGGAGTTTATTTTGTGTTTGGTGTTAGGTAGTGTTCTAATTTCATTCTTTTACAGGTAGCTGTCTAGTTTTCCCAGCACCACTTATTGAGGAGGCTGTCTGTTCTCCATTGTATGTTCTTGCCTCCTCTGTCATAAATTAGGTGCCCATATGTGCGTGGGTTTATCTCTGGGCTTTCTATCCTGTTCCATTGATCTGTATTTCTGTTTTTGTGCCAGTACCATACTGTCTTGATTACTGTAGCTTTGTAGTATAGTTTGAAGTCAGGGAGCCTGATTCCTCCAGCTCCGTTTTTCTTTCTCTAGATTGCTTTGGCTATTTGGGATCTTTTGTGTTTCCCTATGAATTGTAAAATTTTTTGTTCTACTTCTGTGAAGAATACTATTGGTAGTTTGATAGGGATTGCAGTGAATCTGTAGATTACTTTGGGTAGTATAGTCATTTTCACAATATTTGTTCTTCCAGTCCAAGAACATGGTATATCTCTCCATCTGTTTGTGTCATCTTTGATTTCTTTTTTAAAATACATTTTATCACCTAATATTCTTTTTTAAAAATTTTTAATTTTTAAATAAATTTTATTTATTTATTTTTGGCTGCATTGGTTCTTCGTTGATGTGCGAGGGCTTTTCATTGCGGTGGCTTCTCTTGTTGCGGAGCACGGGATCTAGGTGCATGGGTTTCAGTAGTTGTGGTGAGCAGGCTTCAGTAATTGTGGCACATGGGCTTCAGTAGTTGTGGCTCATGGGCTCTAGAGTGCAGGCTCAGTAGTTGTGATGCACGGGCTTAGTTGCTCCACGGCATGTGGGATCCTCCTAACCAGGGCTCAAACCCGTGTCCCCTGCACCAGCAGGTGGATTCTTAACCACTGTGTCACCAGGGAAGCCCCTTGTCTTTGATTTCTTTCATCAGTATCTTATCTTGATCCTATTCAGGTCTCCTATTTTATCAGGCAGTGCTTCTGGTTATGTTTCATGTGTAAGGCCTAGCCTGCTTCTGAGACCTGTAATTCCAGTGACAATGTAGTTTTCAGGGCCCTTTCAATGCTATTCTGGTCTGCTTATATTTCATCAAAGTTCAAAATTTTACTAAGCATGTATTCACTTTGTAATTAGAAAAGTGAAAATTCAATGTGGACATGTATTTTCTACCCCATGTATTAGCACGGAAGACACCAAGTCCAAGTTAACAAAGAGTCAAAGGAGTGGCCGAGAGTCATGGCCAGGAAAAGAGGAAGCAGATGAGAAGTTCTGGGGTTGGAGGAGAGAGGCCAGTTTGACTGTATCCCAGGGAGCAATGGTTTGCTGGGGTGAGGTCTCTGTGGTCACTGGGTTAAGATGCGTCCATCTCAGAGATGCTCCCCAGCATCTGGGAGGGGTTTGCCCAGTGGCCAGACTCAGATTCAAATTTAGGGCTTCAGACTCTGAGGCCAGAATGCTTTCTTTCAGCAAGTAAGACGAAAGACAACACAATCTTAAGTAACTGACAAATGAGTTAATTTTCCACATTGAAAACATGGTTATAGGGATTCCACCTCATATATGTGATCTCATTTTTGTCTCCCGTGATTCAAGTGGACAGCAGTGCTCTTGACAGTGACCAGTGTACCATGTAGATAAAGTCAATAATCTCTACCGACCAGACCTTTGCTCATTGGTTACGACTATTGAAATCATTTTATATATTTAGGCCTTTGGCTACTTTCAAATTATCTTTGATTAATTTTTAATACATATGTGTAATGCTGAATTAGTTTCATTTTCAAATAGATTCAGTGTGATAAAAACGAAATCTCTTTGTTGGTCCTTTTAATGTAATCTTGAAAAAATTCAAATACTGAAATCTACTAGTAGACATTCCATAACCTCCCTTACAAACTGTAATTTTCAAATGTTTACCAGGTTGGGGTTTTTTTTTAACATGAACTTGTTGAATCTTCTCAAAGTCTGGCAAGGTGAATATGTTCATTCTGTTTTGAAAATTAGAAAATTGAAGCTGGAAGAAATAAGTTGCTCGGAGTCACACGCCTGGCGGTAGGGTTTGAACCGCAGTCTTCCTGAAGGACTCTGCGGTACACTTCGATGTCTCCCACTTTCTCTTACTGATGGCAGATGGAACAGTCTCAAGCATTCTGAAAATGAGACACTCTTCCAACACCATTTTTGAAGATAGCATTTAATTCGTTTGATGCAGAAAAAACACACTCCGGATTCGCTTTTTGCAGTAAGGCAAAGACTGTGGACCAGGATAGAAAAGTTAAGGATACAATGCTTACTAGGTTTATTCTCTAAAACCAGTTGATGGGATTAAGCTGCAATTCCCGGGTCTCAGGAGAGCAATTCGGCCCATCCGGCCAGCAGAGGGCAGCACCAGGCCGGCACTCGGAGGACGGTCCAGCCGTGACCAGCGTCACCTGGCCTCGCTCTCCTCATTGATTACCTGGGTATAGCCCATCCCAGGCCCCTTGCGGGGCACTGGTGACCTGGCGCTATTAAGTCGTGAAGGGCCTAATGGCAGAAGAGGGGATTCCTCTCTGGTCCTCTGGGGGTTTACAGAATGGAGAGAAGAGCTGAGGAAGTTCTAAACCAAATGCACATTTTCCCCACCTAGTGATCCTATCAGATTTCTGCATCAAATGTATTGAATGCTATCTTCCAAAATATTTCTGATTGTACTTCTTGCAGCAAGAATTCCAAATGATTTCCCAGGAGCTAGATAACAAGATACAGAGAAGCTTAAATTTCCATGTAACCCACCAGGGAATTTTGGGAAGGAAACAGTGTTCACTGGGGAAAAAAAAAAAAAAAACATTGCTTTTAAAAAGTGTACAGAGACAGCAGCTTTGACACGGTAGATGTCAACTGGCAAAGATTTTTTTTTTTTGGCCACGCCACATAGCTTGTGGGATTTTAGTTCCCTGACCAGGGATTGAACCTGGGCCACGGCAATGAAGGCACGGAGTCCTAACCACTGGACTGCCAGGGAATTCCTGCAAAGGTTTTTTTAACACACGATGTTGTACTGAGTTTTTATCTCCAAATTTTTTTTAAATAAATGAATATTTATTTATTTATTGTTGGCTGTGTTGGGTCTTTGTTGCTGTGTGTGGACTTCTCATTGCGGTCCCCCTAATTTTTAAATAGTGTTAAAATAAGAACTAATAATTCATTTTAGGGACTTCCCTGGTGGCCCAGTGGTTAAGACTCTGTGCTCTCAATGCAGGGGGCCCGGGTTCGATCCCTGGCCAGGGAACTAAATCCCACATGCTTGCCTCAACTAAGAGCTCACATGCCACAACTAAGGAGCCTGCCTGCCGCAACTAAGACCTGGTGCAACCAAATAAATTTAAAAATTAAAAAAAAGAAGTATTAATGCATTTTATAGACCATCAATAATCCAATAGAGATTTAAAAACTACATTCTAATTGGTAATCCAAATTTCTATTACAAAGTTACTATTAGGTAATGTGCTAATAGCAGAAGCAGCCTCAGCCTGGAAGAGACATGAATCCTAGTCCCTGCTTGGCCATTTACTGCTGTGTGAGCTCATGCAAAACACTCAACCTCTCTGAGCCTCAGCCTCCTTATTTCTAAAATAGGGATCATAACCTCCACTTCAGGGAGGCTTGGTGAGGCAAACTGTCTTATCTGTAGCTCCTGGTTAGGAGCATAGGTATAATGAGACATCGTTCCGTGTCACTAAGAGGTTCAGTTTGTGTAGCATTTCGCAGTATGTTTACCTTCGCAGTGTGCCTGCCTCCTCCGTACGGACCAGGAAGCCATGACTCGAGTGTGTCTGTGCCTTTGCGATGGCCACATGGACGGTCGACAGCAGAGCCAGGATGGGAAGCTCCCGTCTGGCTCCAAACCCTGCTCCCTTTCTTCCTCGTGGCACTGCCTGGTCAAATCTGTGAAGTGCCAAGCGGAGGTGGAAAGGCCGGAATCCTTCCCAACTCGCTCTAACTTCTGATGAGATGGGCTAAGAGAACGTCACCCTCAAGGAAACAGTTCTGATGAAGACTTAGAGTGCTTGTCTGCTCCAAACGGATGGCTTTACAAACAAACTTCAGCCAGTGTTTGCGGTCCAAAGCTGTCTTTATTGGCTTTAATGTTCTTTGCATATAATAACAAAACATGTGCAAACAAACAGGACATCCAGGATCGTGAAGAGGGAGCTCAATCACATAAACTGTGACACATCCACGTGACGGGATATTCTGTAGTCAGTAATGGTCAGGCTTTAGCCTATTTGATGACACAGAAAAACACAAGATGTGATATTGAGTGAAACTGGAGGTCACAAAATAGTACGTGTAGTACAATTGCATGTATATGGACGTGCACACACACAGAGGGAGACTGGGTGTATAGATGCTAAAACATTAATGGGGAAAAAAATTAATGGGGGCTGTCCCTATGGGTGCAATTCTGCCTGATTTTTATCCTTTAGGTATTTTTGTTGCTTCTCAATTTTTCCCATGTACATTTGTTATCTTGGGGGCAGAAAAAAGTTTATTTTTAAATAATTGTGTATATATAACACTGCCATTAAATAAAAACAATTTCGTAAGTTAATATATGAAGGCCATTTCCCCAACTAAAAGATGCCAAAAGAAAACCTTAGTAAGATAGAATGAATGCATAAATTGAAAATAAGAGGCCATAATGCCAAGACACTAAGGAAAATGGGGTAAAACTTGATAAGACCTGGTGGAAATTAGAACAAAGCATTTGAAATTGATTGGATTGCTTTCCCACAGGACAGTAAGAAATCCTATCACTTTACCACCAAAATGCTTTTGGGAATTCTGGAAATAGGGCTTAAGCAGTGACGTCTTTGCCCGGAAATCTGCTCTTAAGATCCCAGGAAGGAAACTGATCTGAATAGAGAAGGTGGACGGTTTAAGTTACAGTTACAGTTAAAACAAGAGAGTTGGAGTGTCGATTTGAAGCAGAGCCAGCATAACAAAATTCTGGATATAAAGTGAGCAAAGTCAATCTCTTGGGGCTTCTTTGGTGGCACAGTGGTTAAGAGTCTGCCTGCCAACGCAGGGGACACGGGTTCGAGCCCTGGTCCAGGAAGATCCCACATGCCGCAGAGCAACTAAGCCCGTGCACCACAACTACTGAAACCCACGCACCTAGAGCCCGTGCTCCGCAACAAGAGAAGCCACCACCATGAGAAGCCTGCACACTGCAACGAAGAGTAGCCCCCGCTTGCCGCAACTAGAGAAAGCCCGCGTGCAGCAACGAAGACCCAAGGCAGCCAAAAATAAATAAATAATTTTTTAAGATCTCTTTCCTTTCCTCCTTCCTTTGCTTTCCTTCATGTACATGTTACCTTTGACCCCATTTTATAAACCAAGGATAAAAAATTAAGCACGATACGTTTGTGGATGTTATTAACATTTAAGATTGTTATACTGAATTCTCAACGGCTTCTGAGTTTAAGAACAAAGCAAAACAAAGCTACCAAACATAGAGAATTAGTAATTAAATAAAATCACCCTCAAAGAAGAAAGACCCGGTTTTAGGGGGAGAAAATTCTGAAACAACCCCCTTATAACACAAAGACAGCCTTGAAAGCTACAAAGATATTGCAGCCATTCTTGGGATGCAATTTCTGCGAAGGCTGATGGGGGACCCTGAGGTGTCACGGTCAGGCAAGGCCAGCGTGTACGGGGTGTGATCCACTCCGTTCTTTGAACAAGAATCTGAAATTAATAAAATGCTGCCGCTTTTATTTTTCAGATCAGAAAGCAGGTAAGAAGAAGTTAGACGATCCGCCCGCGTAAGGACCGGGGCCGTCAGATCACCCACCTCTGGTTTTGGTGTTGTTCCTCTGCTTTAGTAAGGCTGCTGCATTTTTTTAAAAAATTAATCAATTTTTTAATTGAAGTATAGTTGATTTACAATTTGTGTTAAGTCTGTTGCTCCTAAACTGTAAATTGAGGTTGTGCACAGGGAGACTTTAGAATGCAGACCTCGCCTTGGGAATATCTACACGGTAATTTTATATTTACATTATACACTGAATGTGAATGGCAGCGAGGGATTGTGGGAGAATGTAATTGGTGTAAATCGAAGAGTTAATGTGTTAGCATAGGGAGATCAGCTCCGCTGCTTTGTGACCACCTAGAGGGGAGGGATAGGGAGGGTGGGAGGGAGACGCAAGAGGGAGGAGATATGGGGATATATGTGTACGTATAGCTGATTCACTTTGTTATACAGCAGAAACTAACATACCGTTGTAAAGCAATTATACTCCAATAAAGATGTTAAAACAAAGAGTTAATGTGTAAGACACAAGATGGGGGATTTTCTTGGCTTTGATTCTGTGTTTCATATTATACAGACTCGCCTCGTGTTGATATATTCCAGCTGTGTCTTTAAAAATATACTCAAGCAAATTTTATGTAAAACGAACAAACAGTGCTGGTTGTGCATGATGGGTCACGGGTCCATCCCATTGTCATCTGAGGCACAGCAAATATAAAAACGTGACAAACAGCAAATGTCTTTTTCCACGATGCAGAGATGAGCTGAATTCTGTCGCTGCCAAGGTAACACAGAATAGATATTTATAGAAATAAGCGAGCGGTCCAGTCATTCACGTGCTTCAAATCAATCCCTGAGCACAAAGCCCCGAGCCCGGCAGAAAGTGTTAGACCTCAGCGGCCACGACGGCTCCTTGAAGAGTTGGTGGCTCAAAGAGGCTCCCTGTCTGCCCATTGTTAACTCAGAGAAGCATTTGTTCAAGCAAACGGGGACTAAGTGCTCTAATCATCTGGAAAACTAATTAATTTCTGTTTTCAAAGGCGTTATCAGATTTCTCCTTGCAGCGTTCCTCAAATTCCTTAGCACCGAAGGGCTGAAGACCCCGGAGAGCAGCTCAGCAGTGATCACGAGTGTCTGGAGGAGAGGCTGAAACGCACCGTCTCGGGGTCCTGTGACCCAGATTTGAATCATGGGTCTGACCCTGGCTGTGAACTTGGACAAGGGATTGATAACTTCAGGTTGCAACGGGGAGAACCGGACTGGGCTTGTGATGATTAGAGATGGGCCAGTCCACACTGCACGCAAAGAGCAGATCGCGGCAGCTCTGTAACCTAGCAATGCTGGGCCAGGTGGCCGTGGTGGCCTGGTGGACATCGTGACCCCCGCAGCCCCTGCGGATGGGCCCTGAGGGCCTGGGAGTGATGAATGGACAAAGGCGGTCTGGGTCCCAGAAGCTTCACAGACTTTGGGGGCACAGGGTATATCCTGCCGTGGAATCGAACACTGTACTAGGGCCAGCCTGGGCCGGCGAGGGCTTTAACCCAGGTTTCTCAGCCCCGGGAGGAGAGGAACCCTCAGCCCACCTCATGTGCCTGGGGTGGTGAGGGGCGGGCACAGGGCACGGAGGGACCCACGCAGGAGGCAGGCCAGCTGTCACCTTTAACCTGACTCGAAAAGGGCGTCTAGTCCCTAGTCCCGGAGGCAGGTTATATCTTCCAAAGATCCGACGCCAGCACCACGTGCCGAGCACTGCAGCCGCGACCCACCAGCTACGCGGACAGCCTGCCCCACTGTGCACCTTCTCTTTCTTTCCTCCTCACAACGGCTCTGCTTAGGCTTGAAGAATCTCTAAAACTCTGTTCAGTCTTCTACCAAGAGAATCCACCTATTCCCAGCCACCCCCAGACAACAGCATAAGAACATTCAACCAGATCATGAGTAAACTGGGAAGGTAAAGTTGGTAAATCCACGGTCAGAGGGGAGAGATGAGGGCAGGATGGAAATACTAGTCACAGAATTTTGTACCCAAGCAAGGATATTTCATCCCCATTATGAAAAGTCATTTGTATTCTTTTAAAATAGTGTTTTTAAAATTAATTTAAAATACTTCTAAAGTCAAAGAAGCAACGTGCCGGTTGAACACCATACTAAAAAATGTGATATACTTCAAAACCTGTAAATATAGACCTGAGAAATAAGATAAAAGAACTCTGACAAAAACAATGCTAGAAAAGAGGGGCGTAGGGGCTCCTGCTTCCTAAGCCGGGGAGAAGGGCAAAGGTAATACTCAGTCCTGGTGGTATTTATAGTAAAGCTGTGTCAGATGTCAGCCTTTGAAAACTGATTACAATTTTTTAAAAGTATGAGAAGAAACACTACATACTCACAAAACAAGATAACAGAAAGGACAGTGGCTCAAAAGACTTCTTGACTTCTAAAGTAATTTATCCATCCACTTACTAGGGTTAAATGACATGTTCCTGAAATATATGAGTTTTCAAAGTCTAATTGGAGATTCTTTCTGTTGATCTGATGTCAGAACAGTAAATTATTATGGCCTCAAAAAAGAAAAGTGAATATCAATTTAAAAATTCATTGTAATTTGAAAGACTGTTCACTAGTTTTAGTCAATCAATCATTACCGGTCTTTATAATCACTGAGTTGGGTACTGAAGGCCCTTAATCACAAAGCTTCCAATTGAGGCAACTTGAATGGGTTTTTTCCTACGATATCAAATGTGACATAAGAGATAGAATATGAAAGAATTTTAAATGTAGCCCATATCAAGGAGGAGTGAGACGGAGCAGCAGATCACACGGGGAAGGAGGGAATGCGAATACTCAGATGTGGAAACTCTCTGCCGTGGTATCCCACATGACCGCCTCACCGTTTTACAGAAAAATTGAGACGGGGACACCTGACCACAGAATTCGCTGTCTTACCACAATAACCCACCGCCCAGAAGCACTGGACTAACATAAACTACGGACTTTAGTTAATAACATCATGTCCATACTGGTTCATTAATTGTAGCAGATATACCACACTCATGCAAAATGTTAATAATAGGGGAAGCTGTGTTTGGGGTGGATGGGTCGATGAGCCTTTCTGTACTATTTACTTGACGTTCTATAAGTTTAAAATGATACTGGGCTTCCCTGGTGGCGCAGTGGTTAAGAATCCGCCTGCCAGTGCAGGGGATACGGGTTCGAGGCCTGGTCCAGAAAGATCCCACCTACGGCGGAGCAGCTAAGCCCGTGCACCACAACTACTGAGCCTGCACTCTAGAGCCCGTGTGCCTAGAGCCCATGCTCCGCAACAAGAGAAGCCACTGCAGTGAGAAGCCCACACACTGCAGCAAAGAGTAGTCCCCGCTCAGTGCAACTAGAGAAAGCCCACACGCAGCAACAAAGACCCAGTGCAGCCAAAAAAAAAAAAAAAAAAAAAAAAGATACTAAAACCCATTAAGTCTATTCACTATTTTTAAAGAACTCATGGCCATGAGGGAGTGTCCAAGGAGCCAGCTGAAACAGCTCCCAAGAGCCAAGGCTGGAACAATCTGAGCAAGAAAATAAGTGATGCATAATTGGATTATGACCCAAAGTATAAAAATAAATACCCACAAATGCATACTGATATAAGTAAATTGTTGAAAAACAAGCAAATGGGGGAGAATAAACAAATCTCCATGCAGAAAAATTTTACATAAATCTGTGTAGGTACCCCACACTTAGGGAAGGGGACCATAACTACCCACTCCCTAGGTGTGGGCTGCACAGTGACATTCTTCCAAAGAGCAAGAAAGGAAAGAGAAAAGGAGTAACTGTACGAACACCACTGGAGGGCAGCTGACCAAGGTCCACACCAGCAGTGAGACATCCAGTCAATAGACTGCAGCCTCGATGGGATGTGAGTAGAATTGTTCTTCACCTCTGTGGACTTAGTGCGTTTATATTTAATGTAATTTGTGAGCTACTTTGGTTTCAACATACCATCTTAATAGGTTTTCTCTTGTCCCTCCTGTTCTATGTTCATTTTTATTTCTTTTTTTCTTTAAGTGGATGAAAATTTTTTATTGTTTTATATTCTACACTATCATCTATCTAGAGTGAGGGAAAGAGATTGAGTTCTTTTAAGGGATTGGCTCACATGAGTGTGGGAATGGCAGTTCCACAATCTGCAGGGTGAGCTGTCAGCTGGAGACCCAGGGAATAGCTGATGCTGCACCTCGAGTCTGAAGGCCGCCTGCTGGCAGAGCTCCCTCATCCTTGGGGAAGGTCAGTCTTTCGTTCTATTCAGGCCTTCAACTGATTGGGTGAGGCCCACCCACGCTACGGAGGGCAATCTGCTTTACTCAAAGCCTACCATTTACATGTTAATCTCATCCCAAAACACACTCGCAGAGACACCTAGAACAATGTTTGACCACACATCTGGGCACCATGGCTAGTCAAGGTGACAAAAGTCACACTCGGCATTAAAATCCTGGCGGGGCTGCCACTTGTACCAAGTAGGCCCCCAACCTTGGGCTACTGTAGCTGGAGTGTCACCCTGTTCGTTTCCTACCAAGCCCCCTTTAGCTGGTGAGCCATGGCTTTTCACCTCCTGCCCCAAATTGAGCCCACCCCTTCTGGGACCAAAGCTGATGGTCGGGCAGCCACCGTGCACTGGGAGTACCAGGGCTCTCCTGGGTCAAGCTGTGTGGTGGGGACTGGAGCAGTCCTGGCAAGAAGACCACAGATGCACATTTTTCTCCCTAGAAGCTCCATCATTTTTTCAAGACTGAATGCTTTCCAATTTGTGGTCTATCTTTGGTTGATTTCCAGTGCCCTGGCTTGGTTCATCTTGGCAAATTGGTCCAGTTTTCTGCTTTTTTTTTGGTGAAAAGGAGTTGCTTGCATCCTCACCCATCATCTCTGGAAGTCCCTCTGGCTTCATGTATTTTGAGGGTCTGTCATCAGGCACACGCGCATTTACAGTTGTGTCTTCCTAAGGAACTGACCCTTTTATCAGCACGAGATGTCCTTCTCTGTCTCTGGACACTCCCCGTCTCCGAGTCTATTTTACCTGATGTTAATGTGGCCACTCCAGCCTTGCTATCCTCACTGTTTTCTTGGTATATCTTTTCTCCACCCATTTACTGTCTACCAACTTTTTATATTAAAATGTCTTAACCTGTAATTAGGTCCTGCTTTTTTCCTTCACTCATTCTGGCAATCTTGGCCTTTTAATGGAGCGTTTCATCCATTAACACTTGTTGCCGTCATTAGAGTGGTTGGATTTAGGTACACTGTTTTAAAAGTTTGTTTTCTGTTGTCCTCTTTGATTTTTTGTTTCTCTGTCCACTCTTTCACTCCTTCTGTAGGATGACTTGAGTCCTTTGGAATTCTGCTTCACTTGCTGCTGAGAAGAGCCAACCTGATTCTTCAGAAAATGGAGGAAAGGCCAGACTCTGCACGCACGCACACGCACACACACACACACACACACACACACGAGGAGGGGTTTCCTGCTGTGTTTAAGAAGGTTCAGGTGACCTGGGTTTTCACGTTTTACCCAAACGTCTCCATCTCAAACCTCAGGGTCCACTTCTTCTCAATTAACCATCCACCCTTAACAGGAGAGACTTGGAAGGACTGTGTGTTGAACTTGCATCATAACTGGAGTCTGGTCCTCAGTTCTGATGACTTAGCAGGTACAAGAATAAGAGATTTCTTTTAGGGCTGTTATAGATGCCCTCTGGTTCTGCCTATGCCTGAGCCTCTAGCTAGAAATGCAAGGACCCTAGGTTTCCGCATGTACCCCAGCACAGTCCACCCTGTGCTCTCTGTAGCCATCATTACCCCTAACCGCAGCAGCTGCTTAATTTCCCCAAGTCTTGCCATCAGCCAGCCCCTTTCCCCAGGTAGCCACACGTGACCATGTAGCACATTTTGGTGGTCGAGCCTGCCCCCTTCTCTCGCTCTTGTCTGACTGACTAGTTACCTGGGGCTGGGGGTGGGGAGGTGCCAAACAGCACTCTTATGAAAAGCTGGACAATGTGGCCGGTGTCGATGGTCAGCCACGTGTCGAAAATCATAAAACCCTTGTACTTCTATAAACAGACTTCTCCACCCAAAGTGTAAGTAGAACCAATGATCCTTTAAAAAAAATTATGGACTGTGAAAGCGCTGCAGGGCACCCTCCACTCTTACAGCAGGTCAGGGGCCGTCCTGACCCTCTGCTGAGGACGTCTGGGGGTCGGTGCCGTCCTGACCCTCGAGGACACCTGGGGACGTTTGTGGGTCTGAGCACCCCGAGCACCAGCGGCTGGGGCGCCTGGTTCCGGAACTTTCCTGGCTGGGCCGCAGTTGTCGGGAGGAACCCTTAGGCAGGCGCACCTGCGGCCCCGAGCGCCCGGAAGAAGCGGGGCATTGTGGGAGGGGCCCGCGTTTCGGCGGGTTCCGTCAAAATGGCGCCCTTCTTGCCGGCGCTGTCCGCGAGCCCTTAGCTCGCGAGCCCTTAGCCGCGAGCCCGGGAGCCCGCGTGACGCGGGGCGGACGCGGGCGGCCGGGCCTCCGGAGCACGCCAGGCTCGGGGCGGGGCGGGCGAGCGCCGGGGCTTCGCGGGGCCCCCGCGGGCAGCCCCGGGCTAGGATGGCGACCCCGGACCAGAAGTCGCCGAACGTCCTGCTGCAGAACCTGTGCTGCCGGATCCTGGGCAGGAGTGAAGGTAGCGGGGCTGGCCGGGCGGCTGGGAGGCGTCCCCGGGGCTGGCGGGGTCGGGGCTGGCGGGCCTGCGGGCGCTGCAGCCCCCTGGGCGGGGGAAGGAGGCCGGTCCCGGGGCGGCTGAGTCACCGCTGCCCGGCGCGGTGCCGGGGTGCAGCCCGGAGGACGGTCAGCCGCCGCGCGTCCGCCTCCTCCGGCCGCAAGGCCCGGCGGGCGCTCCCGTGCTTATCCGGATGGAGAGTGCGGCGGGCTGGCCCGGGTCACACGCCCGTGACTGCGCGGGGGTGACGCCGCGGAGGGGGTCCGGGTGGTGGCGCCACACAGTTTCCCCTTAACGTTAGCAAAGGAGCGGATTTGAGGATCATGCAAAGGTGCCTATGACGGTTACCTGCCACGTTTTCCTTCGACGAAGGGCTGAGGGTTGGTTGCTTTTGATGTAAAACCATTTCTGCAGGGTTCACATGGCGAGTCCTGCTACCAGACCAGTCCCGTGCAGTAGGTCAAGCCATTGTGTAGTTCTGGAACCGTAGAACACGGCACAGTTTGTCGTCTCTCGATGTTTGTTTTGGCGGGAGGGAGGGGGGAAGAGGGGATGCACTACGAAGGGATCTTTTGGGTAATTGAAGCAACTGGGTTACTTACTCCTTGAGCACCATAATGTGGGAAAGAAAGTGTGCAGTTTTTGCAGGGAGACTTAAAACAAAATTAAAGAATTGAGACGGCATTTTGACCTTTCGTGATTAGCGTACATAATTTATTTGATAGTCTTAGGAGCAAAAAGATGAATTTTATTTGGTCAGTCTGCTAAATGACACTGACTTTACACGGTTCTTGCTCCAGTTTTTGAAGTTTCATTCTTTCTCTTTGTTCATCTAAGAAATCTTTGGGCTCCCCCCACCTCCAGGCACTGTGCTAGGCGCTGGTGATGCAGAGGTAGAGAGACAGGTAATTCCTCTCATAGATCCTACATTCTAGTGGAGGATATGTGATAAAATCAGTAAACTTAGGGGCTTCCCTGGTGGTGCAGTGGTTAAGACTCATGCTTCCAATGCAGGGGCGCAGGTTTGATCCCTGGTCAGGGAAACTAAGATCCCACATACCATGTGGCGCAGCCAAAAAGTTAAATAAATAAAAATTAAAAACAAGAAGGTTTTCTCTCATCGTTAGAGTGGAAGAAACGTTCCTTATTAAAAAAAAATCAGTAAACTTATAATGTTGTTTAGTGGTGCTGTGATGAAAAATAAAGTAGGGTAAAGGGATTTTTTTTTAATTTACAAGTTATTAGACTAGATTTAATCTTTTTTTAAAAATTAATTTATTTTTGGCTGCGTTGGGTCTTCATTCCTGCAAGTGGGGCTACTCTTTGTTACGGTGCACGTGCTTCTCATTGCAGTGGCTTCTCTTGTTGCCGAGCACGGGCTTCAGTAGTTGTGGCACATGGGCTTCAGTAGTTGCAGCACGCAGGCTCAGTAGTTGTGGCTCATGGGCTCTAGAACACAGGCTTAGTAGTTGTGGCGCATGGGCTTAGTTGATCCATGGCATGTGGGATCTTCCTGGACCAGGGATCAAACCCGTGTCCCCTGCATTGGCAGGCGGATTCTTAACCACTGTGCCACCAGGGAAGCCCAGGGTAAAGGTATATTGAGGGAAAGCTGAGGATACCTAAACAGAGACCTGGGTGGAGAGAGGGAGGGGCCCTGGAACACCTGTGCCAAGGTCTTGAGGAGGGCGGGGCCTGGCTGTTTTCTGGTTTTATCTCCAGCTCTTCTGTGTGTGTCTGAGTTGCCTTTCTGATTAGATGTTCCTGATCATAGGAGTCACCAGGGAACTGATGTTGGTCATGATTCACTCATGTTAAAGTCAGGGTTTGCGTTACACCCGTGGGCCCTCAGTTTTCCTCTGGGGATAAACCACACATTCATCCGTTTCCATTGTCACAACTAGACTTTGAAGACCATTCATTCATTGCTAGGTGTCATCATGTTTCTCAAATTTTTTTTTTAACATTTGAGGCTCCTTTTGATTGACTTAGTTTCACCCATTCCAGGAGGTTGAAAAACTTTTCAGAAAGTTCTGCACCGTGTAGAATTGTGTCTAAATTAAGAGTAAATTGGCTCCCGTACACCTTAAACTTATACGGTGATGCATGTCAGTCATATCTCAATAAAACTGGAAGGAAAAAAAAAGTAAATAAGCTGTCTGTGAGATCCTGAGGGGTCCTCTCAGAGTAAAATATATCATAAAGTCCACTAAAACAATGCTCTCTTTATTCTGTTCTGGACAGCTAGGATTGCCAAACAGTTGTTTTCGTAATTCCAAATTATGCTACTACTTACTGAAGAATATATGTCTTTAATAGCTTGCCTTGGTCTGTTTTAATTTATTCTTCCTTAGTGAACAAAGGAGCAATGTTATTGCTGCCTTTACAGTGTTTGAGATTTAAAAAAATTTTTCTATTCATTGGTGGGTATTTTATCTGTTAACTTAGTGGAACGTTTGATTAACTACATTTTCTAGTGAGCTTACAAACAATTGGCCTTATGCTTTTATAATATTGCTTTTTTAATACTGTGAAATTGAGGCATAATAGACACTTGTTACTTTTAATGTGAATTTCATATGAATCAGTTTTTCATAAAGTTTTTTTTTTAATTTGTAGTTAGCTTCAAGGGACCTTCAGAAGCAAAGCACCTAGCTATAATGATGCTTGACACTTTTATGAAGTTAGTATAACCATTATTTCCCCCCTTTTCCAGCTTATAACACTTGTGAATTTGTTTGAAACACACAGTGCCAGTCAGTGAGAGGAGAATTCTCTCTCCACATCCTTGAGCCTCTCCTGGAGAACACTTTACTCATTATTATATCTTTGGATAGTCATTATTTCTGTCTTTGGAAACAATGTACTTGATGTTATAGTGTTTCAGCTCTGCCAGAGGCCACATTCCTTTTCATACTTTGTAATCCTCTTTCAAACTAGAGATTAAGAAGAAATACAGGAGTTTTTGTTAGGTAAGTGTTTTAGCACAAACGCTTAGGTAGGACTACAGTAGCCCACAAACTGAGGTCAGACGATGGCCCTGACTGGGAACGGCCATGTGAGGGCAGCGTGAGCCATGGTGCAGGCAGGGAAAGGATGTCGTCTTGGTTTGTGGACCACAAGTGGTGTTGCTGTGGGGTTTATGATTTTTGAAAATTGTGAAGAGTTCTTGATGAAGTTCCAAACAAAGTGTAGTCTTTACCTTGGGAAAATCAATGTGTATTAAATATACATCAAAACATATTATGTGGGAAAAAAACCCTTATTATGTGTATGTTAAAATGTACTTAAATGTTTATTAATGTGTATATTGAAATTTTAAAGGTTTAGGCTTCATTTGAAAATTGTACTTAATGGGTTTATTATTGCTATTTTAAAATGAATTAGTATTTAAAAATGATCATGGTTTATGTTTCTAATACAGTAAGTATAGATTGATGTAACCCACATAAATAAAAGACTTTTAGGGGTCCTCAATCTTAAAAGTGTAAAGGGGCCTTGAGACCAAAAAGTTTGAGAACCACAAGCTAGAGCAATGGTTTTTATTTTGGTTTTGTTTAGAGCGTTGCTTTTCAACCAGCACTGTGATCAGAGTCATCTGTGATCTCACGAGAACCTGGTAACACTGGCTGCTTTCGGGAGAGGAGCTGGTGGCCAGACAGTAGTGGAGGGGGAAGACTTTACTGTATGCAGTGTTACGTCTTTTCACTTTGAATTCTCTAAATGTGGCACTTATTCACAACTAATATTGTGGGCCCCATCTCCAGAGATACTGGTCCTGGCGGTGTCTGTTGGAGCTTGGCGTCTGGAACAGTCACTCCGACCTGTGTCTGGGGTGGGGATTGCTGGTTCAGGTTACTGACCTGTTGGCCTGTCCTTTACGAAAGCAATGTCACGTGCGCACAAGCCCACAGGTAGAAGAGGTGCAGGAAGGCAGGAACTTACGACTTGGACAGTTTGTCCTCCGTCACTTTCTGAATCTCTGGGAAGCACACGACTGTAGAGTTTTTGTAATTCCTGGGGACTCGCTTATTTTTGTGCACCTTGAAGTTCAGTGGTTGTCTTTTACCTGAATGTGTGGATAATAACCCTTTCAGGATGCAGAGGCAGCTGTCTTCCATCTGAAACCTCCTGGGCCCACACCTGCGTGCTCTCTGGGCCTTCGCGTGTCGGATTGAGATCCTGTGGTCCCACGGTGTCGCGGCCCTGGCTTTGCACCTCCTCCCAGTTTCTCTCCCACCCTGCAGCCAGAGGGTCATTTCTATTGAAGGCTGATTTTGTTGCCTGTCTGTAACCTACAGGATGAAGACCCCATTATCTTGCTTAAAGTTAAAAACTAAGGGTGCTGTGTTGAGTTGTAGTTTTGATGGCTGTGCTAGACAAAATGTACATTTAAATGACATTTTCAGGTTAATAATAAGAAAGGTAGCTAACGTTTGTTGAGTCCTTGCTGTGTGCCATGATGCTCTGCGCGCCCTCTGGGAGGTGGCAGTGGCTCCTAGTGGCCTCGTTTTAGAGCCGAGGTCCCTGAGACCTGGAGAGGTGAAGTACCGGCCCTCTGTCCTCCGGCTGCGGCGGGCAGGGCCACGCCGGGAGCCCAGGCCTCTGATCCTGGCGCGTCTTGCCTTGAACTCACTCATTCCTGCTCCTGCCGCTGAGTAGAGGCGGGAAAGCCGTGGCCCTGCCTGTGGGGTGGCCTCTCACCTGCTTGGCTGGAGGCGTGTGTGTCAGCAGCACGGCAGCGGCTCTCTGGAGTTCACTGGTGCCATTGCTTCTCACAGAAATGCCGTGGGAGGCTTGGCGGGGGTGTACCTCCCCTTCCCCGCTCCTGAAAACCGCCCACCCCGGCACATACCCAGAGCAGATGGGAGGCGAGAGTGCTCCGGGACTCTGTGGTCCAAAATTTGAATACTCCTATTTTTAGTCTTGGGTTAAGCCAGGTCATCACAGAGCTGCTGTGTGGGCCTCCTTGTCTGGGACTCTTGGTGGAGTGCGTTTGGCTTTGATGGTTTGGATTTTAGAATCCAGTCATTGGCCTCCTTGAGGAACAGTGTCCTGAGTAGCCCCGAATCCCACTAGTGTGTCGTTTCCACCTGGGTCTCTGGCTTTTCACCTGGCAGGCTCCTGCCTGTCTTAAAGGTCGCTTCCTCGGAGGGGCCTTGCGTAGCCAGCCTGTGTCACGAAGTCTTCCCTGTTATTTGCCGTCGTAATGTCCTATTTCTTAGTAGCTCTTGTCACAGTCTGATTACCTTGTGTATTATTGGCCTCATTCTTTTGTATTCTCACAAAGGCTGCCTTGTTAGCCACTATTTCTTGTCTATTCTATTCTTAGGGCCTGTACTGTTTGGCACGTAGTAGGTGCTTTGCAATTATTCGTTGAACTACTGATTGAGTTTACGTATACTTTAAAAATTGAATGCTGTTTTGGGGGTGTTAAAGGAGAAATTTGTGGTTGGCATTGTTTGACACTTTGCATTGTAATCTTTGATGATAGTCACTATTAAAGAGAGAATAAGTGCCTCTGCTGACTTCCTTCACGGTCTGGATTCTGTGCGTCCACCTTTGAAGCACAAGATAGGTGGATTCGGTTTAAGAAATAGCGGATGGGTTTTTCAAATACTCTATCATCAACAAGAAAGACAGACTGGAAACTTGGCTGGCAGGCAGATAGGGAAACTGCGGCGTGGCTGCAGAGGCGGGAGGGATGTGGTAGACGTACAGAGGCGTGGCGACGATGTGAAGACAGGGAAGAGGAGGGTGTCTGGTACTGAGGAGGTTTGAATTTTGGGTGGGAGAAAATTCAGAAGTTTATGAAACTTTCAGAGTGGGGATTTTTCTGTAATGTCCTCGAGTATGTTGTTAATGAACTGTTGTTTGTAGAACTCAGGATCATGGTAATCGAAAAATAATTTTTAACTAAAATAGTTATACAAACACTCCTTTTAAATAAGTGATGTTCAGTGACACTTAATATTTATAAAATTAATGTATACTTGGTGTAGAAAATTTTTAAAGTGGGAAAACGTGAGGAAGAAGGTCTCCCCTCTAATCCTGTGACTCCACAGAAACAGTGTGAGTTACTTCTGTTTGCTCCTTTCCCCCATGTATACACTCACCTTCTGTGTTGTGGTGCAGTGGTGTTTAAGGAAGACTCCGCACGTGCGTGTGTGTGTGTACATGTGTGCGTGTGTGCGTGTGTACGTGTGCTGGAGGTGGGAAGGCGGTCTGAGGAGCTAGGTGGGGGAGGGTGTGTCAGGGTTCTCAGCTGGACGTGAGTGAGGCGTCCTCAAGGAAGGGCAGGACCGCAGAGCATGGCTGGTGTGTCGTGAGCTGGGCCAGGAGAGGTGGCAGGTAGCAAGGGGCCCAGTGTTGTAGCCTTCCTCGGGATCAGCCTGACTGCGTGTGGGTAATTCACTCCAGGGGCAAAAGGAGGAGTAGGTCACCAGCTACTCAGGAGACTTGTTGAGATGGGCTAGTGGCTATGGAGTGATCATAGTGGGATCCACTTTTAGAAGTCGAGTCAGCAGGGTTTACTGATCTGCCTTGTTTTCTTTGCTCTTGTAGGTTTATGCCTTAGAAAAAACAAGATCCCCCTTTCTCAGTTTCATGGGGTTTTTGAAGGGCGTGGAGGCACGTGTCTGTGTTTAAGCCACCCTCTTTACCTGGAAGTGCACACATGGTTCATACGTTATTGCCCGTTTTGGTTGCTCGCGGCCAGTCCTGGTGTGTATGTGCACGTGAGCCCTGGCTCCTCGTAGGCTCTGCTGAGCAGGTGCCATGGTTTGGGCTGGCGCTTTTCCTGCTCCTTTTTTTATGTTTATCAGTCCAGTCTGTTTTCTGTCTCCTAGGAGTTGTCAGACTTTGTGTTGCTGTCTCCCTCACTTTGTCTGTAAAACTGTCTTTCTGCTCATTTAGTCATTCATTCTGCCTCTCTGTGGCTCTTCCGTCCTCTCAGTTAAGCCCTGGGGAAGGTGGACGGTAGATGCACATGCCCAGTGCGCTGTGTTGAACTGGAGCTTCAGGGGATCACAACGTAACGTGATGGTGGTAACTTGCATCCTTTTATTTGCCTTTCAGCCGACGTGGCCCAGCAGTTCCAGTATGCCGTGCGAGTTATTGGCAGCAACTTTGCCCCAACTGTTGAAAGAGATGAATTTCTAGTAGCTGAAAAAATCAAGAAAGAACGTACGTATTCTTCTTAAGTGTTATCATGTGTTGCATTCTTAAACTTGTCAAAGCTTAAGTTTATACACACACACACTCACACACACAGAGATATATACTTGTGTATCTCTTTATATATATATGTATTTCTTTGTATGTATATATGTAGTTCCCAAGCACATTTTAATTATAGGTACTATTACAAATATATAAAAATATATATTAAAAATAAGGACAAGAACATAGTGGAAGGGGGTTGTTTTAAATACTATTATAACAACATAACCTGGGTTAAGAATGTGAGAAAGATAAAAGCACTTCATATAACTTGCTGCTTATCTTGTGATAAGATAAGTATTTAATCTTATGCACCCTTTGACCAGATAACAGAGGGTATTATCTTGGCAGTTAAAACAACTCAGTGAGTAACTCGCAGTACTTTAGAGCTTACTGTTGAATGTTTTAATTCTGAGATGGTCCTGAAAGCTTTCATACACAGTGTTTGTTACCTTAGAAAAGGAAGCTTTCCACGTATTAGCCCCCGACTGTGCGTCCCAGCAGTATCTGAGGGAGGGGCTCTGAGCACCAGGGCCCACCTGTGAGAGCCGCCCCTGTCCCCTGTTCTTCCGCAGGGGCTGGGTCCCCTTTCCTCATAGTTCTCCAGACTCAAGAGCCTGGCCCCAGCCACCTAAGCAGCAGCCTGGCACCTAAGAAAGCAGGTGCGTTCTCCCTGCAGGCCCGGCTTTCAAGCCGCCCAGGTGAAACGGGCTGTCGCAAGTGTTAATGCCACCTTCTCGGAGGTAGCTCCTCACGGCACCGTTTCCTGCCTCAGCTGTTGAATTATTAACTGTTTGGCCAGGGCTCTGGGTGGATGTCCTGTTTCAGAGCTGGGTACCTGAGCTGGGTGGTGTGGCAGCCGGGGGTAGGGTTGAGGCCCTGGCGTGTGAGCGGCTTGGTCTGGGGGAGGCTCGGTGAGCAGTGCAGGGCTGGGATGATTCACATCTTGGGGTGACCTGGCATGTAGGTACTGTGTAAGGTGGGGGGACGGACTATTTAGCATACTGTAGAGACTATTTTCCTTTCTTGTCTGTAAAACTGAGCCTGAGAACATTGTACTCGCTTCTTGATCCCTGATGATTGCTACGTTTTAGATTATTAGTGAGAACCCCAACTATTGGGTACTGCATTTAACAGACCATGCCCTTTATGGAGGTACAGATCCAGGCCCGCTGGTGAGAGCACTGCACATCCTTGGAGTAGCTGAAGATAGTTTGTCCTCAGTTACAGGACTGGCAGCCACGTTGTTGGGTGGGTCCTGAAGGGTCCTTTTTTAAGAAGAAAGCTGTAACCGTGTGCAGTTTGTTGTTCTGTGTAGTCTCTGTACCCTTGAAATGAGGCTTGCTGTGTAGACGCGGTGCGTCTCTTCTGCCCATTATCACCCGGTGTCCGTGGCTGCCCCTGGGCCTCCAGCCCGAGTCCTCATCCCTGACGTGGCCCAGCTGTGGTTGAGGTGTCAGTGGTGGTGCATGGAGTGGTCACCAGTGGTCTGTCATCTTTCATTCATTCTTAGACTTAGTTTTTACATTTTAATATTTTTGAAATTTGGTGATTGTTTTTGGTAAATTAGATTAGCTGAGTTATGGTAGTTCTGCCGTCTAGAATAGCACAAAAATGTTAACTTGCCATTTTATATAAAATGCTAGTATGTTTTATATTGGCACAAATTGCAAAACTCGTGTGTGACAAAATTTCACACCTATTGGTGTCTTCATTTTTCACACTGGTAAGTGAGGTACATTGTAACTCCAGGCTTGTTTTGCTTTATTTAGCAGTCCATTAGATAAAACATCATTTTTGGGGTGAATATTCTTTGTTCATTTTTATTAATATCACTTACTATATTTTATTGTCCTGTGACTTTTATATCTGAGTTAGCATTAGTCCCATTCTGTAGAAATAACATGTAAAAGTAAATTATATTGAATTTTTAGCTGCATTCATTCTGTTGAATGCGTTTTGTAATAGTGCATTTTAAAGAGGGCGCTGCCGTTCTGCACAGGGAGACTTGGAGGTGCCGCTTGATCAGGGTGAAGCGACCTCTGGCATGTCCATGCGAGACATGCTGGGCCATACGGTCAGTACATGATGCGGGGACCCTTTCCTAGGTGATGAATGTGAAAAGGTACTGGCTGTCAAGTCGGTCATTGTCTTTCTAGAGGAGAATTCGAGCATTTAAACTAAGTGAGCTTGGCTGATGAGATTGTAAGAAAGCAGTCCTGCTACGCTGGGGTGAATAGACGTGGATTCCCGTGAGCCAGCTTCTGAGGGCGGTGCTTCTCTCTCGGCTGTAGCGGGATTCCTCGGAGAGGCATCTGTGCACAGGCGGTGCGTGCAGCGTGCTGGATGCTTCTCGTTGGTTCCCTTGGCTTCTAGAGAATGTGCTGTGGCCGTGAGCCCTGGGGACACGCAGGCATGGAACGAATTCCTGGGTGAAGATTAGCCCCTTGGCTGTTTCAATTTCGATTTTGAAACAGTAACTGACTATTATATCTTACACCAAAGCAAGATGAAGCATTGCGTATATATTAACAAAAAAGCTTAGAAGGTGTGGTTTTAAGTCACACTGTCATGAATGGGGTACTTCTCTGTTATTGCCTTTTGCAGTTAGAATCCCAGAGATGTTTTCACTTCCCATCCCTCCCTCCAGGTGGCCTTTATTAACTAGCTGAACTCGTGGTACTTTGCCTCACTGGGCGGTTTGTTACTATTTATAGATAGGATCTAAAAAAATCCCATCATTTCTGTTACTTTAGCTAATTTTCACATAAACTCTTTGATTCCAGCCTAATTTTGTCCATATTTTACAAATCTCAGATCCAGCGACCTGACGAAATTTATGGAGTTGAAGTGACGTTGCCTGGTTATTTTGATTCTTAAGCTCAAGATTCGTTGCAGACGTCAGAGTTATCCATTACTGTGAATGGTGAAATAGTATCATAAGAGTAAACTTTGGTGTGTGTCATTAACATGCTCATTTTCTGACTTTCCAGTTACCCGACAGAGAAGAGAAGCAGATGCTGCATTATTTTCAGAACTCCACAGGAAACTTCACTCACAGGTATCACGCACGTGTCTGAAAGCTGCTCTGCCGTTGGCGAGGCAGTCAGTGTGGCTGGGAGCACGTGGTCACCTTCTCTGTGTTGGGTAGTGGCTTTCAACTCTAGATAGTGTTTGCTTTTCAAAGACGTTCGGTGTTAGAAGTAGCTTCTAGCTGGGTTGAATGTGAAATTGCTTATAAAGATGAACGAAGCTGCAGTGAGAAAGCGATCAGACTTCCTGGGCAGTGAGCGTGTCACCGAAGCCTTAGTTACGTCCCTGGGAGGAAGCACGTCAGCAGAAGCTTTGACTTGTCTACACACGACAGCAGAGGCTTAGCTTGTTGGTGCATCTCACTGTTCATCAGGTGCAATTCCTGCTGTTACTGTGAATAAGTTACAGTAAATTACTGTCACAGTAAATAAATACAAAATTGATTTGAACATTTTGTGCTTGGATGTTGATACTTGCACGTGAGTAGTTTGTCTAACCTGTTATTTTTATAAAAGACTCTGCTGGCCTTTACTCCAGTAAACTAACTGAATCCTAGGGGGAGATTTTTGTGATTCAGACTATAAAGGAAGCTGGACAGCTAGATAGCCGTCTCCCTTCTCTTACAGAGAAGAGAGTGAAATCCTGAGAAGTTTACTGCTTTGCTCAAAGATCCGGGGTTAGTCTCACGATGGTGACATCACGGAGCAGTGCCTGACGCTGCCAGTGGTAGCACTCGTGCTTCTTTCAAGTCTTCCTCTCTGTTCGTCTGTTGTGCCCCTAAAAAGAAGCCTAACCTTATGTGCTGACCATTTTGATTCCTTAATTCAATTGGATTTACTTGGATTCACTGCTTTAAGTATGTTTTTCCATCTTTGATGATATTTATGAAGTTAAGAAATGACCTTGCAAGAGATATGATTAAAAAAAAACCTTTCAATATGAATATAATCTAACATTAAATTATAAAATCCAAAGAAAAAGAGGAACCTTTTTTGTACAGTCGTTTCCAGGCAGGTAGTTTCAAACTGCTGTATTATTTGGTTTTCTTAATCTTTCTCTATTTTTAAAAACAATTTCACTTGTGCATTGAATATTACCAAGATCTGCTTATCAGATGTCACATTCCCGAAATGCTGATTAGCCTTCCTGAGATCCGCAAAGGGAGATTTCATCAGTAAGAGCTGTTATGTCTGTTAACACTGGCCATTAGGTGAAAACATATTTAAGACGTTTCTAATTTAAATGGCTGTTTCCCACAGTTCAGTTTGGAACACCAAATGCTTATTCCTAAAGCGGCGATGTTTTACATAGTAGCCGGCTTCCTAGGGCTGGAGGCTGAAGCGTGGTGGAAGACGTTAGCGAGCGGCGGGAGCCGTCCCTTCTTGTTGCTGAAACGTCCGCTTCTTTGGAACCACAGCCGTGGTCGGTGTTTGGTCCTCCCTCCCACCCGTCAGGGCCTTCCAGCAGTGTGCCCGTGGGCACCAGGGCAGGTCCGAGGGGCCCTTTACCGTTTGCCATTGTGTCCTTAGACCCCAGGCAGGAGTCAGGGAGCAGAGGTGTGGGCAGGGTGTCCTGGGCTAGAAGCTGGACCGTGGCGGGCGGGGCAGAGCTGAAGACGAGGAGGGGCGGCGGGGGGTGGGGGGCGGGAAGCGGGGCTGTGCGAGAGGAGCCGGGGCCTCGGGAGGGGTGGGCCGGGGTGCGCGCCGCTCAAAGTAACTGCGCGCGCAACGCTTGTTCCCATGCTCCTCTAGGGCTTACGGGGCCCTGATACGCGCTTCCACGTTTAGAATTCAGGGTGTGCGCAGCGTTTAACGTTTTATGTGTGAATTGAGGTCTTTCAGTTTCAAAGTCTAAGACAGCAGGGTCTGAAGTGGTTTAGAATCATCTGAAACGTGTGTGCTGCTGGAGTTGTTGATTCTGGTGGTCCCACCAGCTCTGTTCTCTCCCCCTTTCTGCTGCTTCGGGCTCCGGGGTGCTGACGGGTGTGGATCGCAGCCCCTAGGCTCCCTTGCTTCTGGTTGGCTTCCTCTGGAACAGGCAGGGTAGGGAAGAGTGAGCCCCTCCTGCCGCGCTGCAGGGACACACGTCTCTGTTTCTGAGAGATGCATGTCTCCTCGGGGGGTCCTTTTGTGAGCCTGGACCACTGAGCGATCCTCCTGTGTCTGGAAGGGTAGTTCATGATACCAAAGTGTATGCCCGAACGTCTGCTTACCACTGGGCTGAGGCCTCGGTCAGGGCTGGCCTCTTTCTTCCTTGCTGTTGTCCCAGCTGGGGAGTTGGCTGTTTCTGAAAAATTCTGTGTGAATCAATTAAATACCTGGAATGAGCTTATTCTTTAAAGAAACTTTCTAGGAATATTTTATACATATAATGAAGAACTTGTGCAACGTGAGTAACCGTCCCATAATTTGTTTTGTAAATAAAGTATTTATAGTTTCTAGCCTATGCATAGGAAAGGTAGGAACACAGGAATAGAGTGGAATGCACTGTAAATTTGGGGTAAAACGTATCGAGGGCGGGCTGCTTGCTGTTAACGGTTGTGAATCGGGGGGAGTGATACATGTTTGGAAATTAATGAAATCATTATGATTACCTTGCATAGAAACCTAGGGGTAGTCATCCTGACACCTAAGTGCTTCAGAACCTTGAATTTCCCAAGAGTGCATGATGCCGAGACCTACGTCTTATACTTCGGAATTATTTTCTTTTTTCCTAATACTCTTTTTTTATGGCTTAAATTGGACTTAAGGCGGGGAAAGCATTCACACATTTTGTGATGGTATTATTCTTATAATCACTGTGTTTGGGAAGTTGGTTATTATAAGAATTATTTCAGGGAGGAAATACCGTTAGACAGGAATAGGGTAATTGAAAAAATGTTCGCATTGGGACTTTGGAGTTAGATTTCAGGGGGTTAAATGTTCCAAGGGTCTTGACCTCTTGAGAACGTTCTCTTGCCTTCTCATGGATAGCACTATGGTAGGGCCTGAAAAATCGACAAATTTAGGTTTGATGTTACCAGGTGAATTTTAAAATGCTTTTCTATTTTGGAAATAAGGGTAATTTAGGAGAGAGGAAGATAAAATTGGGAACTAGTACAAAGTTGTTCTTTTACTGTTTTCTTTCTAAACAGGGAGTTTTGAAAAATAAATGGTCAATTCTCTACCTCTTGCTAAGCCTTAGTGAAGATCCTCGCAAGCAGCCTAACAAGGTGAGAGGCTCTGTTTTCACAGCTCGACGCCTGTTTAAAGCACAGTGTCTTTTGCTGGGACAGTTACACCAAATTTTGATAGGAATTGGCTTCCATACTTAAGAAAATAGTAGGAGAAAAGCAAAAAAATTTTGTATAGTTTTCTGGGCAGTCACGAGGGTCAAGAGATTTCTTTTTCTTTCTTTCTTTTTGTTTTGTTTTTAAGGGCATTTTTAGTCAGTGTGCTGTGTTTCTTTAAGATGTTTCTTGAGAATCATGTTATTACTTCAAATATAACAATGTCTGGTTAAATAGAGTATAAACTATCAGTTTTCAGATTTTTATTCTGTGAAGTTATTAATATTAGCACAGCTTCATTATTCTTTGGGTTAGAAGACCTTTTAGCGTTTTCTTGGGCTTTCAGATATCATGATGAACATTAATTACTCTTATACCATGAAAAGTTTGTTGTCAGTGGGTTCAGTTTTTGACCCGTGTGGTGTTTGAAAGAGCTATTGGGCCGCCGCCCAGAGTCCCAGAGAGTCTGGTGTAATAAGATGCTCGACCACAGAAATTTGAGTGTTTAGAGAGTTGAAGAATGTGGGTGAAAGAGTCATATTGACCTTTAAAGCCTTAGTCTGAGTAATGAGCATTCTTTCATTGCATAATAATGCCAGACTTCTAAAAATATTTGAGTAATTATTTGAGTTTCAGTTTGCTTGGTTTCTGAGTAAAGTGTTTAGTTATCAGACCATGTGGGAGTTTTGAGATTCAGAAAACTTTCCAGAACTTTATCAGTTCAGGCATATTTCAAAACTATCATAACTGATTTATCGTTTAATAAATACAGGCACATCTCGTTTTATTGTGCTTCTCAGATACTGCATTTTTTACAAGTTGAAGGTGTGTGGCAACTTTACATTGTCAGACGATGGTTAGCATTTTTAAGCAATAAGGTATTTTTCAATTAAGGTGCGTATATTGCTTTTTAGACAAAATGCTATTGCATACTCAATAGACTACAGTATAGTGTACACATAACTCTTATATGCACTAGGAAGCCAGAAAATTCGTGTGACTTGCTTTGTGTCACTACTCATTTTATTGCGGTGGTCTGGAACTGAACCCACAATGTCTCTGAGGTCTGCCTGCACAAAATCCAGTTACAAAAATAGAACCAAAGTCTGAATGTAAATTATCTTTGCGGGTGTGGGAAAGCGTTCTGTAATTTCGTACCCATATTCGTGCCGCCTTTTATTTTCAGGTTTCTAGCTATGCCACGTTGTTTGCTCAAGCGCTACCCCGAGACGCTCACTCCACGCCCTACTACTACGCCAGGCCTCAGACCCTGCCCCTGAACTACCAGGACCGCAGCGTCCCGCCGGCCCAGAGCTCTGGCAGCCTGGGCAGCAGCGGCGTCAGCAGCATCGGCGTGTGCGCCCTCAGCGGCCCGACCCCGACGCCTCAGCCTCTCCTCCCGGGGTAACCCAGCTCGCGCGCGGGAGTCCTCATACAGTAGGAGTGGGGCGTGCTCGGCCTTTAATCAGGCATTTCGTCTTCACCGAAACGACCTCCAGAGCCTCGTATGTGCCAGGGATGTTCTAGGCGCCGGGTCTGAGGCGCTTTCTCTAGGATGTTCCCTTCCAAGCACTCCCTCCGTTTCAGACGGGAGCTCTTCCCGCGTTTAGTCCTAGCTGACTGTGAAGGGTTTGGGCCGACTCCCGCCTGTTAAGGCACAGGCCCGTTATAGCAGGGGGCCCGCTCACGCGACGGCGTGCAGAGCCTTCTCTGGCCGTAACTGAGCGACAGGCTCTTGCTGGGCTCTCGTACTTCTCTCAGTGCATGTTGTCGCCTTCATAGGTGTGCTGTTCTCTTCCTCAGTTATTTAAGATGTCAGGAACATGAGATAAAGCTGTCTCATCCTCAAGCGCTGAGATCTTCAGACTGAGGAGTGTGGCACCTTACGGTGCTTTTATATCAACGTGCTGTCACGTCCGGTCACACGCAGCGCTCGTGGCTGAGAATAAAGCGAGTGCCAGTGCCGGGGTGGGCTTGGAACGTTGCTCTCCTGCGTGTTTTCCATACACGTTCCTAGAAATCCCATTAACGTGGACTGTGCTCTAAAATGTCAGAAAGTGGGTATTTTTCCAGGAGAACAGTGACCAAGGATTTACCATCAAATGACGTTTTCCACATGAGCGCAATACAGTTATAAGTCACTGTGCGACTTAATCAGATTTTGTTAAAGTTATCAGAAGATAGAAAGTGTGTTGCACACGTGTGGAATAAATAGAGTCTAGTATTTTAGAAAGACAGCACAATACATCCCAAAATTTCATCTTAAACTCATATTCTGGCTAAAAGAATAAACAGATGTTCATATTTTCACCTTTAAAATAAGTATTTGAAATAATTAGTGTCATGATATCGAAAAAGCTGTATAGACAACTTTGAACTGAAGTGGTCTTTTAGAATTTTTTCTTAAATTTAGGACTATTCAAAAACATAGTTTTAATTTAGTGTTGTTGATGACTTTTCCCCCCCGTCAAAAATAGGGAAAAGTCAGGGCCATTTCAGGTTTTTCTTTCCTCTCTTACTCGACCAGTTAAAACCAGAGCTCACCACTTGGAAGCAGTAGTGCCACTGAGATCCTCGTTTCTGTATTTTGCGGTCCCAGGAAGCGCTATTTTTGTTGCGGTTGTCAAAACATGTCATTAGAAATCAGCTGTCAGCTTCCTGCATCTTCAGGGAGCAGCTTTGACACGTTCTCCAAATTATTAGAAGCTGTCTTGACCTTGGAGGTGCCTTTGCCTTGTATTTTATGTTTGTGCATTTTTAAAACTAATTGCGATTACGACATTTCTTTTCGTATCAAGTGCTGTGAAGACTGAGGGACAGGGAGGACGGAAGGGGGACAGTGTTTCAGATTTTTTTAACTCAACGAATGTTGACTGGATGAAAGATGTTAACTTTCAGGGTAAAACCAGTAGTGAATCTCAAAGTGGTTTTAGCTGGGTGGTGTGTGTTATGTATCTGTAAAGAAAAGTCCAGTAGGTTGTGACTTGTGTGTTGAGAAGTCTGTGGAGGTGGCAGGAAGAGCCCGAGAGCCACTGCGGGAGCCCAGGAGGCCTTGGGCGTCGTCGCTGGGACACGGGGGCGCGGTGGTGGTGTGTCTTCGGCTGTCTCAGTGTCCTCCATGAAGAGCCGGGCATTTGAAGACACAGACGGTCCCTTCCTCTTTCAGACAGTCTCACCCAGCTCCGGGCGTGGGAGATTGTCTTCGACAGCAGCTGAGCTCACGTCTTGCATGGACTTTAACTGCAAACCAGCCTTCTTTACAAACCACTACCTCGAAAGGTGTCCCCAGCGCTGTTTCTCGCAATGTGACGAGGCCACGGAGAGAAGGGGATGCAGGTGGTGAGTAGGGATGCACCCCTTGTTTTAAACGCTCACAGCCTTGGCCTGGTTTCTCGTTCTGGTGACCGGGTTCAGGAGCCTCAGTCCTCCAGGCTGGCTTTGTCACCCTGTCACCCTGACTGTGCCTCCCCAGAGCCGCCCACCCCTCAGGTCCTTGCTGAGTGCTTTCCTGGGTCTGCTCTCCCTTCCCCAGTGACGATAGGCCCGGTTTGCTGCAATCCGATATTTATAGACCATTATCGCCACAACTGACTGCAGCCTGGAGTGGGAGCCTGACCCCACTGGGCTCTCGCTGTGTCTCCTCCCACTGAGACCTTGGATCTGTGGGCTTTGCCTCTTGTCATGACATTGGGTAACACCAAAATTCTGAGTTAGCTTTTGTTCCAAGGTTTGTGGAAATCATAAATCCGTTTCTGCTGTGTTAACTGCTTTCGTCATGGTGATGGAGATGGAACCAGGTTTGCGTGCTTGCTGTGTAGCCAGTTTTCTAAACGTCGTGTGAAATAATTATCCATCCTTTTGTGATTGATTTGTGCTGCTCCTTGATCATATGTTAAACTCCCACATACTGCTTTGTCTTTTTAAAAGACTTTTGGAAGAGAAATTATATGATCTCCATATCATTTTCAGAAAATCCTTTTTTCTTATAACTTCATATTCTTTCTCATCTTAAACTCATTTATTTAGTTTTTAAATTTTGTTCTGGTTGCAAATATATTACCTGGAGCGAATTGTGTTGTGCGATTTATTTCACCTTGTAAAAACCGTGTTACAGGTGCTGTGGAAGTTGCCGAGGCAGCCCTAGTCAGAGATATTCTGTACGTCTTCCAGGGCATAGACGGCAGAAATGTCAAGATGAGCAACGCTGACAACTGTTACAAAGTGGAGGGAAAGGTACAGTCACTGAAACCCCGTCTGAAGTGTTCAGAAGTCAAGACAGATGGCATCAGGACCAGGCAGGCACGGTTGGTTTGTGAGGCAGTACTAGGGTCACGAGGGCTGGCGTGCAGATTCGGGAGTCCTGGTCAGCCTGCACCACGGAACCCTGGTTTGCGCCCTGGTTTGATCCTCAGCGCGTTGCCCCCTTTCCTCCTGTGGCGGTGGTGCCCGAGTTACCTGACGGCCAGGTATCCTGGCATCTTTGCTTCTGTCTTCCAGAACCTGCCTTTCCCACAGTCCTTCTTGTTGACCCTCTGTCCTTTTGCGACTCTTAGCCGAGTCATGAGGCCACTGATGTCACAGACTGTCCCTGCCACGCCGGCACCCCGGCCAGTCACTCCTGGGGCGGTGGGACCCAGGCCTAACACTTGCTCAGAGGTGTCTTACTTCTCTGCCTGCTCTGTGACGCTTCTTGTTCCCTAGAGTCTCACTGCTTTCACTTGAGTGATGGTGTATTAGTTATCTTTAAGTTTCTTATGTTGAAGCCTAAGAATTATAAAAGTACAAATGGTTAAAACAATAATAATAATTAAAATCCTAGTGTTAAAATTTTTTTATTTTAAACTCTGGATATATTTACTTTTTAGGCAAACCTAAATAAATCTTTGAGGGATACGACAGTCAGACTTGCTGAGTTGGGATGGTTACATAATAAAATCAGAAAATACACTGACCAGAGGAGCCTAGACCGTTCATTTGGACTTGTAGGCCAGGTATGTTCTTTGTTACGGAGACACGTGGGGTTTTGGGGTGACATTCACCTCGGGAAATGCTTAATCTCCTTAGAATCTTATAAGAAAGTCATTCTGAAGAGGGTTCTTTTTACATAAAGAAGGTTTGAAAATGGACTGTGTCAGTCATGGTCAACTCAAGAAAAGAGAAAACATAGTGGATAGTGACAAAGATAATCAAATATAGCGATTTTTAAAAATGTTTAATGAATACTTAGGAACACTGACCATGTATGAGTCACTTTACATATTTTAGTGTATTTTCCCTTTGACTTGATTCTCTCAATTAAAAAAACCTTTTTTTAATTGAAGGATAGTTGATTTACAGTGTTGTGTTTCAGGTGTATATCGGAGTGATTTGGTTATACGTATATATGTATGTATTTTTATTACCTTCCATTGTAGTTACAAATATTGAATATCGTTGCCTGTGCTATACAGTAAATTCCTGTTTCTCTATTTCACTATAGTAGTGTGCATCTGTAATCCCATACTCCCAGTTTATCCCTCCCTCCCTTCCCTCCCTTTCTCCTTTGGTAACCATACGTTTGTTTTCTGTCTGTGAGTCTGTTTCTGTTTTGTAAATAGGTTCATTTGTATTATTTTTAGATTCCACATTGAAGTGGTATCATATGATATTTGTCTTTGGCTGACTTACTTCACTTTGTATGGTAATCTCTAGGTCCATCCATGCTTCTGCAAGTGGCATTATTTCATTCTTTTTTATAGCTGAGTAATATTCCATTGCGTGTGTGTGTGTGTGTGTGTGTGTGTGTGTGTATGTATGTACGCGCACACACACACACACCCCACATCTTCTTTATCCAGTCATCTGTTGATAGACACTTAATGTTTCTTTTATGTTCTCTAACGTGCTGCACTAGTGATATTTTTAAATTGGCAACTCCATGCCAGTTCCCCCCATTTTGGTGAGGGGAGTTGTACCATCCACATTATTAAAAACTGCCTTGTACCTTTTCAATCTTAAATTCTGAAAAGGTATCAGAAGGACCTTCACATACTCCTGTTCCTCTGGAATGAACTCTGGGCCTAAGCCTAGGGATATGCAGGAGGAGAGCCTGCGACAGAACCTGCGAAGGACAGACAGGTTTCTCAAGGACACAGAGGACATACTCGTGGTTACCAAAGGGAAGGTGGTGGGAGGGATAAGTTAGGAGTTTGGAATTAGCAGATACACGGTACTGTGTATATATAAAATAGGTAAACAACAAGGACCTGCTGTATAGCACCGAGAACTATATTCAGTATCCTGTAATAAGCTATAACAGAAAAGAGTCCAAAAAAAAGAATATAGATGTATACATATATATGTATAACCGAATCACTTTGCTGTACACCTGAAACTAACAGAATATTGTAAATCAACTATACTTCAATGAAAAAAAATTAGAAGGGACGTAATCTGAAAATAAAGCGTCAGTGTCTAAAGTGAATGCCCTTTAGCTTATGAAAAATGCACTGTTTCTCCACTTCCCTCCTGCAAAGCTCACGCTGAGGGACAGCCCTTTCCGGATGCTATTAAATGCGTATATCGTGGTGGGTACACCTGTGTGGGGACTGTGGACAGAAGCAGACTTTCGTTTCGCGGACACCCGAACTTTGTCTCAAGGCGTCGTCCTGCGAGGTCCCCGTGTGTTGCGGTGTAGTGACCGTCGTGTGCAGTGACCGTGTCCTACTTTAATTGTGCTCCGTCCTTTCTCCACAGAGCTTTTGTGCTGCGTTGCACCAGGAGCTCAGAGAATACTACCGCTTACTCTCTGTTCTACATTCCCAGGTAAATACCTTATTTTTAATTTCTTCAGGATTTGAAGTGTTAGGAAATGCCACTGTACAGAATTTTTAAGTTTCTTCACACATTACTTTTGAAAGATAAAAATCTGATAATCCTGTTGGGAAGGATTGGATATCTGTGAAGTTTCAGTGTGTCCTAGAGCCAGTTCATTGCTAATTTTCAGGGTTCTGTCTGCCATTGAAACAGACCTCCTTTGTAGCTTGAAGGAACCGTCGCTGTCTCAGAGGGACCTTCTGTTTCATTTTTATGAGGATAATCCTTTCCCCGTGTCTACTTCACATGGATTAAGACATGCTTGGCCTGTTTGGTGACCTGTACTTACACATTCTGTCTTTCCTGTTTTTCAGCTACAGTTAGAAGATGATCAGGGTGTGAATTTGGGCCTTGAGAGTAGCTTAACGCTCCGGCGTCTCCTGGTTTGGACGTACGACCCCAAGATAAGACTGAAGACCCTGGCGGCACTGGTGGACCACTGCCAAGGTCATTTTGCTTTATTTCAAAGCAGGTTTTAGGGAATGTCACCGAGGTTTGTTTTTGTGCCCGCCCCTTTTGTATGCTTAACAGCCAGAAGGATGCTGATTAAATACAAATTAATAGACGTGAAATTATAGGGAGAATAACCAGCTGCCCTCATAGCCCAGTGTTTATGCTTTGGAGGCTCAGGACTTCCTTGAGGGGAAGGGGGCGGGGTCTAGTTTTCAGAGATTTCGCCTTTTCCTCTGGCCCACGGTGTTCCAGCTGCTTATCTCTGTTCCTCTTTTATTCGTCTTTCAATTAGCAGCCTCTCCTAGCGCTTCACTCCCCCCCAGGTTCTGGCCCACGTCTGGGCTCAGCAGCTGCGTCACAAGTTCCCTTGTTTGCGCGTCTGGGTGGGGCCTCCCCTGGGCTCTCAGCCTGTGTTTCTAGTTGCTTCTCAGCATCTTTCTCACTGTGTGTGCTCCCTTGGCCAGGAAGCCCTTTGTCTCTCCTCATCTGTAACCATGGGCACTGGGGATCCCTGCCCCCTCGGGCTGGGAGGGCCAGGTGAGATGTGGGGGCTGGTGACCACCCTGCCCTCCTGGCTGCGCGTGCGCTGCCCCCCTCCCGTGGGGTGGTTCTTGGGGCCACTGACTCCAAGGGCACGGTGTGGGGGGCACCTTCCTCAAAAGAAGAAGTCGAATACAGTGAGTAAATGCCTCCTTTCTCTCCAGCTACCGGCAGCCCCCCAACTGTCTTCCTGCCGACCCCCATCCCTTTCTTGGTCCTGGCGCCTCCAGCTCCTCCCTAGGCCCCCAGGCTTTGCCCTCCCTGGGGCGCTGGGGTCCCTGCTCCGGGCCTTCTTCATGCCCTGTCCTCATAACCTGCCAACTGGCTCTGTCTCTGTTTGTGCACACATGCCAAGAGGGATCTCACTAAAGTCAGAGTACATCAGTCCTTTCTTTAAAATCTGTCTGCAATCTGAAGACGCAGACGTAGAGAGAATGGACTTGAGGACATGGGGAGTGGGAAGGGTAAGCTGGGACACAGTGAGGGAGTGGCATGGACATATATACACTCCCAAATGTAAAATAGATAGCTAGTGGGAAGCAGCCGCATAGCACAGGGAGATCAGCTCGGTGCTTTGTGACCACCTAGAGGGGTGGGATAGGGAGGATGGGAGGGAGGGAGATGCAAGAGGGAGGGGCTGTGGGGATATATGTATGTGTATAGCTGATTCACTTTGTTATACAGCAGCAACTAACACACCATTGTAAAGAAATTATACTCCAATAAAGCTGTTAAAAAAAAAAAAAACTTTCTGCAATCTAACGAACTCCAGAATTATTCACATAAATTATTCACGAAACTCTTCGTGTGCTTATACTGTTGGATCTGGTTTTTGCCACTCGCAATATTTTATGCTGAGCTGTGCTCCTGGGACACCGGGCACTGTTAACACAGGGCCGTGTTTTCAAACTGTAGGGCCACCAGTTAGTTAATGTGTTACGACATCAGTTTAATGAGTTGAGACCAGTGTATTATTACCAAAAGAGAAAAAGGAAAAAATCAGAAAATCTTTTTCCTTAAAAAGGAAAAAATAGAAAATCTTAAAGTGTAAGTATTGTTTGTAAAACTCTTGTTTTCTATGTATACCTATTTGTGTACTGGATTGCGGTATGAAGTGTGAGTCTTGACGTGGGTCTCAGTCAAGAGAAGGGGAAGAATTGTGTTCTCGGTCGTATCTTGAGTCGCGTTTTCCATAGAGGTCGTGGAGAGTCACGTGAAGCGCTCTGACTCACGTGAAGCCCAGGAAGAACCTAGGCCTCTGGGCTCCTGGTCCGTCACGTGTTGGCCGCTGCTTCTGCGTCCAGACGGTACTAAGAGAGCAGCCACACTTTATCTCCGTGACTTGGCCATTTGCATTAGTGTTCAGTTGTTGGTTTCTGCTGTGAGTGTCAACGTGGATGTTGTGCTGTGTCCCCAGGAAGGAAGGGAGGTGAGCTGGCTTCAGCCGTCCACGCCTACACCAAGACGGGGGACCCCTCCATGAGGTCCCTGGTGCAGCACATCCTCAGCCTGGTGTCGCACCCCGTCCTGAGCTTCCTTTACCGGTGGATCTACGACGGCGAGCTTGAGGACACGTACCACGAAGTAAGGGACGCGGCCCCTTCTCAGGCGCGGCTTTGAGGAACGTGGGAGCAGTTACCCTTTCTTGATTTTTTCCAGAAACGATTTCCTCCTCACGGCGGCGCCACCGCACCTCATTGGCCTGCCTGGCCTGCTTTGCCTCAGTGATCAGAGCTGCACTTGGCCAGTGAGAAATCGTCACCCCCGTCTGAGCGGTGGGGACTGAGCAAGGGCAGATCGCTTGTCCCTGTTGAGCAGCAAGCTGGCGGCAAAGCTCGGACTAGGGGTCCCCAGTCTCAGTCCGGTTTTGCTGGCGGGGGGGTATTACGTGTTCTCGTGCTTTGCACCATTACTGTGTGAACTGAGCTCATCTGGTTAACTGTGGTGCTGACAATTTTAATGAGACAAGTTATCTGTATATGTGTATATGTACCTATTGAAATACAGTTAGTTCCCCCAGAACGTAACATATTTGTCCCTAAAAATCACTGCTATGCAAAATCATATGGTAAAAACCAGACTTCTGACAAAAAGTAGAGTGAGGGACACCACACTCAAAACCTTGTCATTATGTTACATTAAAAAAGGATAGGAATTAAGTGGAAGCTGTAGCACAGTTTCTAACACATATTAAACGGTTAAGGAATGGGCAAATTCTAGAGTAAATATGGCATTGACCTTGACAAAGCCCTGGTATTAGCTTGTGGGCCTGGGTGGAGGCAGGATGGACGGTCGTGGCTGCTGGAACGCGTGGGTGAAGGCGGCAGGGCAGTTTTAGGTGCGTCTGTGGGGATGTTCGTGTGGCCCACGTGGCTGGGCTCCTGTTTTCACCTAGTTTTTCGCGGGTGAAATTGCACGTGAGCAATCAGGGAAGCAGATCTGACCGTAGGTGGTACTGTTTTGTGCTTTGGGGACACACACGGCATCCACATGTGCGTGTGTGCTGTGGAGACCTCCAGGGTGCCCTGTAGGCCTCGTGTGCAGGGTTGGGGTTGTAACTGTTGCTGCCTGGACACGGCCCTTTTGCCTAACATGTTGCTCTCCTATCCGAGCAGATTATGTTCTTTTAGTTTTAAATCTTACCCACATTATTAAAGTGAACACCACTTCATGTGCCTCCCTGGGAGTGTTTACGAGCTTCTCTGAAGTCAGTCCTGGGAGGTGGGCTGGCTCGGCTGTGGGGAGGGCACAGCTGTAGGTTTGACTCCGTCTCGAGCGCTGGGTGGCTTTCCCGGTCCCCACACTCCATGCGCCCCCGTCGGCTTATTCCTCCTTCCTGTGTGCACTTCATGTTACCCAACCTGAGTAAAAGTGTTTTTAATCTAATGTATGAGATGTGGCGTCTCCTACGGTATTTATTTATTTGTGTTTCACTGGTTACTAGTGAGATTGACCAGCTTTTCATGTGTATTGGTTATTTTTATTTGTCCTACTAATTGCTGTTTGTATTGTTTCCCCATTTGTCCTGTGGATTTGTCTGACTTTTTAAGAGTCGAATCATGGGATGGGTTTATACATTTGGATATCTTGTATCTGTAATTGCACTTTTTTCCTTTAATTATTTTTCTTCAATCATTTGTTTTCACATTATTTCAGACTTAGAGGTGTAAGAATAGTACCGAGAATCATAGACTTCACGGATGCTCTCCAAATGTTGGTTTTGCCATGTTTTATCTTATACTGAATTCCCGTTTACACCCGAGTCTGTTTCTGGACTATCGTTTTCGGTTTGCTATTTCTTTGTCAGTAATACTTAAACGTAGCTTTAAAGTTTGATATCTGGTAGGAGCAGCTCTTTTCACAGTCGTCCTTGTTGTTTCTGCACATTTCTACTTACATATAGATTTAGAATTAGCTTGTTCATTCTGCCAGATAAAACCTGAGAGAGTTCGTAGAAACACAAACTATCAAACTGACTCATGGGAAATAGAAAATCTAAATAGACCTATAACAAGTAAAGAGAATAAATCAGTGCTCTAAAAACCTCTCCAGTAAAGAAAAGCCCAGGGCCAGATGGCTTCACTGGCGGATGTGACCAGAGTGGGGCCGGGGCCATGTCTGCCCCTGTCTGCCTGGCGGGGCTCCTGGACCTGCTTTCTCTGGCCCGCCGTCCACTCCTCCCCAGTAACTTCCCTGCGTGCAGCCCCTGTCGGTCTTTGTTGGCGGCTCTGCAGAGCTCACTTCCTGTGTAACGTGGCTTCATCCTGTGGTCCTTCCAGGAAGCTCTGAAACGCCCATGTTTACCTGGTTCCCGGGAGGCTTTTCTCTTTCCCTCCTGCTGCAGAGTGACTCTCAGTGTCCCACCGTGGCTGCCTCTGGGTTTGACTGACTTGCAGCCCAAGGATGAGTTTTCAGTCCTTTTATCTGAAAGAAAAACTTCCAGGTGGCCTCTGAGCTTTGCTATTTCTGTGGCATCATTAAAACTGCCTCTGGGTCCACCAGTTGGGATTTTACTTTTATTTATTTATTTTAAATTACTTAATTAAGTTTTGGCTGTGTTGGGTCTTCGTTGCTGTGTGCGGGCTTTCTCTAGTTGCGGTGAATGGGGGCTACTCTTCGTTGCGGTGCATGGGCTTCTCATTGTAGTGGCTTCTCTTGTTGCGGAGCACAAGCTCTAGGGTGCGCGGGCTTTGGTAGTTGTGTCACATGGGCTCAGTAGTTGTGGCTTGTGGGCTCTAGAGTGCAGGCTCAGTAGCTGTGGCTCACAGGCTTAGTTGCTCTGCGGCATGTGGGATCTTCCCGGACCAGGGCTTGCACCTGTGTCCCCTGCATTGGCAGGTGGGTTCTTAACCACTGCGCCACCAGGGAAGATCGGACTTTTCTTTTAATTGTTAAAAAGATATGATCCTTTAGTCCAGTGGTGCAGGGATTAGTATCCAGCTTTTATTTTGTTTATCTTGTATTAGGATGAAGTGCAAAGGCAGGCAAGACTAGAGACCTGTAAGAATTTACAGATGTCCTCTGAATAGACATTTTTCCAAAGAAGACATACAGATGGCCAAAAGACACATGGAAGGATGCTCAACATCACTAATTATTAGAGAAATGGAAGTCAAAACCACAGTGAACTATCACCTCACACCTGTCAGAAATGGCCATCACCAAAAAGACAAGACATAACAAACGTCGGCGAGGACGCGGAGGAAAGGGGGCCCCGGGCACTGTTGCTGGGAGTGTGAATTGGTGTGGCCACTGTGGAGGGCTCTCAAAATAATTAACAGTAGAACTACCACAGGAGCCAGCAATTCCGCTCCTGGGTATATACCTGAAAAAACGTAAACACTGAATTGAAAAGATACATGTGCCCGATGTTCATTGCAGTATTATTTCCGATTGCCAAGATATGGAAGCAACCTAAGTGTCCATCAACAGATGAATTAATAAAGAAGATGAGGTACATATACACACAATGGAACACGACTCCGCCATGAAAAGAGTGGAATTTTGCCATTTGCAACAACGTGGATGGACTTGGAGGGCATTATGCCAAGTGAGATAAGTCAGAGGAAGACAAATAGTGTATGCTATCACTAATATGTGGAACTTAAAAAATACAACAAACTAGTGAATGTAACAAAAGAAGCAGACTCAGATGTAGAGAACAAACTAGGGGTTACAAGTGGGGAGAGGGAAGGGCGAGGAGCAAGATAGAAGTGGATGATTAAGGGGTACAAATGGTCATATATAAAACAAGCTACAAGGATATACTGTATAGCACAGGAACTATAGCCAGTATTTTATAATAAGTGTAAATGGACTTTTAATCATGTGAATCAATATGTTGTACACCTGAACTTATAATGTACATCAACTATACCTCAGTTAAAAAAAAAGATTTTACAGATGCACTGAATGATTAGTGTAGAAAGTGCTTTCAGTGTCTGGGGAGAAGTTTCGAATTATTTTTGGTTCTTACAGAGTAGGACTGTAAAAGAGAACCAGAGTGTTTCATTTTGCTACAGTGACTATCCAGGGAAACTCTATCGTGAGACACTTAGTGGCTCACGTGGGTTCTCCCCTGTAAACTGAGAGGTAAACCAATTACGCCAGTGTGTTCAAGGTAAGAACATGATAGCTCAGTGCTAATTTGTTTTATATTTTTGCCTTTTGGATAAACCTGTCAGAGCTATAAAGGATTGGGGCCTTCAACTAGGAACAGGAGAATAAGGGAAAAGTTGAAAGTCAGCACTCTTGCTTTCAAAATTAGAAAAATTTCAGACAGCAATCAAATGTTAGCTGAAACGCTCTGCAGAGGCTCCCAAACCTGCATCCTCGGATCGGAAGGTCGGTGCCCTAACTAGAGAGAATGCAGGGGCTGCTTTTTGGACTGTCTCCGTGGACGCCTTCAGCCCTCTCCTTACTTTGTTCCGCTTACACTTTTGCTGGGAATTACTGGATTTAAAGGTTGACCGTGTACCTGTCTTATGCTTCAGCACTTTGACGCCCGCCCCTGAAAGCTGTCGTCTGCCAGGCTGCCTGGTCGGCTCCAGGGCCTTCCCCTGGTCCAGAGCCTCCGGCTTCTCTCCGCGTGGCCAGAGCCGGGTCTCTTGGTGGCGGCCTGCCTGTTGACCCGTTGAAGTTGGGGTCCTTTGTGGTCTGAATGAATGGATCTGGTCTTAGAAGATAAGTCGCTTGCTGAGGAAATTACCCTCTTTATTTCTGTTCTTAGCAGGAAGACCTTGGCATTTGTCCAGCACTTCATGAGAAATCATGGTTCAATTATGCTTTATTTTTCCCTCACTTCTTTCTGTATTTGACATAGTGGTGAAAATTAAAGAACCTTGAGTGGAAAGTGCATCAGTAAAATAAAAGCATATTGCAATTATATTCTGACCTTGATTCTTTTCCTCCGTAGCTATATTTTTCGCAAGATTAATTATATCCTAAAGTATGCCCAGGTCTCTCGGTGTTTGCTTCTAGATGTTTGCCAGTAGGGTGATTGAGTGCTACTTTGCCCTCGGATGAAGTGATGCTTTCATAACTTCTAAAGGTGACTGAATGCCTGAGTTCTTTATCTTTTAAATTAAATTTTCTTATTGTTCATACTGATAAAAATCCAGCTGTACTCCAACTATCAGGATAAATTAGTGTGTTGTCTGTAGAAACTAGCTCTTCTGTTTAAGTGAATAACAGATAAATAACAATTTATATGCAGTTAATCTAATCTGTTGAATGGCAAGCCGCAGAGCGGACACACTGTGGTGACTGGGTAACCTCTTAGATTGTTCATGGTGAGCTTGTGACACTTCAGTTTCTATCAGGGCTGATTTGAGTTTATGTTGAAGTGGTGATAGCCTCATTATAATAGTACTGAAAGCAGTCATTAGTTATGTGTTTAAAATTAGAAAGGGAATATAAATTTAAAAACTAAAGAAAGGAATATCAATAAATACTTTCATAATTTAAATTGATATCTAAAGATAAGAATATGAGTTGGAAATAAACGTAGCAGTCTCATCCTCGTGATCATAAAAGTGTTGGCGTTTGTTCAGAGGCCTACTTAAAGGGAACTGGCTCCATACCATCTAGGATCAAATACAAGGATCAAATATAAGACCTTAACATCATTAGAAATTTTGTTTCCTTAAATAGTTACCCTTGGGAGTAGATTTCTGTGAACAGGAAAAAAAAGTCTTTTTTAGTTGATCGCCTTGGGAAAACAGTGTTTCTAAAAAAATTCTTACTTGTACCATATGTTCACTCATTGGCTTGAATTACTCAGTTCTTTTGAACAGTATTTTTTTCTGATTTAAAAATGTACAATTAAAACGTTTGAGTATGTAAACACAGAGGGGAAAATTAAAATTTATTGAATCTCATCATGAACCTATAACTTCTGTTAATATTTTTGTATATCCCTTTTTTACAGTGTATTCTTATATATTTTTATGTGTGTGTATATCATACCATGCATAGTATTTTGTAAACTCTTTTTTTTTTTTATAAATTTATTTATTTTTGGCTGCGTTGGGTCTTCGTTGCTGCTCACGGGCTTTCTCTAGTTGCTGCGAGCGGGGGCTACTCTTCGTTGCAGTGCATGGGCTTCTCATTGCGGTGGCTTCTCTTGTTGCGGAGCATGGGCTCTAGGCACGTGGACTTCAGTAGGTTGCGGCACGTGGGCTCAGTATTTGTGGCTTGGGGTCTCTAGAGCGCAGACTTGGTAGTTGTGGCACATGGGCTTAGTTGCTCCACGGCATGTGGGATCTTCCGGACCAGGGCTCAAACCTGTGTCCCCCGCATTGGCAGGCGGATTCTTAACCACTGCACCACCAGGGAAGTCCTGTAACCTCTATTTTTATTTGAAGTAAATGAAGAAAATAATTTCATGCCATTAAACATTATTCTTCTATACCAAGACTTCTTAAAATGTGATCTCTGAAACTCCTGAATAGCACATAAAACTGTGTGTTTTGTGGATATAAGTATTTCTTTCCTGGGAAGAAAATCTGTAGTTTTCATCAGATTCTCAGAATGGCTTCTGATAGTTAACAGACTTCATTTTAATTAATTAATTAATTTTTTTCCAGCCATGACACGTGGCTTGCGGGACCTTAGTTCCCCGACTAGGGATTGAGCCCAGGCCACGCAGTGAAAGTGCTGAGTCCTAACCACTGGACTGGCAGGGAATTCCCATACTTCATTTATAATGACTACATGATAATATTCTGTAATTCATTTTTGCACATTTAGTGTGTATTAGAAGTATGTTGTGCCCCAAAATACTTTATTCCAGTAACGCAAGGATAATGTTTCACTCAAAGTTTTTTCATCTGTATTCACAAATGAAGGTGGTCTGTAGTTTCCATTTGGGGCATTATTTTTATCAGGATTAGCTTGTGTTAAACGAGATTCATTAAATAAACAGGTACCGCACATTCTTCTGTGGTCTAGAATAATATAAGAAAGATACCTTTTTTTACAGTTTAGTAGGCCCCATGTCTTAGTGATAGCAGTTTACATTTCTGATTTCTTCTACAGATACTGCTCTTTTTAGAGTCTTCTCTCTCCCTCCCTCCTCTGTTTCTCAAGCCCCTTCCTTAGGTTTATTTTGGTTATTTACTTTTTGCTAGGAAACTATTAATTTTGTATTGCTATATATTTGCTAAAAATATTTTTAAAATTCTTTAAATCCATTTTGTATCTGCAGACACATCTTTGTAGCCAGGGTTGTGTGTTATTCACCAACTGGTGATTTGGAATTTACGTAAAAATCAACAAAAAGGCATTTAGGTATGTTAGGACTTCAATGGATCTTACAGTCCAGTGGGAGGACCGAGCTGCCATGTGTAACGTGGCCAATGCTGCGTCTCAGACATCCAGCTGCTGACTTAAAGTACTGCCAAGTACTCAGACTGTGGTCCAAATGCCATTTCTCCCTAAAAGGGACTGGGGCTCCTTGGAGAAGCAGCTGATTCTAGGTCGGGGGAGAAATGAACGCTTAGGAACCTAGAGCCTGGATCAGGCCAGCAGCAGGGAAGGCACCTCGCGTGGAGTCTGAAGGATGCAGTGTCAGCTCAAGGCACTCTGCCCTCCCAGGATGGGCAACGGGACGCCGGGAGGGATAGTAACCGAGATGGATCGAAGCACCAGATGCGCTCCAGTCCATCTAACTAGTCGCCGTGGACGGGTGTAAACATACTATCAGACACTCCTCAGCGTCTCTTGGTGGAGTCAGTTTTTCCCCTTTTAATCCTTCGATGTAAGTGACTGTAATGATCGCTCCTGGTGAGGACGCTAGCTCAGAGCAAAGGGTGCTGGCCTGGCCAGTAAAGAGAAAATGCAGCCCAGAAGGAAACAGACCCCAGTGTGTACTGTGTGCAGGGATGGAAGATCTAAGGAACTAAAACAGTGCAGCGGGAATACAGCTGTCCCTCGGTATCCATGGGGCATTGTTTCCAGGACCCTCGCAGATAAACGTCTGCAGATGCTCAAGTCCCTTGTGTAAAATGGTGTGGTGCCCACCCTACCCGCATCCCTGGGCTCTGCATCCGTGGATGCCCCCAGCCATGGATACAGAGGGCCCAGTGTGCTTGCTAAAATGGTGGAGAATCTTTCCGTAATCTAGGATGGGAGCTCTTAGGAAGACAGGAGACCCAGAAGCCGTAAAGGAAGACGGTCACCAATATGACCCAGAAAGAAAAAGACAAAACATGGAGCAGACCATACACAGTGGCAGATCATTAACTTGGAAACATTTGTAATTCCTAATGATTCACAAATGGTCACTCTCCCTTATATAACAGAGCCTCTGTGTATTGGTAAGAAAAAGACAGTAGAAAGATGGGATGAAGATATAAAAAGACAATTCACAGGAGAAAATCGTGGTAATCAGCATTATGAAAATGGGCCCAACTTCCTTTGTTGTCAGTGAAAGAACAGGACAAGCAACCGTGATTTTGCCTGATTGGCAAAATTCAAACCGAGCAAGGATGCAGAAATGTAGAGCTTCCTGTGGTGGGAGGGTCAGTTGACAGGGCCGTTTGGAAGGGAGATCTGGCATTGTTTATACAAATTAGAAATTACTTTGACTCAGCAGTTCTGCTTTTAGAGATCGAGTTTATAGAAATAAAAGCACAAGTCTGTTAGGACTATGACTGAAAAAGGAGAGTGGCCTCAGTGTAGTAGCAAACGAGCTGGAAACCATAGCAGCTTAGTTTTCTCCTTAACACCCATGCCCTTTTGGATGTCAGGGAACAGGCGGCGGGGCGGGGTTAGGGAAGGGGAGGAAGTGAACAAGGGAAGCTTCTGAGCGCAGTGGTTCTGCGGGAGGGCGCCACGCGAAGGTCGCTTCCTGCAGTGCTGCGGGTGGACCTGGGGCCTCTGCAGGCGGTGCACAGTGGCAGGAGGAGATGCTGCTGTTTGGTGGAAGGAGGAGAGGAAGACTCTGAATTGGCTTGAATTGAATATTCAAACAGCCCCAGAGGCTTGTGTGCCTTTCCTGAGGTGGTGGGAAGAGTCCGTGTGGATTAGGCAGGCCTCGCACTCAGATCCATGATGTACACAGCAGAGGCTGTGATTGATACTATATTTACAAGGGCGACCACATGTCTTTAAGAAAAAGCTTATCTTATTTTCACTATATTTTGGTTTTAAAAAGTGGGGAATAAGTGATTCCATTTAGAGAGATCTATTAAAATGCCTCTTAAAATAAGATTTATTGTATAAATGGTAAGCCTCCCAATATCTGGAGAATTTTGCTTCCTAGAATTACTTACTTCTTGATGTTGCTGTTAGCTAATATTTCGCCATAAATATCACTTTTTAATGTTTCACTGCCTCTTCCCTTTCAGTTTTTCGTAGCATCAGATCCAACAGTGAAGACAGACCGGCTGTGGCACGACAAGTACACCCTGAGGAAATCAATGATCCCATCCTTCATGACAATGGACCAGTCCAGGAAGGTAGGGTGGGACTGCTGTGACTGTGATGTGCTAATGCTGTATTTACCTGCATCCGGTGACAAAACCAGTCTTCAGTTACACACAGTTTTGTGGCATTTTAGGATTTACATTCTTGAGGTGAAGTATATGTTAATTGACTGCCTCAACGCATTAATATGTGTTTGTTAATAACAATTTTTTCAGTTCCTGGAATTCACTTGATACTATCCCAGATGTTCTTATTATTTAGTTTTTAATCAATAGAATAATTTGTTGCTTATGAATATTTGTAGTGCTTGGATGTTTGATCGTTTTAATTTTGAATAAAGGTAACTAGAATATTTTCCTTTTTTTTAGGTCCTTTTGATAGGAAAATCAATAAATTTCCTGCACCAGGTTTGTCATGACCAGACGCCCACTACAAAGATGATAGCTGTGACCAAGTCTGCAGAATCACCCCAGGACGGTATGATGACGAGGATGGTGGTGATAGGGATGGTGGTGATGATGTGATGGCACGATGGTGGTGATGGTGGTGGTGGTGGTGATAGTGGTGATGTCGGGGTGACGTTGGTGATGGTGCTGGTGACAGTGCTATATATTGCTTGAAGTATGTTTCATTCAATAGGACTGACAGATTTTCTGAATTATTATCCAGGATACCTTAATAAACAGTGTGATACATATAAAATACCTATTACTGTGTAAATTTTGAATTTCCTTTCTTATACAGTAAACAATAACTAGGTGTAGCTATTTTACTCTCCTTGGTAACTTGTGTTACTTTTTTTATGATGCAGTGACAGTATGCCAAAGTAAGGAAATAAAGGAAACACTTGCTAATGAACTCAGAGACTTGTTCAGAAATCAGCGTGGATTCCCAGCGTTTATGTATTCAGAATGCTGCACCGTGTTAACCATTCTGTGGTTTTCCCTCATTTACTACTGTCCTCTCTGCCATTTCCCCCATTTGCTGCCTGCCCCATCCTCAGTAATTTCATGTATTCTCTGTGTGGCTGACTTACACGGACAGCTGTCGGGTCTTGGCTACGTTTGTTACTTATACTGTTGTCTTGACTCATTCAAGTTTATTTTGTGTGAGGCATTGTGGTAACTATAGGGGAGATGGTATGAATTCACCATGATGATGCTTTTCATGAACTGTGATCTAGGAATGGAGATTAAACGTACAAAAAAATGAAATAATCAATAAGTAGTAAATGGTAGAAAGTGATATATGAAATGAGGTGTACAGATAACGTGCTTGAAGTACAGAGTGCAGTACTGCTAGCTGTAGGCACTGTGCCATTTGGTATATACAGGTCTCCAGAGCTTATGCATCTTGTATAATCAAAACTCGGTACCCTTGGACCTTCACCGTCCTGTTTCCCCCTCTCCACCGTCCCTGGCAGCCACCATTCTACGCTCTGATTCTGAGTTTGACTATTTTAGATTCCACATGTAAGTGAGATCATACAGTATTTCTTTTCTCCGTCTGGCTTACTTCACTCAGCATGATGTCATCCAGGTCCATCCACGTTGTCACCAATGGCTGAAGTACCTTCTTTTTTCAGGCTGAATTATGTTCCATTGGATATGTACACTGTATCTTCTTTATCCATTCATAGGTCCGTGGACACTTTGGTGGTTGCCATGTCTTGGCTTTTGTCAGTAATGCTGCAGTGAACACGGAGTGCAGAGATTCCTTTGAGATCCTGACTTCATTTCCTTTTTGGATGTGAATTGCTGGGTCGTGTGGTAGTTCTGTTCTTAATTTTTTTGGGAACCGCCATACTGTTCTCCACAGTGGCTGCACTGGGGCTCCCTTCTCTCCACGCCCCCATCAGCACTTGTGACTTCTTGACGTTTCGATGGTGGCCCTTGTGCGAGGCCTGAGGTGGCGTCTCATTGTGGTTTTGATTCGCATTTCCCTGATGATTAGTGATGCTGAGCACCTTCTTGTGTTCCCTTTGGCCCAGCTTGATTTTCAGCATCTGAGAGGACTCGCTAGGGGAGATTCCAGAATGTGCTGGAGTTGTACTGAAAGTCCAGAGCAAGGTCAGGGCTGGCGGGAGATGTGGTTGCCGCTGTGTCGCCATGCGGTTAAGGCCAGGGCCCCAGGGCTCCAGAGCGAGGCGGCGGCTGCGCCGCGGGCCGCACACGTCTCCCTCTCACCCCTCTGGCTCCCCGTCTCAGGTGTGTTTGACACGCACTATTCTGCGTAAACTTTTTAGGGATTCAGAGATGCCAGGTAGTTCTTAGAATATGGAGGTCCCCGTACAGAATTTTGGAAACACCTGTGCTGAAGAGGTAGCAGAAGGAGGAAGAGCCAGGTGAAGAGTTGTTTTGATGCCTTTCGACGCTTCCCTAGTGGCCGGAGAAGATAGCACTTAGGGAGGACGAGTGCCGTGCCCTGCCTGCTGTGGAGACCCGCGGGGGAGGCCAGCACCACCGAGCGCCCAGCGCCCAGCACGTGGCGGGTGTGCAGGAGACCGCTGGGCCTCAGTCGGCCACTCCTGCCCCCTCCACTGCTACCCTCTGTGGAGGAAGGTGGTTTGGCTGTCAGTACCGCTGGGAGGATGGGAGATGCGGACTCGGGAGGGCTGCTGGTAATGATACAAAAAGCAGTGGGAAAAGTCACATATTTCTCATATGTGAAAAATTTTGGAAATTTAAAAGTGAGCCTAGAGAGTTAAGGGTAAATGTTTTCCTGTGGGAGCATATGGAACAGAGACTGGCCAGCAGGCTCTGGGTCGCGTGTCTTCTGACAGGCGCTTTGGCTGCCGTTGGTTGGCATCAGACCTTTTCTATGGCGTGAAAACCCTTCATGAATCAAACACTGGTACAGTAAGAACACTTCCGGGGGGAGATATTGACATTTTTAAAATGACGTAGATCAACAGAAATGTATGTTGCCCCTCCCCCTACCCCATCCCCGCAATATGACCGTGGTCAGCTCGGTGCCTGGCGTCCTCACGTTACTGCACCATCAGACCTCCGCTTCTACAGAAAACTACGTTTTCCTCACTGTGGACACCTTAGTTTCTCCGCAGTAATGTATAACTAGAATAGCAGCAGTACTAAAATAGGTTTTTCTTAATGGGCCCGTTATTCTGAAGCACAAACAAACCCTCCTGACCACGCCCTCGGCTGTCAGCAAAGCTGTGAGCGGGTGTAGAGTGACTCTGTGTGTGTGAGTCTCATTCCTCCTCGTAAGATGCAGATTATGTACGTATGTGTACTTTTCCCTTTTGTTCTTTACAGCTGCAGATTTTTTCACAGATTTGGAAAATGCATTTCAGGGGAAAATTGATGCGGCTTATTTTGAGACCAGCAAGTACCTACTGGATGTTCTGAATAAGAAGTACAGCCTGCTGGACCACATGCAGGCCATGCGGCGGTACTTGCTGCTGGGTCAAGGAGACTTCATCCGGCACTTAATGGACTTGCTCAAGTAAGAGGGCTCTTGAGGGTTTTTTTGTAGACGTGCAGTAGATTTCAGCACGATAAAGAGCTTTACGGTTTCTCTTTAAAAGAATAAGCGACATTAGAGGACATGTGTTGAATTCTCACAGAACGTTGGGAAGATGAAATCGAGGAGCGAACATTGGCGCGTCACCAAGCCGATGTCCCTTTAGCTCTGCTTGTCCTGTGCTCCGCTCGCGGGGCTCGTGCGCTTCCTGAGCACTGGCACTGACCAGCAGGGGCCTGAGGGGTGCGTGGTGTGGTCGGTGAGCTTAGCTTCAGTTTGAGAGTAGTCAGAAATAAAATGTATGTTTCAAGATGGAACTTTTTCTTCCATGTTTTTAGTTTACATTATTTCTTGCTAAAAAAACCAAAAAACAAAACAACTTCATGGAGCAAATACGACTGCTCCTTCCATTTAGTTCCATGACGTTCCTCCTGGCACCGTCCCTTCTAGAAGGAAGTGTGTGTCCCTCCTTCCTGCCATAGAGACAGGAGGGCCAGCTCTGTAGCAGACAGCCGGGCCCCGGGCAGCCGAGGGTGGGCACAGCGTGGACTCGGGCGCCTAGGACTGGACATGTGGCTTCTTGGCGCTGCCTTTGGGACACTTCAGTCATGCCTGTGTGAGTCCAGCAGTGTCTCAGGCCTTTGGTCCCCAGACTCCATGTGTGTCGGAATCCCCTCCAGGGATTGTTGGACTGGATGGCCGGGCCTGCCCGCAGAGCCCGGCTCCGTGGCTCTGGGCTGGAGCCAGGACGGTGCGTCCTAAGAGGGTCCCGGCCGAGGGGAAGCTGCCGGCATGGGGACTGCACTTGAGAAGCCGCTTCAGCCACGGGAACTCCGTAGTTCCACCTCTAACCAGAAGGCCGTCTTCAGTACGAAAGACGATTGAGTTTGGGGGGCACACATAGCAAGCAGGCTCAGGGGTAACCTTGTTTGAGGTATTAGCTCATGAAAGAGTTGATGATCTGCTGAACATGAATTTTTGGTGGTTATACTTCCTGAAGGAGCCTTTCTGCTCTCTGTAAGGAAGGGGGTCACTGGTGACTTAGGTACTGGTCCCAGGGCAGCACGTGTGGGGAGTGGGTGGAGATGAGTTTTTAGGGGGAGATGTTCTTTCAGTGGCCCCGGGGGTGGGGGCCAAGCGTGCAGGTTTGGGGTGGAGGAGAGCAGGTGTTTCGTGAACGTTTAGAGGCCGTGGCCGTGTTGCAGATCGCATCATTTAGCTGACTTACCGTGTTTGCCTTATGCTGCGTTTTAATAATTAGAGTGTCTCATCCTTGATAGTAAATGAAAAATTTATTTCTTCTCAAAGGCCTGTTTTAAGTTTCCAGTTTTAAAAGGGGAATGTCATCAGTCTCTAGCTTGCCTCAGATTTATTTGAGCGACACTGACGTTGTTGGTCCTTTTTCACCCTGTGCACACCTGGGGCGGATCTCGGAAATGTTAGCTTCATTTTTAGGAAGGCAGATGTCAGTTTCATATTTAGGAATGCAGATGTCAGTAACCCTTAAGTGTTTGCTGGTAATACAGTAGTTTTTAGCCTTTAGAATCATGGTGTCCACACAGCCAATTGTTTTGATTTAATCTAGTCCTTTCTGCCCATTGGATCTGTACAGGAAGTTACAGTAGTTCATGCCACTGTAGGCCAGGCTTAAGTTTGAAAACTGTATTTTTTAACATGCGTGGCTCACTTTAGGATTTTCAATTTTAAGCTGAATCAAAATTAATTTTAAAGAAGTGTTTTGCTCCCCCAAATACTTGATGAAATCTTATTTATAGTTAATTCTGTAGCATTCAGATTTTACAGTCATTTTGTTGCCGTGTTGTATCGGTTCCATTTGTCCTGTTAGGTTTTGTCACTTGAACTCTATAGTCTGAAGTTTTCAGGAAGCGCATTGAGAATCCAAGTAACATCCTCTTTTGCTTTTACCAAACTCTGTTAAGACCAGAGCTTGTCCGTCCGGCTACGACTTTGTACCAACACAACCTGACTGGAATTCTTGAAACAGCTGTCAGAGCCACCAACGCCCAGTTTGACAGCCCTGAGGCCCTCAGAAGACTGGATGTGAGGCTGCTGGAGGTACCGCAGCTCTGGTCCCACCCGGGGCTCCTCGCTGGCGCCCTCCATGTGGCCTGAGGCCCCGCTGCTCCGCTCCGCTCTGCTCTCTTCTCTTCGCTTCTCTTCTCTTCTCTGCTCTGCTCTGCTCTGCTGTCTCTGCTCTGCTCTCCTGTCTTCTCTTCTCTTCTCTACTCTTCTCTCTGCTCTTCTCTTCTCTGCTATCTCTTCTCTTCTCTTCTCTTCTCTGCTCTCCTCTCTTCTCTTCTCTGCTCTCCTCTCCTCTCTTCTCTTCTCTTCTCTTCTCTTCTCTTCTCTTCTCTTCTCGTCTCTTCTCATCTCTTCTCGTCTCTTCTCTTCACTGCTCCACGCTGCTCTGCTCTGGTGGGGGGGAGCTGGCCACTGTGCTTTGGAATCCCTGTCCGGTGGCCTGGCGTGGTATGGCCTCAGACGGGTCCCTGCACCTCAGTGTGTCCTCCTGACAGAGGGCCGCCAGGGCTGCGGGCAGGGGACGTGCAGCTCCGTCCTGGGGCCTGGCCACGTGGGTGCTTAGTCACCACCGCTGTTGCTGCTGGTGACGACACCGGGCACAGAGGTGACAGATCGCAGTAGCGCTGATCACAAACAGAGGTGTTTAGTTTTAGTTGAGAGAAGATGGCTTTTTTTAGGGGAATGAGTATTTCATAAACGTAATACACTGTTTGCTTACTTATGATGAAGGACCATTAGCAGAACCTGTGGGTTTTTAAAAAATGTTTACTTTTATGGATTAGGAACACAAAAGGCAGTGGGTTTTTGTCATTTAAGAAAATGCTGATGAATGTTAAAACTGATTTTACAATTTCATTAAAAATACGCTCTTTATTCCAGAATATTTGCAGGGCACCTCGTATGTGCCTGTCTGTCTAGATGCTGAGGGTACAGGAGTGGAAAAAAGATGCCCTCCTCTGCTCTCAGGCAGCTCTCGCTCAGAACTGCTGAGTGGTTTTTAAAAATTGGGCTTTATTTTAATGCCTTTCCTTTGAGGACTCGACAGCTTCACAGTGGTGGGAAGCCCTGCAGTTGTGTGTTTGTTTTTGCTCTCAGGTCTCTCCAGGTGACACCGGCTGGGACGTCTTCAGCCTGGACTACCACGTCGATGGGCCCATTGCAACCGTAAGATCCCGCTGGGCGCCGTCGTAGCTGTTTGGGTGGCTGCACGTCCCTGTTGCTTCAGAGTCGGTTTCTCTCTAGAGCTCCGCGTGAAGTGCTTGCTTGCATCCCCGATGCGTCCATTGAATGAATGCTCGAGCCAGAGTCGTGTGTGTGTGCGTGTGCATGTGTGTGTGCACCAGTCACTAATGAGTGCTGAAGTGCTGGATTATTTTAAGAATTCTTAATATCATTTGTTCTTATCATAGGTTTCAGCAAGTACTTAACAAATGGGTTATTCATTTTGTTCCATTATTCTTAGACTGTAGTGACTAATTTAGGATAATTTGAAGGGAACTATAAAGTATTTTAGTGGCGTTGTATTTTTACTACTTGGATAAAATTTGACATTTAGTATCCATTTGAGCTGATGAGAAAATAGCTGCGCAGTTGTTCACGGCGCTCTTCCACTGTGTTTAAAGAAAAGTTCTGTTTCCTTGAATGGTTCCCAGGTCATAAAGGATTGACCAGCACAGCTCTCTTGTGTGTCTGCAATTAAAATGCCCTCTTTAGTGCTCAGTTTTTCTTTATTCAGACTTGAGTGAACTCTCCTTGACCAAGGTATCTCTTTGAACTTATCTCAGTCATTTTCATATCTGAAATATTGAAGAAGGACATGCATTTCTTCTAATTCTTGGGAGAATATTCTGTTAAGAAGTAGTGTAGTGTGGCTCTACTGTGTCTCCCTAGCGGTCTCTGCAGAGCTGGCTGTCCATGGCTGTCCTTCCTCTCCAGGGGTGGTGTGCGCCCATCTCCTGCTGGAGAGCCTGCACCGAAGCCGGCTCTCGTGCATTCCCTCTGGGCTGACAGCTTTGCTCTGCAGGGGGCCCTGCCTGTCTCCTGTGAGGCGGTAGCTGCTGGGGCAGGCTTTTCACACGGAAACTTCCATTGTTTAAACTTTACCAGATCAGAGCTACTACATCTTCAATAGACAGCTGTGCTCAGACTTAATTTTTGGTCATATTCAAATTAGTTTTTTCTCCTTAGATGTACGTCATAAATAGTTTTAAGTAATTATAATGTACAAAACAGGATATTTTAACAAATGATTTATGTTAGAAACTTTCATATTATCTACCTTGTTAATATTGCATATATTACATATTATTTTTTCGTAGAATAAATGATACCATAGTGAAGGCAGCTGCGTCGATTATTTCACAAAATGTAGGTGCCTGGAGTGATAGATACACTGAGCATGGTCTGTATACACGGTTACTTAATTATTGTATGATTTTGCACATCTTATGAGAGTATCGAAGTTATGCATTGCATACCTTGTGCATCAATAATTGATCACGCAATGTTATATTTTCAAGATTTTAGATTTTTAAAAGCTCTAGTAGAGTCAAGAAAATAAGTTTATATCATAGATGTATTTAAAAAGAAATTTAAGATAGATCCCTGCCTGTGGCTAATAGGTGTCAATTTCCTTGCTGACTCCAGTGGGTTGATGGTCCGACGGGAGAGGCTGGATTGGAAGGAGAAGAGGTCTTGTAATTGGTTGGTGGAGTCTGCCCAGGACTCACACAGGGAGTGGCCTCTTCCCTGTCCGGTCTTTGCCCTCCAGTCCCAGGGTCAGCATATGTCCTGGGTTGGCATGTTCTCAGTGGAGTGGCTGTACCTGTAACCATTTTATTATACAGCTGCAGATAATCAGACTAGCGTTAGAAATTGAAATAATTTTTAACTATCACGTTAAATTCTGTGCAGTTGGATACAGAAGTTACTAGAAAGATAAAAAGGGCTGTTTTATTTAAAAATTTATGGTTTTAGAATCAGATTTTAGAAGCAAATGGATTTCCTGATTTTTCCCTGTTTAATTTACCATATTAATCCCTATTTCCTTTCTATTCTCATTGAGATTGTCATTTTTTGTATAGAATTTAATTAGAATGGGTACATATCTTAGTTACATAGTTACGTCTTCTATAACACAGCATTATTTTAGATTCTTACAAATTCTGTGAAGAAGGATTTGGAAGGACAGATGTCATTTTGACAGTGGGCAGGATAAGATCCATGTATTTCTACCCTTGGTCTCCAGGGTGTTACATGAGGTGTCAGGAGCTTATTTGTTGAATGTTCCTCCGAACTTTATTCTGCAGTAAGTGATGGACTGAGGGACCACGTCCTGTGGGTGCTGTTTCCCTGTGTGAATGCAGTGGGATGTGAATGTCCCCCTCAAGACAGGTCATAGTTGTAAGGAATTTCGGCCACACTGAACTTTTGTACATCAGGTCCGTTGAATGTGCTGCGACACATAAACGATCAGCGTGGTTGCTGTGTGATGACGCTTTCCTAAAGTGTGCTGTGATGGTTGCTTACATACTACTTAGAACGTGTTAGAGTTGGTTGTGTGTTCTCTGGCTTTTTGTTTAAGGAAAAAAAAAAAAAAGTGAGCCCTGCCCTGGGAGGACCCTCACCTCACAGGATCCTGTCAGCCTGTGTTCTGCTCTTTCCAGGTGTTCACTCGAGAGTGTATGAGCCACTACCTGAGAGTGTTTAACTTCCTTTGGAGGGCCAAGCGGATGGAGTACATCCTCACTGACATCCGGAAGGGGCACATGTGCAACGCCAAGCTCCTGAGAAATATGCCAGGTAAACCCCGGCAGAGGGCGTGTCCCCGCCTGGCCCCTGGTTTCTAGCAGCTTCGCAAAAACAAAAGTGTTCTTAACGTAATTGAAAAGTGGTTTCTTGTGCTTTTGGATTTGTCTTTTGTGAAGAGGCTCATTTGTAATATGCTTATCTTGACTTCAGTGCAAATCAGGAAAAGAAATTGAGTCGTTAGGTTTTTTTAGACATTGAAGTTTCTTTTAGGATCATGTAGTGTTCATATATGTACTTTAATTTTTTAAAAAAAATAATCTTTAAGGAAAGAAAGCTGTTTAATAAATCACTGGCTCATTTAAAATTCAGTAAGTGTTTTAATTAAAGTCTGTTTGGGAATTGCTTTAATATTGTTTTGGTTCATAAACCAGGACATGGGAAGATTTTACAATATTTTACAGTTAAAAGCTATAATAAAACTCTTCATGTCATGTAGTCAAGTTCATTTTTTTGTTGTTTGTTTTTTTTTGTTTTTGTTTTTTTTGTGGTACGCGGGCCTCTCACTGTTGTGGCCTCTCCCGTTGCGGAGCGCAGGCTCCGGACGCACAGGCTCAGCGGCCATGGCTCACGGGCCCAGCCGCTCCGCGGCATGTGGGATCTTCCCGGACCGGGGCACGAACCCGTGTCCCCTGTGTCGGCAGGCGGACTCTCAACCACTGCGCCACCAGGGAAGCCCCAAGTTCATTTTAATGTTATAAATATTGAGTGACTTGAATTATGAATAATTTTGAAATCTTTATATTGGAAGTGATTTGGTCAAAACGTTTGAGAAAGTATTTCAACAAATTATGTCTCCAGAGAAGAACCACACGGTCATACTGTTAATCCTTTGGTGAAAGCAGTTCCTAAAAGAGGAGCAGTTGTTTGCAGAAAGGCTGCATGAGCTCTGCTTGTTTACTAGGTCGAGGCTCCTCCCTGGGCAGCTCCCAGAGTTCCAAAACTGTGACACCCCAGAAGCTGGGGGCTGGTGGGTACCTGTCCACGTGGTAACACGCGGAATCACAGGTTTACTGGCGTCCAGGCTTTCTGTCTTCCCGGCGGGACTCGGCGAGTGGTCGTGATGCTCTTAGGCTCCTGGCCGAGCTTCCTCCGGACTCACTTCGAGACGATTAATGGTAGGGTCCCTCTGAAGTAGCTGAGAAGGAATCAAGAGGGGGCGTTTTCTTTGAAAGCCTCTCGTGGTTGTGGACGGTAAATATGCCTTCAGCGTCCATTTTCTAGTCGATGAGGGCGGAGGTGCTGGCTCCTGGCTCTGCCTCTGCCGCCCTCCCCGGAAGTCACGCGGTTGGAAGTCACACGGTCGGTGCGCCTGCCAGGTGTCCACTGGGCCTGCCCTCTCCCCTTCCCTGCGAGCACAGGGGTCTTATCTTCCTCAGTGTCTGATCGAGATCATTTCAGCACAGTGCAGATATTTGTCATTGTATCACTCTTCTCCTTTCGAAATAAACAACTGTATTATTATTATTTTAATGTAAATTTATTTATTTATTTTTGGCTGTGTTGGGTCTTCGTTTCTGTGCGAGGGCTTTCTCCAGTTGCGGCGAGCGGGGACCACTCTTCATTGCAGTGTGCGGGCCTCTCACTGTCACGGCCTCTTCTGTTGTGGAGCACAGGCTCCAGACGCGCAGGCTCAGTAGTTGTGGCTCACCGGCTTAGTTGCTCCGCGGCATTTGGGATCTTCCAAGACCAGGGGTCGAACCCGTGTCCCCTGCATTGGCAGGCAGATTCTCAACCACTGCGCCACCAGGGAAGCCCAACAACTGTATTATTTTTAGCTGTGGGAAATCTGAGCTCTGTAACAGATCCAAGTATTAGCTGGTTCTGATACGTTTTTCTGATTTGGATATCAGCAGTGTCTATGCAAATTGGCTTTTCTCTTATTTTGAATAGTCAGCAATGAGTTTTGTTTTCTACTTGAAGATAACTAATGCATTTATTTGATCAGTTTTCTGTGTAATTTTAACATAACTTGATCCTATTGTATCGTGTTCAGTTTCAGCTTCTTTCACTGAGCCTTTTCCCTTGTCATTAAAACTTCTTCTAAAATATTTTTAATAGCATAATATTGCTTCCTGTGGACATATCATTTTATCTTTTCTCTTCGGTTGGGCATATAGTTTTTTTGTGTTTTTTTTTTTTTACTATTTTTCCACTAATATAAATAATGCCATAAGCTTTGTGTAAATATATATTTATATGCCTCTGGATATTTCTTTAGAATAGGTGAATTGGAAATGGAATTGCTGGGTTAACAGATACGAATCTTAGTTTTACTTTACATTTACTAATACTTTTATTTCTTAGTATTTATATTTTAACTCTGTTGGTACACATTGTCAGATTACTTTTCAGGAAAGTTTGTACCTGAAAAGTTTGTACCAATTTAATTTACATCCCCGTAAGCACAGCTGTCACTGGTTGATAGTTGTCTGTATTGCTGTTTTCTTTCTTCTTTTTTTTTTTTGACTAACATTGGATATTATGTTCAAACAAACTGTCAATTTGATAGGTGAAAATGGAAGTTCATTTTATTTATTTGTTTTGTATGAAGTAAAAAAATCTTTTTGGCCACACCCCATGGCATGCGAGATCTAAGTTCTCTGACAAGGGATCGAACCCATGCCCCCTGCAGTGGAAGCCTGGCGTCCTAACCACTGGACCACCAGGGAGTTTCCCCACTGGACCACCAGGGAATTCCCTGGAAGTTCATTTTAATTCCTTTTAATGCTTTTTAAATTATCTTTGAATGTAAACACTTTCCTTTCTTTCTTTCTTTTTTTTGTCATTTGTGTTTGTTTTTTCAGGAAATTATTTTTTTGCCCATGTTTCTGTTGGAGTGCAGCCTTCTTACCTTTAACTTACAAGGAAGTGTTTTAGTTATTAACGGCCAGGCAACTTGACGAACAGAGATCAACCAGGAAGTTAGTCTTTTTAACACAGCAGATTTAGAAATTTCCCACCAACCATAAATCTGAGGCAAAAATACAGGAAGATTCCAGAAAATGCTTCTGAAAGCAGCCCGTGGAGTCCTTCACATATGCACGTGTGTGTTTGGTCATGTGCACAGTATCCATGATCATCATCCCAGATATAATTTTAATAATATTCCTCAAAATAAGTTGTTTGGAGTAAATAGTTACACCTGAAAATGATTTGCTCAGAGCAAGAGAGTTTGATAATGGTATGCCAAGCCGATTATACCCATTTTTATATATATTTGCCATTTAGCTAGACAGAAAAGATTATTGATCTGAAATGGTTTAAAGATTTTTTTCCTTTAAAAAGAAATGGAAGTTCTTTTGTTAGATTCAGTTAATCTAAAAACTGTTGCTATTAGTGGCAACTAAATGTGTATTTCAGATAACATTTAACCAGATGAAATAGACGAATACAGAACTACAGGTAAATGAGCTTCCTGCCTCTTTCTCAGCCTTTGTGTCCTGGGGGCAGGGAGTGCATGGAGCGTCCCCTCCCCAAAGAATGGTGTTACAATAGTCTCCGTTTTGGTCCTCTTTGGAAATAAAAGTGAACAAGGAGGAGGTAGGGGAAGTGGTCGGCTCCCCTGCTGGCCCGGGACTTGTTTTCCTTTCTTGGTGATTGATATGATAATGATTCATCTTACAGTTGGCCTTCTAGGCTTAGTGGAATGGTGGCTCAAAGATGAGTATATATTTTTTTTTCTTTGAAAGTTCCTTTTTGTGTCTGTCGTTTCTGTCCACGTGGGTGAGTAGGTAGTCCTCAGTGATTACACGCCTGTGACTGTTCTCTTCTTGTTTGCCAGACTGCTAGGTTGAGTGGTTAGCGCTCTGCCCGGATTCTGGGCTGTGGCCTCGGGCTGGTTCTTAGTCTTCTGCCTCAGAGGCCTCGTCTGGGTCGGGGCTGGCTGGCAGCACTTGCCTTCAAGGGTTGCCAGGATGGAATCTGCGCAGCGCTCAACCCAGTACCCCTCGGGGAGCCCCACGTGGACAGGTGTCCTCACACTTGCCTGGTAGACAGAGGACGCCAGACGGTGTCTGCAGGAGGCCCTGACCGGTGACCAGAGAGGTCTTGTACCCAGGAGACAGGAAAGACCCAGGGTCTTACCAATGTCCTTTGACTCCATAGCGTTGAGAAATGAATCTCATGGGTAATTTGGGGAAGTCACTTTTAAATATCATCCCTTCAGCTGTAGATAAAAGTTGAAGGAGGTGATTTTGAAATTGTGAATAAATTGTTTTAGGGTACTTTTTAGAAAGAAAATTTGGAATTTTTAACAACACTCAAGGCTATTTCCAGTGCATCTCCAGTTGGGCAGAAGCTTCTGGGAAAGATGTCCAAACCACACGGTCAAGCCTGTGAGAGCTGCTGGTGTATTTTAAAGCCCTGAAGTCCCTCCCGCAGCCTTGAGGGGCAGTAGAGGATTGCAGACAGGTCTAACGTCTCACACCTAAGTCTGCCGGAGGGGAGATGGTCATTCTTGGTGTCTGTGTAAAGCTGTCTGCCGCCACGCTAGTCCAGCGGGAGAGGTACTGTATTTATGTATTTATTGGACCTCGGGGTGAATGTTGCTTTGCTTTTGGAAGTTTTAGAATTATATGGTTATTTGTGGTTCAATTATAAAAACACAAGTGCTTCTATTTTAAGTATGTTTTAAGTGTATTTTCAAGGTTCTGGGTAAAGAGATTCAAGGGCTGTTTCAGGTGTAAGCTGTATTTTTTAGGAGTTAAAGGACCAAAGTATACCTTGTGAATTCAGTCTCCGTATCAGTTGGTTTCATAGTCGTTAGAGCCTTACCTGGGCAGTGAGCAGTTCCGAATCCGTGAGCTCAGAGCGCTTGCTCTCTCCCGTGCGGAAGGGAAGCACTGTGGTGGTAGAGGGATGGCAGGCTTTACCGCGTGGGTTATTTCACCAGATCCCTTTTCAGGAGGCAGTGCCCTCGGGCCCCTTCACTCTCAGAGGCTTTATCTTAGGAGGAGGGTGCATCAAAGATGCTGTCCTCGGTGCTCCCTTCAGACTGGAGAGCAGATAAGTTTTCTAGAGTGAAAATACATTTGCTAGTACTTGAAGACTATGAAGAAAATAACACACATTTTACCATTGTTGCCAAATTTGCCTTTGGTCGCGGAAACCTTTTGAAAAGGATGTGAGTGAAATAGTCAAGACATAGACGATGCAGATTGTCTCCTTAAAGTTTGAGGATCGAAATGATTCATTCAGTAAATACCGATTGGCCTACTCGGTGCTGCCCGTTCTTGGTATCCGGTGGTGGATGTGACAGAAAGGTCCCTGTGGTCAGGAAGCGTCTTGTCTCGCAGGCAAGCTGGACGTGTCAGCAGGCACTTAGAGCGCTTTGATCGTCGTTTGAAGTGGGGAAGACCAGGTGCTGTGGGAGTACGGGAGGGAGACCCCCACCAGGTGGTGTCATAGGACGGAGGGGCTCCCGGGCTGGCATCTGGAGGTGAGTGCGTTAGATGGGAAGAGTGGGGAGTGGGGGAGGGCCGGGGGCCGGCAGAAGAGCGTGTTCAGAAGGGGGGCTGGGCCAGGTGCAAGGGCCACGAGGCCCAGTGAGCCGGTGTGACTTCAGTGCAGCAGGGGCCAGGGAGGCTCCGCCCCGAGGGCTGAGCTTGGAGGCCAGCAGACTGGCCCACCATGACGGTGTGCAAGCGTTACGCAGCCCGGGGAGCCTGCAGCCTCGGGGCTGAGAGCCGTGGGGTGGGAGGTGTGGCCAGGGTGGACCCCTGGGCCTCTGCTTCCGGGCACTGCGGGAGGAGCGGGGCCGGGCTGCCAGGTCAGGCTCACCTGTGTGAGATGTTTTTAAGGGTAAATGGATCTGCAGCCCAAGACAGATCTGGGCAGGAGGTAAAGACTTAGCTTAGGTGATAGTTAGAGGAGACCCAGACTGCACAGAGCAGTGAAACCTGGAGTCGCACTTCTTCCCTGATGTGTGGAAGATTGTCCTGGAGCCGGAGGCTGGCAAGTGGCCGCAGATGTGCTCTTGCCTCTGCACTGACCCAGGCCCCCGGGCAGCGCTCAGCGTTCTCACGTCATCCGCCGGGAGCCGGGATGAGACCTACCGTTCTGCCTGCGATCTTAAACTTTGTTTGGTGGGAAAATGTCAGGCTGGATTAGTGTAAACTGCAGACCCGTCTCACGAGGCTGGGAAACAGGCTGCCCCGTTTGCTGTGAGCGCGGGCAGAGCCGTGCCCTCGGAAGTGGTGAGGTTGTGCTGGACGAGGCCTCAGAGACGCTGGGCTTCCGGGAAAGTTCCACCCGAGGTCTGTGATGACATGAAGAACAGTAAACAAACAGACCCTTCCACGCGGGGTTTCTAGACTGTTTCGTATCACAGACCGTTGCATGGGACTTTGCCGCTCTACGAAGGAGCTCCGTCACAGCGAGAAAGATCTGGAGGATCAGACTGGCGCGCGCCCGCATGCCTGTGGGATGTTTGAATGCACACGGACGGCTCTCCAGGGGGCTGCCTGGCGTAGGGGAGGCGGACAGCCCGCCGTTCCAGCTCTGGTTAAACCCCAGATGGAGTTGCACGCTGGGGTTACTTCTCTGAGAAGCTTACCTAAACCATAATGCAGATGAATATGGCTTAAAACAGCATGTTCTTACGCCTTTTTACATTGAAAAGTCATTTTAGTTAAATAGACTTTGAGTGCTAGACTAGAAGTCTTAGCCCCTCTGATGGTTCTAGTAGGAAAAGTACATCCTTCACTCTGGATTTACAAATGAAATAGGAAGCTTATAGCTGTCTTTCAGAAGAATGTTTACCATATTCATGGATTGCAGATTCCTGATGGTACGGGGGACGGCAGGCTTTGGAGCCTGTGCCGATCTTCTGAGGTGGCCGTGCTGTTTCTTCCCTGGCCGAGGAGGGCCTGTTAGACAAGCCAGAATCCCCACAAGTGTCTCTTAGTCCTCAGCTTGTAGAAAGCAGTAGTTTTTCAAGTATACAGCACCACTGTTGTTTTTTTCACACCTGTTTATACGTCGCTCCGTCATTACTCTTTGAGGAAGGGACAAGAATGATTTCTCAGATAACCGCATGCGACAAGTGAGTTATCCAGGTAGCTAATTGAAGGCCCTTGGAGCGGTAACAGAAATATGTCCAGTCTGACCCATATTAAAGTCATTCCCCCAATGGAGCCTTCAGGGACAGTAGTATCCCATAATAGTCCAGCGGAGTCTCTGAACAAAAGTGAAAAGTCCAAGCAGAGAATGCTGCTCCCTGGTGACCCTCCAGCCTTTTCCTGGTTTTATAATCTCACAAAGAACAGGAGTGGAGTCTGGGCCCTGCCCACCCCCTCCAAGTTCATGCTTCTCTCAGGTGACAAGGTCACATTCGGTACTTAAGGAAATGTCATTTTTGTCGCCAAATAGCTAGGGAATAGTAAAAGTCTCACGCACAGTAGGCAGACTGACTGACTGTAAAGAAACCATAAAATTGAGCTTATATTTATTCAAGATATTGCATCATTGTAAAACAGAATTTCTCTACTTTTCAAATACAGTTATTTCATTTTATGCCATTTCTTGTTAGATCCTTATATTCCGTAAAGTAATCTGTCACTGCGTGATTGGGTGGCTAAGTACGTGTTTACATAGCACAGAGATGGACTCTGGAAAGGCAGGTTCCTGCTTTAGGGGTCGAGAGTGAAAGTGAGGGCGTTTGGGGGAAGACAGCTTGCAGGTGGCCAGGAGGGCGGGCTGTGCTGGTGTCCGACGGCGGTGTCCGGCTCTCTTGCAGAATTCTCTGGGGTGCTGCACCACTGTCACATTCTGGCTTCCGAGATGGTCCATTTCATCCATCAGATGCAGTATTACATTACATTTGAGGTACGTTCGAATCAGCCCTCGATTCTGGTTGGGATCATCTTGTCTCAGGCCGTCGTGCTGTGCTTCGTAGAAGGTGCTGCGCCAGCGTGGCGTCAGCGCCTCCCTCAGGCTCTCGTCATTTCCAGGTGCTGGAGTGCTCTTGGGATGAACTTTGGAACAAAGTGCAGCAGGCCCAGGACCTGGACCACATCATCGCCGCGCACGAGGCCTTCCTGGACACCGTCATCTCCCGCTGTCTGCTGGACGCCGACTCCAGGGTAAGACGAGAACAGACGGTCAACCAGTCCTTCCCTTGGGCTCGTCCCCTGGTGCGGCCACAGCCCTGGTAGCCGGGACAGTCTTGCTGTTAGTGTGATGTTTCCCCTCAGGGTTGGAGCAGTAGTGCTCAGGTGAGAACGTGCCTTGAACTGGGCATGAAAGGATGAAGACTGGTGGCGCCCATCCACCTCCTGGGGTGGCAGCGATGTCCTCGCGTGCTGCTCAGGGGGGAGTCGTCCTGAGGGATGGCAGTGCGAGAACAAGCATTCAGAGCCCATCCCTCAGTTCAGGGGGTGTGGGCGGAGGCCAGGCCTTCCGGAGCCTCTGGCGGCAGAGTCAGGACAGGCTGTCTGGATAAACCCCTGCTTGTTTGCTGACACTCCTTCCTGTAGGCCCTGCTGAAAGTTGCATGTTCCATGTGGCAAGTCTTCCCGGAGCTTAGATTTTATTCAGAGATCTGGGAAAATAAGGAACACTTTGCTTTCACTTGAGACAAATGTGAAGTAGGAAGCAAAATTTCAAGTACATTTTTGACGTTAAATGTGCGACTTTAAAGACGTTTCAGGATTGCAGAGGGCTGCTTCCCACTAAACCTCCACCCGCTGCAGGGGTCCTTCTGTGGGAACACGCTGTTTCGTCTGATTTCTTTTTTAGTAGACGCTTTAGTAGATATTTGCCAGAAGCGTGTGTGCGTTTGCACTCCCAGCAGCAGGTGCGTGAGAGTCCGTTTTCCTGCAGCCTTGCCAACAGAACATGTTGTCATACTTTAAATTTTTGCCAGTGTGATAGATAGGTGAGAAATTGTATCTTAGTGCTGTTTTTTTATCATTTTTTATAACATCTTTATTGGAGTATAATTGCTTTACAATGGTATGTTAGTTTCTGCTGTATAACAGAGTGAATCAGCTGTACTTGTCTGATTTTTTTAGTATATCTGGTTAGCCATCCATGGCTGGGAAAACAGGTATTTTGATATGCCAGATTTCATTATTAGAGAATTATTGATCATGTGTGCTTCTTTACAGATGCTTCAGATCAAAGATGCTTCTATATAGAATGTTTTATAAATATATTGAAACAGTGGCACAGGAGTAATTTAAAATACTTGGAGCGTAAGGAGAACTTAGGAAGCGCACACCTCAGGGCTTTCAGCCTCGATCACTGCACCTCGTCTGTATCAGGCTGGCGCTGTGGGCAGGTCCTGTCAGGGGTCTGCCTGCTGACACGCTCATGTTCAGTCCAGGTAGATGAGTGTCCAGGGCCCGACCTGATGGGCTGCGGGCGTTCGCTGCCACCATGTCCTTGTCCACTCGCACAGCGCGGGGCACTGCGGGCAGGTGGACCTAAGGCTCCGTCCTACTTCTCAGCTTTTGACCCCGGCGTTCCCGTGTTTTGAAAGAGCACGACACCCCTCTCTCTTCCCTACATTTGTGAGAATTAAATTGTGTGCTGCTCGTAAGCCGTCACCATAGTGCCTGGCACATGTGAGTTGCTACTGTTTTTAAACAATTAAAAGTCATCTTGTGTGTGTGTGTTTTGCAGGGAGATTTACGATCGTTAGATCTAATGCTTTTTAGAAAACGTGTGAAGGGCTGGGGGTTGTCCCCAAGCTGGCGAATCAGGAGCACACGCACCTGCCAGTGGCGGTGTCTCTGCCCGTTTGCACATGTGGAAGTTCCATTGTAAACAGCTAGAGGCCACGCTGCTCACTGCTAAAGATGTCTACGGGGATGAACAGAATCCAAGCGAGAAAATATTTTCGCCTGTAACGTGATTTTCTCATGATAGTAAATGTTTACGTGTGAGTTGGTCCTGGCTAAATTCATGGAAGGAGTCGTTTGCTGAAGGCCTTAATGATCTTTTCTGAAATGGTCCGTCTGCTGAGGGTTTTACTTTTAATTTGATGGTTTATTTAAAGTAATCACTAGAGGGTTTTTTGTTTTTTAAGAAACCCAATATATAAAACAAATTAAGGCAGTCTGTTATTGACATAAATTAAATGTATTTTTCTTACGTCACTTAGTAAGAAAAGCAAGGCTGTTTTTGATACACGTAATTTTGAAGTTGGAGGTTGTGACAGGTGTGTGTATACATTTTCGTAATTTCTGCTTGTGCATTCTTGAGAGAAATCCTGAGTCACACTGTAAATTGTCGCAAACCGGTGTCAGCACAGAAGGCACTTCCGTCGCCGCCCTGTCTGAACAGATTGCTGACAACAGAAGCACATGTTGCACTCTTAGCTTGGAGTAAACAGCAGTAAGTCACCCCAGCTCCAAAAATAGTCAATTTTTATTTGACTACAATAAAGAAACAAACTAGAGGAAATAAATCCTTGTTAAAAAGTCGTCTCCAGCTTTTGTTTTGATTTTGTGTTACGGCTGAGGCCCCACCAGGAACAGGCAGCTCTGAGCCGAGCGCACTGCTTGCTGTCTACGAAAGACCCCGTGGGTGTTGGCTCTCATGTTACCTTTCAGCCCCCTGCCCCTTCCCCTCCGCCGGTGTCGTGGTGCTCGCCGTACAGCCTTGGGTTAGGATGTGTATGGTGCGTGGATATCGTTTGGTGTACATACAAGACTGTGCTATGGTCTCCTTTCCGTGCCGCACTAGAGAGAGAATGCATGACCTGCGGTAGGTGTGTGCCCTGAGGAACCCTGTGAATTAGGGAGACGCACTGTCGCCCTTGGTTTAAAACCATCCTTTCATTCCTGGTGTAAAGCATGATACCTTTTTCTAAAAAACCTTGCAGGATTTGTTTTTTATACTTTTTCAAGAATTTCCTCTCTCATATTCTCCATGTCTGGTTTTGGTATGTGCCACCAAAAACAAAAAAAAAAGTGTTTCCATCCCTTCCCCTCGCTTTCTAATCCTCGAGCAGTCCCGCTGCGCGCGCAGCTGTGCGCTCCACACTGTGGAGTCGGGCAGCACCTTGGGTTGCCGGGTCTCAGTGAGGATGGGAGGTGATTCAGCGAGAGCCTGGGCGCTGACTGCTTGCTGTTGCTATGGTGATTCAGAATTCGCGTATTTGCCAGGACCGGGGGTGTTCAGTCAGTGTCTGCTGATGCATGAATGAACAGCTAAAGAGCGCCTTGAGAATTTTACTAAGTGTCAATATTTTATTTGAAAAACTTAGTAATAAGCGTGTTGGGGGCTCTGTTCATGAAAAGAAAAAACTTGTCCTCTCTCCCCAGGCACTTTTAAACCAGCTGAGGGCCGTGTTTGATCAAATCATCGAGCTTCAGAACACTCAAGATGCCATCTACAGAGCCGCCCTGGAGGAGCTGCAGAGGCGCCTGCAGTTCGAGGAGAAGAAGCAGCAGCGTGGAGCCGAGGTATGGTTCTGGTGCTGGTGGGCTTGGGCTCATCCGCTTAGACAGTGAGCTGGTGGGGCTCATCCGCTTAGACAGTGAGCTGTTGCCGCAGCGATTCCCAGCGCAGCAGACTCTGCCGCTGAAATGTCGCTGAGGCTGTGGTCGTAGCCGCGTCCGGCCGGGGTCCTGAGCGGCTCTGGACTCTTCTACAGGGAGCGGGCACCATCACTGTCTTCAGCTTTCAAAATCAGTGAGGGCAGAGTTCACGGGAAGCTCTGGTCTCTTGCCAGCGTTCCTCAGTCAAGTGTCGAGACGTTCGTCTGCGTCGGTGTCTCCGCTGGGTGGTGCCCGACTCTGCATCGCTCTCATGTGGAGCCGGCGGGCACATGTGTACCCGCGGGAACCGGATTTGTGCACGTCGGCTGTTTTCAGTCACCTTACTGAGTGGTTCATGTCCTTCATGACCTTGAAGTACAAAGATTTATTGAATGAGTTTGAGTCTTTATGGGATGTCTTGTATTGGATATAATCTGTACAGTCTTTCACTTTTTCAAGATGCTTATTCTTGGGGTGGTGACAGACAGATTGCTCAGTTGATGCGGTTGGATTAGTTTTATTTTTGAGTATTCCCTTACAGTCTGCGTTAGAGGATCGTTAACTTGGAAGGGACACAGAGCATGCGTGTCGTGCCTTCAGGGTGTTCTAGGGATGGGTGTACTGCTCACTTTGTTTGCATTGCCGGGAGCAGGGGTTTGTGGCTGAAATGTCAGAGTTGGCGACCCCCCGCCCCCAGGGCCTCCCGGCCGGGCCCGCCCAGGAAGCCTGCGCACCAGGCGGACTGAAGGCCCACGACCCCGTCACCAGCTTTGTGCCTTTGCTGACTTGACCTCTCTGAGACCAGTTTCCTGGTTTGTAGAACGGGAGTGATAATAAACAAACAGACTCCCCTGGAGCTCCTTACATTCATGTGCTGGTGTATGTCAGCTGTTAAGTGTCCAGTGAATCCCGCCATGGCCGTGGTTTCTCAAACTGCCCACTTGCCCAGAGCTCTGCCCTTCTGGGGAATCGCTGAGCTGGGAGTCTGCGCTCTGGGGGCGCCCAGCCTCACTCCCCAGACTGTTACCCGTCAGCGCCTCGGAGCAGATCTGCCTGATAAGGCAGGTTATTCAGCGTGTTTGTTCAGTACCTGCTCGGGATACGCGGGAGAGGCGAGAGCTGCGAGTGTACCCGAGGAGTGGTTAACGTTCGTGAGGCAGGGTGATCTGCGCACTGTCATCAGACCTGAGGCCCCCGCAGGCTGGAGGGGCTGTGCAGGACGGCTCGGAGGGCCCAGGGCGCCTGGTCGGGGGCCTCTGCCCGCCCCTGCCGCAGCGTTCCGCACTGCTTCTGCTGGGCAAGGGCTCCCGGGCACCTCTTCCTCCTTCAGTCCCTGCCCTCAGTTTTCTGCTTTCTTCCCACTTCTCAAAACCGTGTGTGATAATATGTCCAATTCAAATTTAGGGCTAAAGGCCTTTTCTTTCTTCTTTTTTCTGTCTCACAATTGGAAATCTTGTTTTCTAGCAGGAGCTCACCCAGCTCTTTGTTCTCTGACTCCACCTGCCCCCCCACACCTGTACACACCTGTACACACCTGTACACACCGCTCTCTCAGAACAGGCATCTTGACCCTCCCCCCACAGTGCAGCAGCCATGCGATTTCCCAGCCACGTGTCGGCTCCTGCAGGGTGACCTCCCTGAAATAGCTATTCCCGTAAGGTTTTGCCACCAGCTCAGCACCCAGGTAGATTAATTGGTTTCATTTTTGCTTTTAATTATTAGGGATAGCTTTTATTTATAAAACAAAATTGAATTTCACTATGTAAAATCGTTACCTGGCTGCAAGTACAAGACAAAGTGTTTGGACGCAGCCACTGTGCTGCTGATGTGAACGTGCATGTCAGCCCAGCTGTGACGCGTATGCCGCATTGTGACACTGCATCATGCTATCCACTTAGAATTCTTGTGCTTTTTTATATGTATGTACTACAGTAAAATAGAATATTTAAAAATTGTGTTCGAAAAGACAAAAGGTGGCAGGGAAAGGATAGAAAGTAATATAAGTTTAGTAATTACTTCATCTTTTAAAACCCAGCATCAAGAGATACTTTTTAAAGCTCATGAAGTAAGTAAGACAGGTGTACATACATGAAAAGATACAGACATGGAAATAATGTCTCCTAAAATCAGGCCGCAAGAAGGGGCGCTCATCGTTCGCGCTCAGGCTGGTTAACGCTGTCTGAAGAAATAGAGCACAGGGACGGCCCACAGTGTGAAGCTGTCCTTTTAAAGGCAGCCGCTGAACAGACTTAGAAGCCCCTGGTTGTCAGAAGAAACACAGACCACGTGGTAAAAGACGACCACCGTCAGGGAGACCGGAAAGCGTCTCGCTGGTGAGATGACGGTGAGACCAGGCGTGTCTGTCCTGTCAACAGAGGCAGCGGGGCTGAGCCCACCGCATGAAAGGAGAGGCCTCTGGGTAACCTCTGGGCTGGGGCTGCCCTCTGGACCCGTCGCCTGCTCGCCGTCTGGGCAGACCTGCTTGGTCGGGAGGTTCTGGGACAGAAGAGACAGGACAGAGTGGAAAGGACGGACGACGCACCGGGCACTGAAGTTGTCCAGAGGGAAGCAGCTTGCCGTCGAGATCACAAGGCAGTAGAGAGGACAGGGCCAGCTTGTGATGGAAGATGGGGTTGCGGTGAGGTCCCGCCACGGAGGGAGGGCCGGAGGGGCGCTAGAGGTGGCCTGTGTCTCTCAGGCCGCGGAGCCCCAGGACGCGATTCTGAAAATGCGCAACCCTCATGCCGACGGAAATAAACGGGGAGAGAGCCACCCAGACGCCCGCTGAAGCCGCTGGGGAAGCAGCGAAACCCGGAGGCGGCCGGGCAGCAGGAGGTGGGCCCCGGTGAGATGAGGGTGAGCGTGGACGGAGGGCGTCCCCGGCCCAGGGGGAGCAGAACAAGCCGGGCACCTCCTGGGAGGCCGTGGGGGGAAGACAGACACACCGAGGCGGTGCGGAAATGCCGCCTGCTGTCTGGCTCGGACCCGTGAAGTCAGCCTGCACACGGGAGGGAGATGAAGGGCTTTCTCTGGACAGAGGGCAAATTCTAGGCAGAGCAGTGGCTCAGCAAGGAGCAAAGTTGCTTATCAGCAGCTCTGCCACAGGAAAGGGAGCGGCCGGACCTCGGCGGCGTGGAGAGCGCTGCGCTCGTGCGCCAGTTCAGTCCCAGGGAGGGGAGTGTCCAGAGCCTGCTTGGGAAGCTCTGTGAAGCTGACCCCAGATGCGAGAATCCTTATACCAGACCTAGGTTGTGCGTGTTGATGGAAGAAGTCTTACAGAAAATACAGCGGAAACATTTAACAGAATATTGAGAGAATAATTCACCAAGACTGGGGTTTATCTGAGGAATGCAGGGGTTCAAGAGGTCTATTCGTGTAATTTACCATGTTAATTGATAAGAAATGATCCTGTGATAATTCCTGCGTGTGCTGGCTGCAAAGCAGCTAGTCAGCTTCACCAGTGATCGAGAACAGTCTCTTACATGCATCACGGCTAAGGGAAATGGTAAGAACCGTTCCCGTTCAAGTCAGGAGTTAATGCAACATGTGAGGGTGCCACTGCTTTGAACCGTCGGGTTCAGTTTACAGACACGTGAAGTATCTGCACTGAAACACGTCCAAAATGACGGACAGATACAGGCTGTTTATTACAGCATTGCTTCTAATAGCAGAAGACTGGTGAGCTGTGAGGAATCGTCTGAATTGTGGGATGTCACAGAATGTTAACACTGGGGCTGATGAACATTACTAAGAACAGTGAGGGAGTTCTACGGTACTCATGTGTGTTGATGTAAAATACTTCCAAGGTATGTTATTAATTGAAAAAAGTAAGCTAGAGAGCAGTTTGGCATCAGAAAACGACCATGGACGTTTCCAGCGGCACAGAGGGGTGGAAGTCAGCGCCCCGCCACTAACACGCACCTCAGCCCTGCCCCCCAGCGTCTTCCATCCGGAGTCTAACCCGTCTGCTTCTCTCTCCCCCTCAGGGCCAGTGGGGGGTGACGGCCGCAGAAGAAGAGCAGGAGAGCCAGAGGGTCCGCGAGTTCCAGGAGTCGATACCAAGGCTGTGCTCGCAGCTGCGCATACTGACGCATTTCTACCAGGTGCGTGTCCAGCGACAGGGTGCCGCCCGCGTCACGGTAACTGACGCTCGATGCCAGATGACGGAAGGGGCGTCGTTCCAGCCGGTCCAGCCTCTGCCCCTGGGTGGGAGTCTTGCCCTCGGTGCTGTCCGACCTCTGGTGGCCCTTCCTTCCCGTGGCTGCTCTGGTGGGCGCGGCTCTGCGGCCCCCTCCTCTGCGGACAGGCGGGGAGCGTGCGGGACGGGCCTCAGGCTGCTGGGCCGCGGAGGCCACACGCTCTGCTCTGCTTTGTCTCTCTTGAGGGTTTGGTTTCTGATTTCATGTTTCTCAAGGTGATGTTAGTGCTGGAAATAGAGATGAAACGATTTTACGAAGAGTTCTTCCCCTCAGTTCTGGTAACTAATTAGACAAATCAGGCGTTGAACCCCAGACCTTGAAAACTTATGTTTCCGTGCCATGTATTCATTGGTTCCGAATTCTGACTGAAACGCCACGACCCTGTTCCCTAGGCATCTAGTTTGCTTCCCAGGGTCCTCATACTTTTTAGTTCTGAATTTCTCTTCTGCATAACTAAGGGGTAAGTTTGTCCCTTTTGTAAGTGGGCTCACTTTGGCATTGGCCTCCTGTTACCTTTCTGTTGAAAACACGTTTCATAAATGGTGGTAATGACTGGTTTATGTCCAATGCAAAAATACATCTATTGGGCAGGTGTTTTGATGATGATGCGCTGTCTTGACCCAGGTCCTATATGTGGTGTGGGTTAATAATTCTCAGAAATGGGTGCCTCATGGTTACGTTCGTGCTGTTAAGATGGTTGCCCAGCTGCAGAGGAGTACTCAGTAACTTAAAATGTGTCCAAGTGCTGATTTCTAAAAGGACAGTGGTGGTTACATGTTTTCCCGGTAGAGTTAATACAGTTTTTAAAAAGTAATCTTAATGTAATCCCAGCATTACTTAACATTACAGCCTTGATCTTTGTAAATCACTGCCCTTCAGACTTCCTTTCTTGATCACGTAAGTCCTTTGCTGTCTTCCTTGTGTCGGTGGCTGAAACACTATAGAGTCTTAACAGCCATCCGTGCTTTGCTGCTTGTGAGCAGCCCTGGGCCCAGCCCCGCGGGAAGGCATGTCCTCATGTGTCCAGGTGGAGGCGTCCTTCTTCGGCATGTTTCAGTTTCACGCTCGTGAGAAGCCCTGGCGGTGTTTTGAGCAGCGTGGTTCCTTAGGGACTTTCTCCCAAGTCCTCCTTACCCAGAGAGATGGTGACACACGCACACGCACGCAGGCAGTGTGTTCACTCAGTGTAAAGTGACTAGTGTCGCATACACGCGTCTGCACGCGTCCCAGCTCCCAGGAGCTCCACCAGAAGCAAGGGTGGGGGGCAGTGTCCACCTCGAGAGTTCGGGAAGGATGGACAAGGGTGTGTCGGTGACCTTTTCTCTGCCGATCAGAGCTTTGCCGAGCGCTTCCCCTGAGCAGGTGACGCTCAGCTGACGTGAGACGGGCGGGGGGTTGGCAGGGATGGGAGGTGTCCTCAGTGACTCAGCCCGGACAGAAGCAGTTGGGAATTCTGTTCTGTTAAAGTTGAGTGAACGTCTCTCACACCCTGTCGTCGTCTTTGCAAACCCCCCAATGAGGAGGTGATGTGGCCGCACTGCCTGCCCTCGGGGGCAGCCGCAGCCCGACACCCCCAAAGGCACCGGGGCCCCGAGCCATGGTTTACATCACGTGTCTGTTCTTGGTGTTCTCAATTTGTCCTCCCGTCAGGGCTGTATGATTAAATACTCTTTCATAACTCATGTGAAAGATGAAAAGTGTCACACTGAAGTTATCTATTCAAAATTTTAAAAATAGGATGTTTTCCCACCAGTTGCTTTGCTGTTTTGCTCATTCTTGTAGAACTTAAGGACAGAAAGGAAAAATCTGTTGGTTAGTTCTTTTCCATGAAATTACTGTTGTGAATTTGCATTTGTGGAAATGGGCATCTCTTCCCCGTGGGGCTGCCCTTGACTAGGTGAACTCTGGTCCCAGGAACAGCCGCTAGGGTGGGTGTTGGTGGAAAGAACCCCGGAGGGGGTTAAAGGCCCGGTGGTTGTGTGGGCAGCTCCTTCCTGGACCTGAGATGGGCGTGTGTCCCCCGCGTCTCTCCAGGGCATCGTGCAGCAGTTCCTGGTGTTGCTGACGACCAGCCCCGATGAGAGCCTGCGCTTCCTGAGCTTCAGGCTGGATTTCAACGAGCATTACCGCGCCCGGGAGCCGCGGCTCCGCGTGTCGCTGGGCGCCAGGGGCCGGCGCAGCTCCCACACGTGAGGCCCCGGCCCTGCCTCAGGGCGGCAGGTACCGCTGCAGGCGTCGTCACGGAAACGCTCACATCGCATCCTCGGGGACCGCCTGCTGCCCTCGATCCTGGCAACCTCGACAGCCCGGCGTCGGGCCGGCGGCAGAGTCGTGCTTTCCTACGTTGGAGTTGAATATATTTGTAATATCACTACGTTAAAGAGGCTGGCTTGCACTATTCAAATTTATTTTTCAAAGTCTTCATATTTAAAAGATACCACACTTTGTTGAGGCTTTTAAGCTCTCCGTGATATAATTCATATTTGTCACTTTTTGAAAAAAACCACAGTTTCTTTTAGAGAAAATTAGGGTGATGGATATTCATCAGTTAGGATGGTAACATCGTTGCTGTTTCCTTGGCATCCTCTTCAGAGGCAATTTTTGTTAATGTCATCAAATTACATTGAAACCAAATGTCCCTACTAAAGAAATATAGAGAGCATTTTATTTTGGTTTTTAGTGTTGTAAAATATTAACCTCTGTAAGGACCTTTCTATCAGTGCATTTACACGTGTTCTTTTTTTCTCTTCCTTCAAAGTTTACATTTTTATATTTAATTTACTCTCAGATAACTTGGAAAATAGTGTAGAAAAGGAGCAGGAGTGATGTAGACAAAACATCCTTAAGCCTAGATTTCTTGAACCATCAGCTGAATCAACATGTAAATATGGATGACTAAGAAAGGTAATGAAGTATTTTATTTTCAAGATTCTGAGAAGCATTGGAAAGAAATTGTCTTGAACAATGAAGATTTCCTTTTTCCTTGCCTATTTTTTCATTGTAAATATTTATATACTACTGCCCAGATGCTGGGGGGACATTTTTTGTAAAAATGTCATATCGAGTCGCATAAATCTGCCTTTATCATGTTGCGTAAGTGAAAACTTAGAAAATTAAAAGCGATTATCTTTCCGATGTGTTGGTTCTTTCCTGATTGTCTATGAAGAGACATAGTTCACTTGCCAGGTTCGGGGGCTGGGGGTTGGCAGAGTTCGTGCTTCAGTACATGAATTATTGAATCAGTGAAACCAAGACATCAGACCGTGTGCAACTTCCGGTGCAGATCCAGAGGGAACGCCCCCCTTGCCGCTTGCGTGATGCGTCCTCTCAGTTTTTACCCACGTCCGATTCCTTTGGGTGCAGAGTCCCTGTAGAAGAAAAGGGGCATCAGGGGTGCTGGCTGTGCAGAGATGGACCCAGGGCAAAGGTCGGAACTTCTTAGGACATACGTTTAACTTCAGTTTAAAGATTCGTACAATCAGAAATTTGAAGCAGGTTTCTGTACTGCAGAGCTTCCCAGAAATGACGATGTATGTGTATCTCCCGGAGAAACTGCCCGAAGCTTTTTGACCTTGGAGCCTTCTCTCAATTTATCTGAAGCAGTTCTCCAGAGATGACTCCTCAGTAGAAGCCACTCTAGAAAACGCCACTCTAGATTTGGGGACAGAAATGCCCTTTGACTTAGGAGCCATCAGGTAATCAGGCTGAGTCGTGGGTTGTGGAGTCGCTTCCGACAGGAGCCCGGGCCAGGCCGGGTCGAGGGGCTCACTCAGGAGGGGCTGTGGGCCTGGAAGATGGGGGCGCTGACTGCGGAGGGTCAGGCAGCCTGTCACCCCTGAGCAGGGTCTCACCAACCAGAGTCGGCAGCGGCTTCGGGGAGCGGGGGGCTCCGTGCTGGGGTGGGGAGGGGAGAGCCCACTGCAGGCTGAGCCATCTCTGGAGGCAGGTGCCCCGCGCGGCCCCGGGAGGGCAGGGTCACCGTTTCACCCAGAAGGTGGTAATCATTCTGAGCTTTAGGTAGCCGCGGCTGGGGAGCTGCGTGCAGGGCCCGGCGCACGAGGTCCGCGGGCCTGCGGCCGTGCAGTCAGTGGAGAGAAGCCCCTGCCCGGACCCCCGCAGGCCCAGCCCTCCCCCCGCGCAGGAGGCCACTTGCCGAGGCTGAAGGCCGAAGGCCGTCCTCAGGCTCGAAGGACCTGCCACCCTCCCGCCTGCTGGCTTAGCCTTGGACCGTGTCGCCAGCAGAATTCCCAGCGTGTGATTCTCTGTCACTGGGGAGGATGCGTCCCGCAGGCTTTGCAGGGCAGAAGGGCACAGCCAAGCTGAAAATCCCACTTGTTGGGAAAAGAGCCCTTTGATCAAATAGCCACGGTCACACTCAAGTTGGGTCACGAGGCACCACAGCCACGTGAGGGGGGAGCGCGACAGAAACCGCAGCAGCAGCAGGGGTGTGAGGCGGGAAGGCTGGGACGGACCCCGGGGCTCCCGGGCAGCGCCCGCGCTTCGCTTTCCCTCCCCTCCAGCTGCCCCAGAGGTGTTTCCATTGCTGTGGTTTTGCGGGGTGACCCAGGTTCAGGGGCTGAGGTGGCTGAGGTCGCCAGGCCCGGCCAGAGCGGACTGCCAGGTGCTAAAGCTGTGCACTGGGACCTGGGCCCCCGGGAACACTGGGTCAGATCCCGCCGCCTGCCTGGAGAAGGCGCTCGGGGCCAGGGCCCTGCCGCCGCAGCCTCCCCGCCGGCCTCGCCCAGCTCCGCGGGGGCTTGGGGCGCAGGGGGGCGTGAATCACACACGGCTCCCTGCGCTGAAAATATGCCTCTGCTTTCCAGAAAATCGAGTCAAATGGTGTGGAAGTTTGACTGAGTGATCATGCATATCGTTCTGTGGACGTGTTGCCAGGTGTCTCTTCAAGAAGAGAAATAAATTTGTGTCTCTCTGCCTTTATTCCGGTTTAAGGTTTTAATAAAAATGCAGCCAGGGAAAATCGCATAGCAACTTGCGTGGAGCCCAGATTCATGCTGCCGACAAGCACTTTCGACTGGCTTTCTCACACGTTCTCTGGTTTCCACCGGAAATCTAACCCTGTCCCCCCCGGGGGACGCCAGAGAGCCCGACAGCCTGCATCTGTCCCCACCGGATGTGCGCACCAGCCTCTGCCGTCAGAGCAGCCCTCAGGTCATCCCTCTCTCGCAAAGCTGGGCTCGTGTCGTTGCAGGGCCTGCGGGTCCGCTGCCCACGGGGATGCTTGGACCAGGGGTGGCCTGTCTCAGCCTCCGCCCACACCTGACGGGCCGCCCTGTCCTGCAGCCTGTGCTGCCCACCTTACCTGGCGGAGAGCTGCGGTCCTTCCCTTAGATGCCCTGACGTGAAGGGTGGGGCTGGGGGAAGGCCGCTCTGTTTTGCGGGCTGCAGGCCTGGGCTGGCTGGGGTCACTCCACCAGGCTGGGTGCCCAGAGCAGCTGCGCCTGACCCCTGGGCCCCTCAAGGGAGCGCCAGGCCCTTTGAGGGCATCCTGAAGCCTGACGTGGTCCACCCAAGGCTCCAGCCCTGGGGGCCCCAGTGACCCCGGCACCACAGGCGGGAGCGGGGAGCCCCTGACGGGGCCGGAGGGGTCACAGCCTGGGGCTGCGGAGGAGGAGGAGGGATGCTGAGAAACACGGGAATGCAAAGCTTTCCGAACCCTGAGAGCACGGCCGGAGGGCGCGGCACGATGCCGCCCGTGTGCCGGGGACACCAACCGTACGTGGGGGAAGGGGTCCCCACGGACAAGCCTCCGCCCTGCGGTCGGCGGACGAGGGGTCCTGCTTCCTGCGTGTCCCCAGCAGGGGCACAGAGGACCCCACACGCCGGCCTCCAGGGGAGTGAGGGACCCAGCGTTTCTCTTGGGGTCTCCAGGCCGCTCTTCCTGCGTCTCAGCTGCCCCGCGGGGGTCTGCGGGGCACGGCTCCTCCGGGACCACAGGCCTCGCATCGTCTCGCATGTGCCCCCTCCTCGCTGCCCCCCTTCCCGGGACATCACAGCACATGGGCCCCTGCGACGGCCCTGCCTGGGAAGGAGCTGGGCTGCCCCCGTTTCCGCTTGACTTTCGCAGCCCAAGTGGAAGCAGAAGCGTCAGTTTATCCTTTAAGTAGTGGAATCTTCACAGTATTTTGCCAGGAGACGGGAAGAGGCCCTGAAAGTCCTCTGTGATGCCCTGTAACCTCAGGGCTGAGCCTTCGCACAGTCAGATGTTCGATTTTACTGAAGAATAAATGTCCAATTTTCAGGTCTTCCCTTGAGGAGAAGTGGCCACTGAGCAAACATTTCCAACAGCGTTCAGACGCGCAGCCGGCCGCGAGGGGACCCTCCCGAGTGACAAGTGAGGAAGCAGCTACTTTTCTAAAGTAATGTGTATTATATAATATTATATAACGAGGCGGCGTCCTCGCGTTGCTGGTGGAAGACGCAGAGGCTAAGGGTCTCCAGCTGGAGGGGAGGGGGTCCCGGGAGGGCTGCTGGATCGCGGGTGTTCAGGCTGAAGGTGTGGGAGGAAGAGGGCATCTTTGTCGCGGCTCTGGCCAGGCTCCCGGCCGCCCGTTATGAGCTGGGTGCCCGTCGGTGTGACCGTTCTGCAGAGAAAACATTTTGAAAATGAACATTCAGAAATGTTACATAATCGTTACGGGATTTTATTGTGAAGAACGATATGTATCCCTTATTTTTTTGTAAGTTGGGCTTAAACACTTAAAAAACTTGGGAATCCACTTTTTTTTTTTTTTTTTTTTTGCGGTACGCGGGCCTCTCACTGTTGTGGCCTCTCCCGTTACGGAGCGCAGGCTCCGGACGCGCAGGCTCAGCGGCCATGGCTCACGGGCCCAGCCGCTCCGCGGCATGTGGGATCCTCCCGGACTGGGGCACGAACCCGTGTCCCCTGCACCGGCAGGCGGACTCTCAACCACTGCGCCACCAGGGAAGCCCCGGGAATCCACTTTTAAACTTGTTTTAAGATATTCCAAGCGGAGGGTTTCAGTTGGTGGGGCCCATTTATTAGAGTTGTCAAAATGCAACACATTCTAAGTGGTCTGGAGCAGCAACTGATGGTCATGGAGCACAGAGATTTACTGCCCAAACTTTAACCAAATCCCCTGCAGAACCGGTCGACAGGTTGGACTAACCCCCAACGCGATGAAGAAGTCCAGCCACTGATGCGCTTCTCATTCTGATCTACGTGTCCTGGTGAGGAATCTTTTCCAGATGTGATAGTCGTTAAAACCAAGTATCAAGGCTTCCCTGGTGGTGCAGTGGTTAGGGATCCGCCTGCCAGTGCGGGGGACACGGGTTTGAGCCCTGGTCCGGGAGGATCCCACATGCCGCGGAGCAACTAAGCCCGTGCACCACAACTACTGAGCCTGAGCTCTAGAGCCAGCGAGCCACAACTGCTGAGCCCGCGTGCCACAACTACTGAAGCCCGTGCGCCTAGAGCCCGTGCTCCGCAACAAGAGAAGCCACCGCAATGAAAAGCCCGCGCACCGCAACGAAGAGTAGCCCCCGCTCGCCGCAACTAGAGAAAGCCCGTGCGCAGCAATGAAGACCCAACGCAGCCAAGAATAAATAAATAAAAATAAATTTATAAAAAACAATGGGGTTTTATTACCAACACCAACCCATTGCCAGGTCTGCACCTCGGAACGAAGTCCTCTCTCTGTGGTTGTTTCTAAGGCAGGATTCACGACCTTCTCCAGACCCGCCTTTCTGGAGAAATGGGACAACCCCACTTTGTCCTAAGGAACTCTTTCCACAAGTCAGGCAGAGGTACAACCTGCCCACAGTCCGAATGGGTTTGGATAAAAAAAACCTGCCGAAAGCTGTGCTCTAGTCCCCTCGCCAAGAAAGCACTATAGGTCGGAAACCCCACTTGGAGCACGGCTTCACCTCCCACACCAGAGAGACCCAGTTTGCATTTCCCCAGCACGGCAAACGCGAGGACACGGTGGCATCGGGTGTGCGTGCACGTCTGTGTGTGTGTCTACGTGCATGTTGTACACGCGTGTGCACTTCGCTGCCTGTTCTTCCTGGGAAAGAGGACGGCCTCGCTGGGCTCAGCGGGAAGGGAGGCGACGCCCGCAGGTGGCCCGGGACTCCTGCAACGCGCACGTGGTGGGCCAGGAGACCCCTGCGCGCCCACACTGGTGCCCCTGGGATGGCGCCGCCTGCTCCTCCAGAGCTGCTCTCAGGGCACACAGGGCCCTCGAGTGGACGCCTCACGTCCCTTCTCACCAGGGAAGAGAATCCCTATTAGAGCCAAACGGTTGTTCCCATTTACCTGGAGATTTTCCAGTGTTTTGAAGGATTGTGTCCGGAACCGATTGTTTCACATGTTGATCATTGTCTGAGTTCTTCTTTCCTGGAGGAGAAATACGTATAACGATCAAGGTTTGGTGAAGAGTTCAGGCAGGATTCCAAACGTCTTTTCAGCTTTAGACAACGACGAGCTCTGAGAAAGCAGCATTTCGCAGAGCACGTGACGTGACATGGCCTCGGGTGAGGCTGTCGAAACATCCCTCCTCGCAGGAGCCCAGAGCCGAGAGTGCGTGCTGGGCACTCGGGCACGGGGTGGAGGCCACGTCTTCTTGCTTCGTGGGCGCCTCTCCTCGCTCTGAGCACACGCTAGCGCCATCTGTGTCGTCTACTGTGCGTGCTGGGCACTCGGGCACGGGGTGGAGGCCACGTCTTCTTGCTTCGCGGGCGCCTCTCCTCGCTCTGAGCACACGCTAGCGCCATCTGTGTCGTCTACTGTGCGTGCTGGGCACTCGGGCACGGGGTGGAGGCCACGTCTTCTTGCTTCGCGGGCGCCTCTCCTCGCTCTGAGCACACGCTAGCGCCATCTGTGTCGTCTACTGTGCGTGCTGGGCACTCGGGCACGGGGTGGAGGCCACGTCTTCTTGCTTCGCGGGCGCCTCTCCTCGCTCTGAGCACACGCTAGCGCCATCTGTGTCGTCTACTGTGCGTGCTGGGCACTGCTTCCTTCTATGGACGAGGCTCCTGACCGCTTGGCTGCTGTCCTTGGTCCTGGACGCACATTTTATAAGATGCTTCACTCCTCCAAAGGGCGATTCTCCACCCTCCCTCCTGTCCACCCCTTTGCACGCATAACTGCATGGGACTCGCTGGTCCCACTGCCAAAAAAGGGGAGCAGCGTGAGGGGTGGGGGCCACTGCAGGCAGCTTTTGCCCACGAGGGTCCCTGTTGTCGGGGGACGAGCCCCCCTGCAGGAAGCTGCCCTTCCCACCTGCCCTACTCACAAAGCTCACCAAGAAGACCTGCCTCCGTTCGGTTTTCCCAAAACCCCATATAAGTACAGCCTGGAACACTTAAGAAAAACCTTCAGGTTTAGACGTTTATATTTGTTGAACCCATGAGAAATAACTAGTCGTTGGCTACCCTGTGGGTTGTTGGAGAAGAACCCCTTGTTCTGAGCAGATGCTCAGTAGATAGTTACTGAGTGAGTGAATGAATCTTTTGTTAAAGCTAATGTTAATAGGAAAGTAATGATTATGGCATAAAATCATATCTATCCCGTGGGACACTTTGATCTCAACAGAGCCCCAAGTCTAAACCGGGCTTTTAGGCACAGTCAGGATGTCAGGGACAGTGTCGGGGCCCAAGAAGACTTTTCAGACACCCCGGAAATCACAGAGGCAGAGCTGGCTGCGCTGGCAACAAGGAAGGGAAGATGTCTGCAGTTCCAGTATCCTTCAAGATGCTTCAGGCTTTAAAAATACTAAGCTAAGGGCTTCCCTGGTGGCACAGTGGTTGGGAGTCCGCCTGCCGATGCAGGGGACACGGGTTCGTGCCCCGGTCCGGAAAGATCCCACATGCCGCGGAGCGGCTGGGTCCGTGAGCCATGGCCGCCGAGCCTGCGCGTCCGGAGCTTGTGCTCCGCAACGGGAGAGGCCACAGCAGTGAGAGGTCCGCGTACTGCAAAAAAAAAAAAAAAAAAAAAAAACTAAGCTAAATTCTATTTAAGTACCACATTTGTATTTTTAATGGTACAATTTCTAAATTGAAAAAGTCTGTCCGTGATAAGTCAGGCCATTCCAATCACTGACTCTAGTTTCCTCTTGGAGCCACAGCTGTCATGCCCTCCCTGTCCCTGTGTGTTGTCCTTCCAGGGATTTTCCACATCGTAGAGATTATTACCAACATCATCCTCTCACTGAATATTTAAAACCACACCTGTATTTTTAAGAGGAAATCGTATAGGAAATTTTGACAGATAATTCAGGCTGGGAATTTATGGAAAAACATACAATTCATCAATAAATATAAAAATTTACATCTTAAATTTGCTTATTTGTGGAGTTGGGAGTCCCAAGGGAGCACATATCATGACAACATTCACATGGTCCCTATGCAGGTGGGGTTCCATTTGACCATCAATGCACCTGACGAAGCTCGGGAATGATGTTTACTTTCCTTTTACAGGTGAGACCCCAGAGAGGCAGATTTTGCTTCAGGTCACTGGGGCCGCAGGTGACCTAGCTGGGAAAGAACCCAGGGGGCTGGGGTCTCTGGCCTCTGCTCTTCCCAGGCCACCTGAATCTTCTCTCTGGGCTAAAATGCAGAGATTTTCATAGCTACAGGATTCCCAATGGAACCACGTCAGTATAACCTAGTATTTGAATTTTCATGACTGGAAAAGATGGAATAACAAGGAACAGATTTATCCTCCCAAGGTAATTTAAAAACTAGAAAAAAAAATATATGAAATAATGATTTTGCATACACCAGACAGGCAGCAAAGGATAGAAATCCCTGAGAGGGGAAACTAATGAAGGGTTTCCTGTGGTTCATCCAGTTTACTACCTGGAGACTTTCCAGACCAGACAGTGATGGGGGACACAGCGGAGCCCAGAGGTCTCAATGTGCGGAGGAGATGGGGTTGGGGGCAGGGAGAGGCCAAAGCAGCTGGAGTTCAAAGATGGGGTCCGAAGAGAATTCCAGAGGTGTGTGTGTGTGTGTGTGTACACCAGACATTTTAGGTAGAAATAATTTCCATTTCCTAGAGACATATCAAGAAGAGGGAACACTTCTCAACTCATTCTAGGAGGCCATTATTACCTTGAAACCAAAGCTAGACAAAAACATCAGAAGGAGAAAAAACCAGAGGCCAATATCACTCATGAACATAGATGCAAGAATTGTTAAGTAAATTTTAGCAAATTGAATCTCAAAAATATAGAAAAGAAACTATGTCATGACCAAATGGGTTTATCCTGGGAATACAGGACTGGTTCAGCACTCAAAATCAATCACATGTGGCTCATCATATGAACAGGATTAAAAAAACCCAGCTGATGATTTCAAAAGATCAGGGTTGGCAGACGATGGCTTATGGGCCATAAGATATAGGATCAACACCTGTTTTAGTAAATAAAGTTTTATTGACATACAGCCACACCCATTCTTTTATGTATTGTCCCTGGCTGCTCCTGTGCTACAATGGCAGAGTTAAGTAGTTACAACAGGGACCATATTGCCCTCAAAGACTAAAATATTTACTATCTGACTTTTTACCAAAAAGTTCACTATGCCTGCAATAGATAACAGGAAAAAACTTCGTCAAATTTCAACATCTATTCCTGATCAAAAGGCTCAGCGAACTAGGAGTAGAAAGAAGGTAACTCCTTCAACCTAATAAAAGGATTCTGTTAAAAATGCCCACAACCAACATCAGCTTTTAGAAGCACCCTTAATGTTTTCACTCTAAGCTATGAAAGGATGTCTGTTCTAACCACTCCTATTTGACATTCAGCATTGTGTCAGAGCTGGTGAAATAAGGCAAGAAAAATAAATAGAAGGTGTACATATTGGAAAGGAAAAACAAAACTGTTCACAGATAATATAATTTTGTAGAAAATCCTGAAGAATCCACAGGAAGACTGCTGGAACTGAAGGCAAGTTGATCAGGGTGGTGGGTTACAGAGTCAGTGTGTGAAACAATCACATTTCGATATGCTAGAAACAGACAGTTGGAAATTAAAATAAGTACCATTTGTAGTAGCACCAAGAAATGGGAAATATTTATGTATAATCTAATCATGCAGGGTTTTGTTGCTGATGAGGGGAGTCACAGGAGACCTAAAGAGATGAAATCATTGCAAGGGCAGAAGACTGGATATGTCAAGATGTCAGCGTCTTGCAAAGTGATCTACAGATCTGTAGCAACCCCAATCAAAATCCCGCCCAGTTTTCTTTTGTTGAAATTCACAAGCTGTTTCTTCAATTTATATGGGAAGACAAAGGAACCAGGATAGCTAAATCAATTTAGAAAATCAAGACCACAGTGGGAGGATTCATGCTACCTGATTTCAAATCTTGTTGTAAACATACAGTGACCAACACAATGTGAAATCTGAAAAAGAATAGATCTTACGTCAGTGGAACAAAAGAAAGAATCCAGAAATAGCCCCACACATATGTGATCAACTGATTGTCACCATCTGGCAATTCAAAGAGCAAAGTGTCAGCAAAAGCAACGCAACAGAGAAAGCTGAGTTTGTTTAACAAATGGTGTTGAAACAATGGAGCATCAGGACAGGCAAGAAATCAAACCAAAACAAAATATCTACCTTTCATCACGGACACAGATTAACTCGACGTAAATCATAGTCCTAAATGCAAAATCTACAACTGTAAAATTTCTAGAAAAGAACATAGAAAATATCTGTGACTTGGAACTAGGCAAAGATTTCTGATATTCGACACCAAAAGCATGATCCATAAAATGAAAATGGATAAATTGGACTTGATCGATATTAAGAATTCCTGATCTTTGAAAAACCACGTTATGCAAATGAAAAAGCAAACCACAGACCGGTAGAACATATTGTCCAATCACATATCTGGTGAAGGACTTGTATCCAAAATGTACAAATAGCTCTCAAAATGCAATAATAAGAAAACAAGCTCATAAATCATGGGCAAAATGTCTGAACAGACATCTGACCAAAGAAGATATACAGGTGGCAAATGAACAGGACGGGACGCTCAGCATTACTAGTTACTAGGGAAATGCAAATTAACAGTACAATAACATACCACTGCAGGCTCATTAGATTGGTTAAACAATAGAAAATATCAAATGTTGAGGAGGACCCAGGGCAACTCGAATCCTTCTAGTCAATGCAAAAATCTGTCTTGACAGTTTCTTATAAAGTAAAACATAGTTACCGTATCTCTAGATATTTACCTAAGTGAAACGAAAATCTGTATCCACCCCAAAACTACTACGCAGATGGTTACCGTGGCTTTATTTGTAGTTCCCAAACCTGGAAACAGGTTGGATGTCATTCTGCTGGTGAGGAATGAACAGACTGTGGTTCCCGCGGAGCATCACTCACTGAGAAGGGGGCGGATACACACACGACACGGCAATTGGCCGACGGAGGAAACCAGACTCACGGTCTACACAGCGAACAACACCGCGTGGACGGCATTCTGGAAAGGGCAGCGCTAGAGGCACAGGAAACAGGTCTGTCCTTTTTAGGGCTGGGGGTAGTGGAAGGAATTGACTACAATGGAGGCGTGGAATTTGGGGTGATGGACCTGTTCTGTCTTGTTCGTTGCAATGGCGACATGACCCTATGTATTTGTCAAAACTTGCAGGACTGGACGGTAAAAAGGATGGATTTCACTGTGTGTAAATTATACCTTAATAAAAACCAAAACGTCTTGTAATAACGCCTGACATTTCGTATGAACCAGACTTTGTCTGCCCCAAGTCGTTTACCTCTGTCAATTCGTTTAATCCTCACAGTAACTCCATAGCTTACAGACGATGAAACAAGTTCAGAGAAGTGAAGTCACTTAACCAAGGTTGCACAGCTAATAAGAGGCAGAGCCAGGATCTGATCAGCTCTTGGCCTCTACCCTGCACTCTTTCCCACGCCCCCATGTCCCACAGAAACGTTTCCATTTCTGCTCCTGTTCAGCAGAGAAAGACGAAGGAGGGTAGGTTGGATTCCTCTGGACTATGACAGACACCAATAAGAATCTCAGACTAGGCTAACGTGATCAACGTCAGGGAAAGGTGATATATTACATGGTCAGTGGCACCACGCCCCTTAGTGGTGAGGAGCCTCTTCCAGCCCAGGAAGGGAAGTGAGAGCAGCTCCCCTGCTGCGGAGCCTGGACTCCACGTCAGCGAGTCACCCCTGGGAGCCCTCCTCGAGAACCGCTTTGCCTCGTGACTCCGAGGTCTGGCTCATGAGGACGATGTTACGAAGCCTGTACGTTTGTGTCTCTGGGGGTCAGTGGTGGGTTCAGTGTAGCCCCGAACAGTGAATCTGGGAAGCGTGGGGTTGCTCTGCTCGTGGAAGAAATAAACACACCCCCAGAGGGTGTGAGGCAGCCTGTGTGCTAGGGGGTTGTGTGTCTGTCTGGAGAGGAGGCCGTCGAGCAAAGGGAAGGCTCTGCCTGTGGTGACAGGGTCAGGAGGCCCGGCATCTGCTCAGCAGAGCGTGGGTACCTGGGGGACCGAGGATGGAGAGAGGAGGGTGCGCCTCCCTGCGGGGACCCCGAGGGGCGGGAGCCCTCCCTGGAGCGGGGGCCTGGAAGGCGCCAGGGACTGGGTGGGACCGGTGACGCTGCAGGTATTGGACCATGTTTGATCTGCACAAACAGGAATTTCCAACGGCTCAACCTAACACGTGGTCCTCAGGAGGCGTTATAATCGACTCATTCCTTCCAATTTTGAGGCCCCAAGTCCCCCAAACAGAGACACGTATGACGACTGTCTTCTAGGTGATCATTTGTCTACAGAGAATATGGGGTTGATCTCTAACCTAGTTGAGACGAATCACTGCAAACTCTGGGGTCTTAGACGATGCAAGAACAGGAGTCGGTCTTGTGCGTAAATCAGTGCTGAGCACCCAGGCGGCCTCCCGTGAGCAGAAACGAGAGCAGCACTTCCGTGGAGGTGAGTTTATCTTCGGCAGCAGGAGAAGGTTCTAGATAAATCTGCCCACGCAACCTGGGGGATGGATCCTGCCTGTTCCGGGGGAGCCGATCTCGGTGGGGCGCCGGGGCTCGGGGTCCCCGCAGTGTCACGAGGGGCAGGCAGGGGGCGCTGGCCGCCGGCTTCTAGATGGACGGGGGCTCTACAGTGAACACGCACTCGGAAGGCAGACCCGCCGCGTTGTTCTCCGTGGCGACGCTTCCCGCTCTCAGTCTGCATTTCTGAATTCCCACGGAGCAGGCACCTCTGGGAGCTGCTTTCTCTGCTGCACTGTTCTAGAACAGAGGACAGCCCCGGTGGCCTCGTACCCGAGCGGTCAGGGCTGCCGCCAGCCTGCTTCTTAAACAACTTCCTGTTCCGCAGAAGGCACACGCGCCCACCCGTGAGCTTGCGGGAAGACAGCATAGGGGATGCACGAGGCCACGCCAGCCCCGTCCACACGTGGCCCGAGGGCGGTCCCGGGACCCACGGATTGGTGGGGCTGCGTCTGTCAGTAGGAGGTGCTGAAGGGCTGACGTCGTCGTCCTATTACTTCCATTCCTGGCAATCTCGCGCTGGGTGAATTTCTGTCCACGTTCCTGCCCAGGACAACCAGGCCCAAGGCAGAGACAAACTCTGAGCCCACAGATGAGAAAAGCAAACGCTCTTGGTGTGGCCCACGGGCAACCTGAGCACACGTCAGTCGAGGCTCACACGTCGGAGAACCTGAGTCGTGGCTTCGCACCTGGGCCACAGCCTCTTCGGAGGGTGCTCGGGGCTGGACTTGATATTTGAATGGGCTTGATCACCCCAAACCGCCTTCCAGTCGTCCCGGCGGGCCTGTCCTGAGCAGCCCTGGGAGCCCCCCTTGCAGTCTCCTTGGAGACATGGGCGCCATCCCCACGTGCCTGGGACCCAGGCATCACGGGAGGAAATAACACAGGAAAGAAGACAGGGCTCCCAAAGCCTCAGTCCGCTTCTTAACCAGAATACAATGGCGAAGTATTTATTTTTACTTTGTAAAAAAGGCAGTCAACGTTCAGCGGGGAAACTCCTCTTGGCTTGACAATTTCCTGGGCGCTGGATGGAAGGTCTTTGCCGGCAGGTGGGGTCAGGGGTCGCCCTGAAGTTCACGTGTTGGGGTCCTGACCCCAGTGCCTCTGACGGTGACCTAGTTAGAATGGGGTTGCTGCAGACGGGACTAGTTAAGGTGAGGCCCCACTGGAGCAAGGTAGCCCTGATCCAACAACATGACTGGTGTCCTTATGAAAAGGGGAAATTTAGCCGCAGACACAGACGTGCACGGGGACGGAGGCCAGGTGACGGCAGGGGCAGAGATGCAGTGATGTCTCTACAAGCCGAGAACCGTGCAAATCACCAGAACCGGGGTCAGGGGGCATGGAGCAGATTAAGGGCCCAGCCCCCCTTGGTCTGGACTCTGCCTGCATAGCCGACAGGCGGGTGGTTCCTAGTGTTTCGGCGCCAGGTCTGCGGTATTTTGTTCCGGACACAGGCGGATGGACTGGCCGCAGGTGCCGGCGATGGGCCTCATCCTCGCTCAGGATGAGAAGCTGAAAGCAAGCAGTTCTCTCAAGCACCGACGTCTGCCGGGGAAGGGGGGCCGAGTGTAGGCAGAATGTGCCCGCGGGCCCCCCAGCAGGAGGTGGGTCCTGGCTCCAACCAGGGCAGCGAGGAGACCCGTGATGCACACACGGCCCAGATCTCAGACTCACAGAAGGGTGAGCGTATCCCGGAAGCTGCGGCTTTCAGTCTTTGAATCTTCCCACACAGCTAGGAAGGCGCTTTGTCCCGTGACCAGTGACCACCTCCTGTCTCTCGAAACAAAAGTTTCATCAACACGTGCATTGTTTTTATTCTGTTTTCCTCTTCTAGATGTTGGTGCCAACCCAATGAATTGATTTCAGGACCCACTCAGTGGCTTGGAAACCACTGGCCTGGTGGAGCCCCGCTTCCCGTGGAAAGGTGTCAGCCCACCAGGCGGGGCTGAAGGGACCAGCTGTGTCCTAACCCCCAGCACGGAGACGGGTTCCTCTCCAGCTATAGCCGTGCTGTTGTCTGATCTTCCCTCTGTTTCTGCCAGACTTTTTCTTTGCCCTTTGCCTTCAGTGAACACGGAGGAGTATTCCTTTAACTTGTTCGCCACTGTTTTTCCAGTCCAGTTCCTCTGTGACCACAGGATCTCTCTCTGGCAGTTTCCTGGCCTGATCCCGACAGGTCAGTGAGCACCTCGGCGAGGCCCTCGGTGGATTTGCCTGCGGACCCCAGAACCCGCCCCTTCGGCCACAGCAGAAACTCTTTGTCAGGTTGCATCTGAGCTGCTTGTGAAGTTACTAGATCACGATGGGACTTCGCCTCTTCTCCGTGTTAATAAAACACATGCCTGTAGAAGCCGGTCCTCTGCTCAGATGAGCTCCAGGGCTCAGTGTTCCCTTCCAGCTGGGACACTTCAGTCATTCATCTGCCCGTTCATTCATTCAGAGTCTGCAGACACCTACCCTGCAGGTTTGGGCTTCACGACGCCGTTTCCCTTTAATTAAATGGGCTGAACCTCTAACAGGATGTCACCAGCCACTGACTGGCTGTGTAGCCCTTCTGCCGATCCATTCTTTCCTGGAAACTAGCAGGTCCTGGTGGGTCATCCCGACCCCTCCTGGCCCTGGTATCCCATCATCCTAGATGCCCTGAAAAATCAAAAATGGATGCCTGCAGAGCAAAAGGAGGGGGAATCAATGCCTGATCAGGAAATAGGAAACATTACATTCGTGCAGCGAAAAAGACTGAACAAGTATCAACGTGGTGGTGGTGGAGATGGGGGAGTATTTCCCGCCAACTCCTCATCAGGCAGAGGCAGTGAAACTTGCCTGGATGGTTTGGCTGGGGAGGAGGAACGTCTGTTTGAGGCTGGGGGGCGACCAGCACCTGCAAGAGGGGTCACCAGCACTCACGGCTGCATGACGATGATGAGGCAGGAATTGCTTCATGATTGTTGTTTCACCCAGGGATCCTTGTTTGGATTTACCCCATGGTTATCAGTTTGTTTTAAAACAAAATTCTATCAGTGCGAAACTCTTAGGATTTTACAGTGTATGTAGGCTTAACTCATGCATTAAATTTTTTTCTTTTTGGCAATACTCCTTAGAAAGCAAGATCCAAGTGTATGTAGTATGCTGTATACTTAAAGTGATGCTGAATGATTGAAAATAAAGGAAAGGAGGTGAAAGACATATGTTGAGCACTATGAAACATTGATAAAGGAAACTGAAGCTGATTCAAAGAAATGGAAAGATATCGCATGCTCTTGGATTGGAAGAATTAATATAGTTAAAATGGACATACTACCCAAAGCAATCTACAGATTTAACTCAATCCCTACCAAATTACCCATGACATTTTTTCACAGAACTAGAACAAATAACCCTAAAATTCATATGGAACCACAAAAGACCCAGAATTGCCAAAGCAATCCTGAGGAAAAAGAACAAAGCTGGAGGCATAATCCTCCCAGACTTCAGACTATACTACAAAGCTACAGTAATCAAAGCAGTATGGTATTCGCATGAAAACAGGCACATAGATCAATGGAAGAGAGGACAGAGCCCAGAAATAAACCCTCACACCTATGGTCAGTTGATCTACAACAAAGCAGGCAAGAATACACAATGGAGAAAAGACAGTGTCTTTAATAAGTGGTGCTGGGAAAACTGGACAGCTACATGGAAAAGAATGAAATTAGAACATTCTCTCACTGTCAGGATTTAAACACCTAGATCCTTGCTTCTCCTGGGCACTTACTTTACATGAATGCCAGCAGGGGTTATTGAGGATGATGACTACCTGTAGAAGTATTGCCAACCTGGAGGCATTCAGATCCAAGGTTCATAAATATTACAGCAGCCACTGTGGAGAATAGTATGGAGGTTCTTTGAAAAACTAAAAATAGAGCTACCAAATGATCCAGCAATCCCACACCTGGGCATGTATTTGGAGAAAACTCCAGTTTGAGAAGGCACACGCACCCCTATATTCATTGCAGCACTATTGACAATAGCCAAGACATGGCAGCAACCTAAATGTCCACTGGACAGAGGAATGGATAAAGAAGATGTGGTACATATATACATGGAATATTACTCAGCCATAAAAAAGAATGAAATAATGCCATTTGCAGCAACGTGGATGGACCTAGAAATTATCATACTGAGTGAAGTAAGTCAGAGAAAAATATGATATCGCTTGTATGTGGAATCTAAAAAAATGATACAAACGAACTTATTTACAAAACAGAAACAGACTCCCAGACATAGAAAACAAACTTATGGTTAACAAAGGGGAAAGGGAGGGGGAGGGATAAATAAGGAGTTTGTGATTAACAGATATGCACCACTGTGTATAAGATAGATAAACAACAAGGACCTACTGTACAGCACAGGGAACTATATTCAATATCTTGTAATAACCTATAATGGAAAAGAATCTGAAAATGAATATATATATATGTATATCTATTTATTTATTTAGTTATCTAGCTAGCTAGCTAGCTATCTATCTAAATGAATCACTTTGCTGTACACCATAAACTAACACAACATTGTAAATCAACTATACTTCAATAATAAGAAAAAAGAAATAGTTGAGGAAGATTAAGAGGTAGAAACTTCCAGTTGCAAACTAAATGAGTAACAGGTATGAAATGTACAGTGTGGGGAATATAGTCAACGATTATGTAATACCTTTGTGTGGTGACAGATCATAACTAGACTTATTGTGACGATCACTTTGAAAGGTATAGAAATACTGATTCACTGTGTTGTGTAACAGGAACTAACGTAGTGTTGTAGGTCAATTATAGTTCAAAAACAAACAAACAAACTCATAGATAAAGAGATCAGACCTGTGGTTACCAGGGCTAAGGAGGAGGGGAATGGGGTGAAGGTGGTCAAATGGTAAAAACTTTCAGTCATAAGCTAAATTAGTACTAGGGATGTAATGTACGACATGATAAATGTAATTAACCCTGCTGCAAGTTATGTATGAAAGTTGTGAAGACAATAAGTCCTGAGTCCTCATCGCAAGGAAAATTATATTTTCCTATTTCTTTAATTTTGTATCTAAATGAGATGATGTTCAGTGAAATTATTGTGATCATTATTTCGTGATGTATGTAACTCAAGTCATCATGCTCTACACCTGAAACGTACACAGTGCTGCGTATCAATTCTATCTCAATAAAACTGGAAGAAAAAAAGAAAATCATTACCATATTACATAAAGAAGCAAGGTACAGAATTTATATTGTATGTTTCCAACTATATTTTAAAAATAAGCCTTGAAAAAAGACTGAAGGGAAAGGATAAAAGGAAAGATTTTGAAATGATAAAAGAAATGGCCTTTAAAATATGAGATGTTCAGACTCACTCATAATGAGAAAATTGCAAATTAAAACAAGACAGAAACACCCTCCTCCCCCATCAGATTGGTGATAATTTACAAGTGTGAGCACACACTGAGGGTGAGGCTGCTGTCCCAGCCATGCTCGATGCCCACGCCCCGTCCCTCCACTGCACGCGGATGCCGGCCGGGGTAGTCACCAGGTTACATTTACCATTGTTGCGAGACCTGTCTTCAAGGCCAGAGGAGAGCTGTGATCCATGGTAAACCTCGGGACCACAGACTTGGTAACTCTCATCAATTTGGGGTTCTTGGATGAAGAACATAGAAAAACATGGGGGAGCATTTGATTACATACTTATGAACATTTCAGCTCACACTTTATTTTAAAGGCTGGGTTGAAACACTCATGTTATTTTCAAATTTTATTGGAAAGCATTTTGGAAAGTTATTGTGTAAATATAGAATTATCTGACTATTCAGATTACATAGTCACTCATTTTTTGATCCCGCCATCCCAGTTCTAAGAATTTACCCTGGAGGGGCTTCCCTGGTGGCACAGTGGTTGAGAGTCCGCCTGCTGATGCAGGGGACACGGGTTCGTGCCCCGGTCCAGGAGGATCCCACATGCCGCGGAACAGCTGGGCCCGTGAGCCATGGCCGCTGAGCCTGCGGGTCCGGAGCCTGTGCTCCGCAACGGGAGAGGCCACAACAGTGAGAGGCCCGCGTAACGCAAAAAACAGAAAAAAGAAAAAAAAAAAAAGAATTTACCCTGGTGATACATCTCCAACAATAGGAAAATACTTACGCACTAGGCTGTTCATTGCAGCAGTGTTTGTAACTGCAGAAGGTTGGAACCAAGTGAAAACACTGTACACAGATAGCAGGGCGCTAAGTATGGTTTACACACGTTGTGGAATATTTTGCAGCTGTGAAAAATAGAGGGAGATCTGTATTAACGGATGTGGACTGATTTTCAGTTTTCATTGTTAAGTGGAAAAAAAGACTAGAGGAGATTTATGGTGGGTACCCCTCATGCAACGAAGGAGGGATACACGAATATCTCTCATCTCCTCATTTGTGCAAAAGGAGACACAGGAAGATGGAAGTAAGGAGACTGGTCCCCTATACAGGTGGGATGATGGGCTGGGGGGGTTTTCTGTGTTCCTTTTTCTAGAGTGTGACTTTCAAAACCATAGTGATGCTTCAGAGTCAGATGTAAATAAGTATTTATAATTAACAGGATGAGGGAACCGACAAGGGAAAGCAAACAGTAACAAGGAGCCTTACGTATTAGAAATGAGCCACATGCAGGGTGCCCGGTGGGCAGGGAGGATGGCCCTGGCGACACCGGAAAACAATGACACTTAGAGATGAAAGGACCGATGAAAAATATTGTTCTCTTGTGGGGTGACTGGATTTTCTCAGGGGCGGGGATAGCAATTCTGAACTCCAGGACTAAGCAGTTAAATCTGTGTGGAAAGTGGCAGCCAGTTCCTAACAAAGTGGTACTGAGAAGGAGCTTCGAGAAGAGCCCCTGAAATTGATACTGGAGTGGAACCAGAGGTGCCCGTGTGAACTCATGGTTTATACAGAGAAACAAAGGAAGCAGGGAGGGAGGCTGAGAAGTCAGCACAGAGGTGTCTGTGCGTGTCTGCGTGCACGTGTGCATCTGTGTGTGTGTGTGCATGTGTCTCAGTCTGCATCTGCATGTGTGTTTGTGTGTCTTCATATGTTTTCCAGCTCTGTCTGCCGAGAGGGACTGGAAGCAATGCTATTCCACTGAATTTACCTGGCAGCCACCTTTGGTTTCTAAGTTCAGTTCTCCAGTAAAAGGAACCAGATCCTGAGGCTGGGGCAGGTGCAGTACTTGTGATGCCAGAACGTAAGGAAGTGCTCCGAAGGGATGAGGCATTAGAAGGACAGAAGAACCAAATGGAAGGATTCCCCAAAGCAAATCTGGGGCAATCTGGACACGACAGTAGTGACATTAGCGTGCTAAACTCGATAGAATAAATATTTATGAGTGCGAATGGATATGAATAAACATTTAAATATGCACATACATACATATTTCTAAAGGGCAAGCTCTTCCTTAAACCAGAATCTCAATTAATAGCAGAGAAGGATGATAGAAATAAAAAGTTGCCTTTCAGCAAACACCACACTGGCCATTGGGCAATTTGCACAGGTCAATGTGTGGGACGCACCCAGAGGCGTTAGAAATATTAACTGTAACTGCAGCCCTATTCCTGTTCAATCTTCCAAACACCAGACGCCCGCCGGCTCACTGGAAAGACTGTTTGGGGAATGGGCTGAAATGCAGATTCCCGGGCGCCACCTGCAGAGATGTTCGATGGGCCCGGGAATGTGTCTTTGAGTCACCTCTTGTCTTCTCCGTGCCCAGGAGGGAGGAAATCTGCCTGACCAGGGAGGTGTCACGGTGGCGGAAGCGGCATCGCTCTCCAACCCTCCAACCACGCTGTTCCTCCCCCACGAAGGAGGCGTCTCTGCCTACATCCTCCTGTCCTCCCACCTCGTCTGAGCTCGGGCTGGGACCTGCCAGGCTGCATTTACCGTTATTGAGAATTTCGTCCTCAGGGTCCGGAGATAATGATGAAATATCTGAGAGCTCACGGTAACCCTCAGGACCACCAACTTGATAGCTCTCATCAAGGTCTGCATCTTTGATGAACAGCATGGGAAAAAAATGAGGGAAAACATAAATGTACACTCCCGCGAAAGTTTTCATCCATACTGTACTTTAAAGCATTAGCTTGGGATGCTAACACAGTTTTCAACTTCTACTGAAAACGTGCTCTGGCCACCTAGTATGTAAACAGTCAGGCTTCATCTGACCTCCTTGAACCCAGCTGTTCAGCAGATGTTCCATGAGCTATTGGAACTTCCATCTGGATGTAAAATTTCAAGAAAATGCTGAACGTCCCTGCTGCTGAATGCGTTTTCACGCGCTGCGTGTAGATTTCTGCCATGCTGCTCTCTCCTGAGCGAGGGTCAAATGCTCCGTCTTGGGTCTCAGGGTGCTATTTGACTTACCTGTGTGCATTTGGACCACAGGAAGCTGCACTTTGGGAAAGCACATTGTTTTGTTCACTACTAGCTCTGGGGCCTCGGGCCAGTCCTCTTCCAGACCTTACTTTTATCCCCTGTCGGATGGGGTCGTAGTCACTGCCCTGCTCTCAGAGGTTTAGGTGAGCATCAAACGTGCTGGGTGGTCGAAAGCTCCTATTTCCGTACGCCCCGGGTTCCCGCAGTGGCTAAACCCCACCTGCATCCCAAGCATGAGGCCCTTCTTGCACGTGCACCCAGAGACCAGCCGGGATAAAGGGACTTGTCTCTGCCTGTCTAGGTGTGACCTCCCCAGTCTAGGGAAGATTACAGCAGATGTTTGGGACGACTGTTTCATCCACATCTCCATCTGCTTTTGCCCCAGAAGTAGCTGGCCTCAAAGAATGCGACCATGATGGGATTGTGCATATGTACCACAGACCTCTAGGAACACATGTAATTAGGCTTTAAGAAATGTGTACTTGCTTTTTTTCTTTGTCGGAGTCTTTGTCGATGTTGGTGGGAGTCTTTGTGTTTGAAGAAATGATGATTTATTTGGCTCCAACATCTCTCGGACCAGAATTTCATCTTGGAAAAAGCACACAAGGACAGTTAAACCAGCAATGCAAGACCCTACCTACATGCTTCTGCTCTATGCAGACCTAAGGCAGGCGGCGAATGCTGGACTGGACCAGGGACTCAAGGAGCTCCGTGGAGATGGACCTGGTTTCTAAAGAACCTTGTCTCGGTGGGGAGACCACCGCCTCCCTAAATAAGTTCTGAAAACCTGAGATCATCCAGGTACCCTGGACAAGAAACATGCCCCCGGAGATACGATGCTGGAAACCCGGCCTGGGCGTCGTAATTCTCCTTCCTGCCCCTGCTGCCGTCTGTCCCCTCTCTGAGACTCCTCCCTCTAGCTGTCCCCCGGCAGGCAGGCACGAGCATCTTTCCTGATTTCTACCTGATGCGGCAGGGTTTCCTTCCTGTACATCCTCTGCCCTCTGCCAGGGAGCTTCTAACATAGGCGTCCTGGACTGTGTGTCGGGCAGCCCCGGACCACACTCTGGTTCTGCTCTCACTGGCTGTGCTCTTACACATGTTTCTCTTGAACCTTGGGTTTTCACGTCTGTAAAATGGGGTCTGTGCTTATCTCATCGGGACTTTTACGAGGTTCAAATGAAGCAGGGCATGTAGGGAGCACTTAACATGGACTGGGATGGGGTTGAGACTAAATGAATACACGGCAGCGCTGAGCCCCAGCTGTGAGCCCGGTGGTCACGTGACCGGCCATCCACGCTCTGGGTTTGTATTGACTCGAGCCCTGATTTTCCTGGTTCAGCATGAAAGTCCCAAGTCCCAGGAGCCCCTCAGTCCCAGCGAAGTTGAAGCTGTCGGCTGGTGCCCCGGTTCCAGCTCACGTGGAGACACACGGAAAGGGGAGAAGCCCGCAAGCACCACAGGAAGCAGAGACTTCGCCCCACGCACGGGGCCAGGCTCTCCCAGTTCTGTGGCTCCCTCCCCAGAGAGCCTGAGCCTGGCCAGGGCCTGGCTGTGTGCACCCAGGGGCGCTCTGAGACCCCTGCAGCCGGGGTGGGGGGTACAGGATGTGCGGAGCGTCTGGACCTGCAGCCCTGCTTCTTTCCGACGACCTGGTGGCGGCCCTGATGTCTGGAGCTGTGGACGCCCCCCGGGACCCCGGGGCACAAGCTGGAGGGCCGGCCAGGGCGACCTCAGGGGCGCGGCCTCCTGGTGGGGCTGCTGGGGACACAGGACAGGACCCCGCGGGGCGGGGTTCCCCACCCCCCATCCCCCCACCCCCGGGCTCTGCTCGAGCGGCCGCTGCAGCTGCTCCGCAGTACCTCCCCCACCTCGAGCCGGCCTCGGCCCCTTTGCTGGGAGCTACTGTGCAGAAGGACCACCGCTAAGTCCCGAAGACGTCATGGCGTCAGGCTAGACCGGGGGTCACGGGGAAGAGTGGACACTCAAGGGAACCACAAGCATTTACTGAGCACCTAATGTGTACCAGATGCGGTCCAGGTGCTGGAGGGTCAGGGACGGCCCAGCCCTGGTCCCTGGTCTCTGTCGCGAGGCATCCAGCCGTGTGTGAGGGCAGGACGAGGTGTGCACAGACCTCCGGCTGTCACAGGGCCCCTACCCGGGGCTGGCGCGGCGGCCAGGCAGGGGACAGGGCTCGGCCGACCAGCGCAGAGAAGCGAGGCCTCCTGCGGTCAGTGTGACGCGCAGGACGCTGGGGTGGCCTCCGGGGACACCGCGCCATGACCCACAGACATCCTGAGAGGTCCCCGGAGAGGGTGGTGACAGCCCAGCTGCAGCACGACACACTCCCTGCCGGCGGGCAGGGACAACCTCGGGTGAGAGGGGCCGAAGTCGCCCTCAGGGCTGGGGGCTGGGGACGCCCCAAAGGTGGGCAAACCAAGACCAAAAGCTGCCGGAAACTTCCACACCTCTGTAAGTTGTGCGTATAATCGTAGCTGGAAGAACCCTCAGGTAGACATGAGCCGACCAGGTGTGCAAGGTGAGAAAGCTCTGTGGTTTTAAACCTTGTCCTTTTTCTACTTAAAATTTTCCTTTTTGAGAAATGAGATATTGAACGTGCAATCGGACGATGACCTACATAACACAGAAAACACTCTGGCCGCTACGTGAGCGCCCTTCAGGGCAGCCAGCTGGCCACCCAGACATCACAGGAAGCTGACGCTGGAGGCCAAACACCCGCCCGCAGGGATCGGCGCCCCCCTGATGGCCGGCCGGGCCTCATCAGTGACTGATGGCTTCCCGTGCTCCTCCCTGCTTCCAACTCAGGATGCGAGAGAGTCAGACGTGCTCCCCTAACCCATCACACGGAGCCGCTTCTGGTCAGCACCTCCCCCAGGACACCCCTGAGCTGTCCCCCAGGCACCTCTCCCAGGACACCCCTGAGCTGTCCCCTCAGCACATCCCCCAGGACACCCCTGAGCTGTCCCCCCAGCACCTCCCCCAGGACACCCCTGAGCTGTCCCCCAGGCACCTCCCCCAGGACACCCCTGAGCTGTCCACCCAGCACCTCCCCCAGGACACCCCTGAGCTGTCCCCCCATCCCCTCCCCCAGGACACCCCTGAACCCCCTTTCCCACCATGAGCTCTCGCCTCCCCATCTGCCTGAGTCTCTGCCACACGCCAGTGACGGTGGCTGACGCTGCGCAGCGAGCTCTGAACCAGCACCTCTGCTGTTCTCATGTGGGTCCCGTGGCTTATTTCCAGACACAAGGATTTTCCACTTCTAAGGCTCTCCACTTTCCGCCTGGGATGTGAGGGCGGGGCAGGGGCTGCAGTTCCCCTGCAGGGTTAGCTTGCTGAGCCCAGAAAGTCATCAGAAATCCCGGTGACTCCATTGTTTCTGACCTTTTCCCAAAGGTTGTCTGGGGCTCTGGGTGGTGGGTCGCCCGGATGGAGCGGGTGCTGGTGTCGGACTCTAATTCTCCGCTACAGTAACTGTCAGACCCGCCGGGCAAGTGTGAGTCCTCTTCCCAGCCACTCCCTGACCTGGTGGAGCCGGATTCTCCCCGAGAGCTCAGCTGACCACCGTCCGGCCCCAGAGCTGCGCGTCCTAACCAGCAGCATCCTGAAGGGGGTCTCACTCCGCCCAGCTCAGGCCTGCGCGGGCCGTGGGAACGTGATCCTAGCCTCAAACCAAGTCACCTGGCTCCACCTTGCGCGGCTGCCCCAGCTTATCTGGGACACACCCACCGACGGTCACCCACCCCCTCCAGGCATGGACCAGATGTGTGATAAGAGGAGCCTCCTTACCAAATCCTGTATCCACATCGTCATCCAGATTTCTTAAATCTGCTGGCTGTTCAGTGCCTGAAACTGGAGGGAAAAAACCCAATAGTTTAACAAGGTTCCCTGAATTTGCACCGACTTGTCCGTCGGCCGACTGGCTTTTGCGGGGCCGACCACCTGCTCGAGGGGGAGGGGCCCTGCACGGGGCTCCTGGGACTCGGGGCCCGCCGGGAGGGAGGGGTGAGGACGGGTGGCGCGCCGGGCGCTGGGGGTGACACCCGCGCTCCCGGGCCGCGCTCACTGGCGCCGCCCCTCGCGGGGGGAAGGAGCGCCGGGCGGGTGAAGAGGGACCCGCACGTCCTTCCGTAAAAAGCCCACGCGGCTCCCGTATGACCGGCGGGCTGAGGATGTGACGTGCGGAAGGGACACCGTCACGACCACCTGCCCTGTGCCTCTCTGGACGGGGGGGCAGAGGCACTGGCCCCGCCGGCTCCTCTTCCGTAAGCGAGCGATTCCGGGCGGTCCGAGTTCCCTGGGGGAGCTGACCGCGGGCAGCCAGTCCTCCGTGGGGCCCCCGGGCTCCTGGCCGCCGGCTTCCCCGGCCTGGCCGACCTGAAGCAGCCTCGCGGGCCGGGCAGTGGGCGGGGACTCTGAGTGCCGGCCCCCCGGCAGCCCCGCCCAGGGCTCCTCCCCCTCTTCTTAGGGCTGGGTGTCCGGCTCCAGGTCCTCCATTCAAGGTCAGGGTCAGCCCCTTCCTCCAGCCCCTGCGAAGAGCAGAGAGCAGGCAGCCGCCCCCAGGGGCCGGCCGGGCAGGGCCCCCGTCCCCTCGGGGCGCACAGAGCGTTCAGGTGGCGCCTGCAGGCGCTCAAGTTCCAGCACTAAAGCAGTGACGACGCTGATTTTCCAAGTTTTAATGATGGGCAATCTGCATACCGATCGGCTCATCTGCGCGCCCGCGGCTTCGAACAACACAGGAAACCGGCATAAAGAGGGCCGTGCTGTGATGACAATGGCTTCCCAGTGTGCTGACCTCCGTAAACGCAGCAAACAAAAGTACAGTCCTCTTTGGCTGCGACACTAACGAGTCATTACGAACGGGCACAGCTGCTCGTGCAAGCACTTTGTTAAAAATATTCTTCTCGTTTTGTGTCTGTCCCCAATTATAGCGGAGCCATTGTACCAGCCAGCCAGCGAGCGCGAGCAGAAGAATCTTTACGTTCTGCGGTCTCGGCCGGTTTGCGGAGCGCACTGTCAAGGGTAGCCGCCCCGCCGAATCGTGCCTGTTGACGCCTCCTCCCCTGACATTCTCAGTTTCCCACCCGCCCTGTGCCCGCGTTAGGAGAACAGAGCTGGGAAGCCCTTGACGGTCACCTGCGGACGTCTCTGTCTGCGCGAGGAGACGGACCGACCTGGGGCTGCGTCAGGAGCGCTTGGGTCAAGCCTGTGTGGGAGCAGCTCCCGCGGGCACCGGGGGCCCGACAGTCGTGAAAGGAACGGGCAGCCGGGGGAACCCAGCGGTGTGGGGTGACCGCACGTCCCCACCTGTCACAGACCCTTCGACACCCCAGCACCCAGAGGATGCCGTCCTTGGTCGGCGCCTCAAAACTCAAAGTTTCTTGCAGGAAAGCAGCTGGAAGCAGTAGCTTCTTCGTGACGAGGTCAGGCAGGGTGACCTCCAGACCCAGGCTGGGCTGGCCCGCCCCCCTGGTAACTCTGGGCCCGGCCTGGGCCACGTCCTGCTCTCAGGGGAGCCGCATGGGCCCTGTGCTGACTCTCTAGGGCCTGCTCGTCTGGCCTGGGAGCTGGGCCGGGGGTCTGTCGGGACCCCTGTCCTCGAGCTCGCCCTTGGTGACCTCTGAGGGGGGCAGGAAGGGGAGGGGGGAGCAGGGGGCCCGGGTTGCAGCCTCCTGCCAGGAAGAGGGGGTCGGGGGGCCCCGCCCCTGTCTGCACCTGCGGCCTCCTCGGCCAGCAAGTCACATCCCAGCAAGGGGGGCGCGTCCACTGTCCCCTTCCTCAACTCAGAGGTCAGGACACAGCAGCCGGAGCCAGGTGGGGCCTGCTTGGGTGAGGTTCGAACCAGCCGCCTGTAAAGGACATTCTGAGGCCTGGGGGGAGGCCTGAGTGTGGGCCAGTACTAGCCCTGCACGGGAGTTTCGTTAATTTCGTTAGTGTTTCAATGACACTGTAGATATGTAAGAGAAAAATGCCTTTATCTTAGCAAGAAGGCGTTTGCATAAAATCATAAGACGTCTTGGATGATGCTAAAATGCTCCAGTAACAACTGAAGTGTGTGTGTGTGTGTGTGTGTGTGTAAAACAAGATGGCAAAAAGTATACGCTTGAAACTGGGTGATGGAGTTTCCACGATTCCCCCACTTCTGGGTGAGCTAGAAATTTTCCATAATTAAAAGTTAAAATATATAATGTATGCTACTCTCCCATGGAGTATTGGATCTGAACAAAGCTTCAAATATAGAACAACATTTCAACTTGCTCCATTCCCCCAGCAATAAACGGTAAATCTGGGGAGGCATGAAGGGGAGGGACCCCAGGAGAAGGCCATGGCCCGCCTGACTCAGCCCAGGGAGGCACCCGTTTTCTCCCACCCACAGCAACGCCCCGTGACTGTACCCATGGTCATGTTTATCGGCCGGAACTCAGCTCCCTGCCCGCAGCAAAGCAGCAGGACGAAGACGGCCACTCCTGTATTAGCCGCCATGTTCCTCCAGCTGCGGAAGGAGGACGCTCTCCTGAGGTCCCCTCAGATTCTCCCGCGTGGTCTCCAGGACACTGTGGAATGTCCAGGGTGTGTGACCTCACGGCAGGAAGCGAACAGCGTCCTGCCTGTGTGGGTGGCAGAGACAGGAAGATGCGGGAGACCCCTGGGGCCTTGGGGGACGGGGATCCCCTCTCCTTACTTCTGTTGCCCGTTCCCGTCCTCCCTCAGTCCTGCAGACCCTGAGACCTGGCAGAACCCAACAAAGCCAGCTTCGGGGGAAAGAGGCGCATTGGGAAAAGGCTGGGAGCTCACTGAGTTACAGAGCAGGTGCTGGAGCCAGCAGGGGGGCCGGGGCTGACGCCTGTCTCCCCACCATCACCAGTCCCCGCTCCATCTCAGCAGGAACAAGGCTGCTTGTCCCCCCGCACCACCTCCCAACTCCACCCCTCAGAGATTCTTGCTCCATTCACACCAGTGAGAAAATCCCACAGGATTTTGGTTGGCTTGCCTGGGCCATATCGCATCCCATATCCCAATCCCGGACCGCTTCCTATGTCTGGGGCTCAGAATGGGGTAGCTGGTCCACCCCAGGGCAGGGCTGGGTCCCAGGTGGACAGTCCTCCAACCACAGGGGGGTGGTCCTGGATGCACAACAACGGTGCCCCCTAAACCCGGGGAGGACCCAAAGGTGGCAGGCCCACCAGGGATCTTTTGGCTTTTTTATGTTTTTATTGCTGTTATGGGGAACTAATGCAGATGCTTTAAGGATTTTCTTTGGGTAGATGTGGAAAGCAGTCTACCTTGAGGGGTAGCCACGGAGGAGACTGCAAACGTTTGCAGTGTCCATGGCCATGTTGAATTTAAGCACAGCTTACATTTGCAGGTAGCATGTTGGGTTCCGTGTCCCATTTGAGTTAATTAATGGTCTGATGACACACAGACCAGTGGTCTGGACACTTTCCACTCAAGTGTGGCCCTTTGACCAGCAGCCTCAAATGGAAAACAGCACCATGAAGGGTTGTAGAACTTCGACCCACAGTCTGCAGTGACCAGCCCGGGCAGGGAAACCAGTGTCCATGGTGACCATCCAGGAGCAAAGAGTGCCAAGCACAGGAACCGTCCAGGTAGGTCCAGGAAGGCAAACAACAGCCCCTGCCGGGATCTGATCAGTAACTGACAGTTTTCCTAATTTTTGTCTCCGCTTCCAATTTAGACGAAGCAGAGAGAGCTGGGCTCTCACGAATGACGCTCTGGACGTTTCCCTGTAAGGGTGTGGACAGCAAAGCCGGAGAGACCCACCCTGGGCAGGTGTGTCCTACACGCTCACTTCAAACAATATAAACTTATAATCTTACTGGTTCTGGAGACCAGAAGCCCCAGCCGGGCGTCCCTGGCCTAAAATCGTGGTGTCAGCAGTGCCGTGTGGCTTCTGGAAGCTGCGTGGAATTTGTTTCCTTGCTTCTTCCCACTCCCAGGAGCCACCAATTCTTGGACTGTGGCTCTTCTCCTCCATCTTCAAAGCCTGTCCTGTCTCTGACTCTCTGCTGCGACATCTATAGACCCCTGTGATTACAATGGCCGCTCTGGCTGGGCCACAGTACCTACATGTACTGACTCCTATCCTGGCTGTGTTTCTGTGAGGGTGTCTTGAGTGAGATTAGGTTTAAATTGGTGGGCTTTGCAGTCACGATAAGACAAGTACTGTCTGATTGCACTTATATGAGATCCTTAGAGTTGTCAAAATCACAGAGATAGAAAGTGGATGGGTAGGTGCAAGGAGCAGAGTGAAGGCAGAGTGTATAGACCTTATGTTTCACAAGATGAAAAGAGTTACGGTACTATCTCTGTAAAATTGTGTAACTAGATTGTGTAAAATAACTTCATTGCTTAATGTGAAATCATAAAGTTAAAGCTTGGGGAAAATGGGCTTTTTAGAAGCAAACAATTCTAAGTATATTCTGTTCTTTGAATAAATGTCTTTTTTTTTTCTAAAAAAGATTTATGGGGATAGATGGGGGTGATGATTGAACAACAATATGAATGCCCTTAACACCACTGAACTATACCCTTAAAAATTGTTACAATGGTAAATTTTATGTTATGTTGGTTTTCAAATTGGGAGGGAAAAAATATAAAAAATATAAAGTGCGTGGAAGAGTCCGTGGCATGTATTAAGTACTCAGTAAATGTTAGTTATCAAAGGAAATTAAAAAAAATTTGTGGGCTTTGAGTAAAGCAGATTGTGGGTGGGCCTCATCCAATCAGTTGAAAGCCTGGATAGAAAGAAAAGACTGGCGTCCCCTGGGCAAGAGGAACTTGTGCTAGAAGATGGTAGGACCACCTGTGCCCCGGGATTCCAGCCCTCCCACCTGCCCTGCTGATTTGGGCTCTGCTGGCCACCACGATTGTGTGAGCCAATTCCTTAAAATAAGCCTCTCTCTCTATACCTACAGCACCTACACCTGTATATATACCTACACCACCTACACCTATATATATATACCTACAGCACCTACACCTGTATATATACCTACACCACCTACACCTGTATATATACCTACACCACCTACACCTGTATATATATACCTACACCACCTACACCTGTATATATACCTACACCACCTACACCTATATATATATACCTACACCACCTACACCTGTATATATACCTACACCACCTACACCTATATATATATACCTACACCACCTACACCTGTATATATACCTACACCACCTACACCTATATATATATACCTACACCACCTACACCTGTATATATACCTACACCACCTACACCTATATATATATACCTACACCACCTACACCTATATATATATATACCTACACCACCTACACCTATATATATATACCTACACCACCTACACCTGTATATATACCTACACCACCTACACCTGTATATATATACCTACACCACCTACACCTATATATATATACCTACACCACCTACACCTATATATATATACCTACACCACCTACACCTGTATATATACCTACACCACCTACACCTATATATATATACCTACACCACCTACACCTATATATATATACCTACACCACCTACACCTATATATATATACCTACACCACCTACACCTGTATATATACCTACACCATCTACACCTATATATATATACCTACACCACCTACACCTATATATATATACCTACACCACCTACACCTGTATATATACCTACACCACCTACACCTGTATATATACCTACACCACCTACACCTGTATATATACCTACACCACCTACACCTGTATATATACCTACACCACCTACACCTATATATATATACCTACACCACCTACACCTGTATATATACCTACACCACCTACACCTATATATATATACCTACACCACCTACACCTGTATATATACCTACACCACCTACACCTATATATATATACCTACACCACCTACACCTATATATATATACCTACACCACCTACACCTATATATATATACCTACACCACCTACACCTGTATATATACCTACACCACCTACACCTGTATATATACCTACACCACCTACACCTATATATATATACCTACACCACCTACACCTATATATATATACCTACACCACCTACACCTGTACATATACCTACACCACCTACACCTATATATATATACCTACACCACCTACACCTATATATATATACCTACACCACCTACACCTGTATATATACCTACACCACCTACACCTATATATGTACCTACGCCACCTACACCTGTATATATACCTACACCACCTACACCTATATATATATACCTACACCACCTACACCTATATATATATACCTACACCACCTACACCTGTATATATACCTACACCACCTACACCTATATATGTACCTACGCCACCTACACCTATATATATACCTACACCACCTCCACCTATATATATACCTACATCCCCTACTACATCTGCTCTGCTTCCTGGAGAACCCTAACACCGCCCATGTGGATGACCCAGGATAATCTCTGTCCTCAAATTCAGTTTACTAGCGTCTTAACTCCATCTGCAATCTTAGTTATCCTTTGCCATAAAACTCAAGATATCCTCAGGTTCTAGAGATTACAGGCCTGAGAATATGGGTATCTTTGGGGAACCATTATTCTGCAGACAACATCTTCTGCCCATTTTCCAACTGGATTGTTTGGGGGTTTTCACCGTTACATCTTGAGAGCTCTTTATGCATTCTTAACTATGAGTGCTTTGTTAGACACTTGGTCTGCAAAACATTTCTCTCAGTCCATAGTTTGTCTTTTAATCTTCTTTACAAAGTCTTCTGTAGGACGACAGCTGTTTTTAATTGTGCTAAGCCCAATGTATTGCTGTTTTCCTTTTATGGACTGTGCTTTTGGTGTCATGTCTGAGAACTCCTCACCAAGCCTTAGGTCCTGAAGCTTCTCTCCTGTCTTCTAAAAATTTTATAATTTTACGTTTAAATTTATGATCGACTTTGAGTTACTTTTTGATAAGTTGTGGGTTTTGTTCAAGGTTCATTATTTTGCCTTAAGATTTAAAATTGCTCTAGCACCATTCTTTGAAATGGCTATTCTTCTTCCACTGAATTGCTTTTGCCTTTTTTTTAGAGAATCAGTTGGCCGTCATTGTGTGGGGCTCTTTCCGGGTTCTCTATTCTGTTTCTTTTGTATTCTTGATCTATGTGTTTATGCCCCAACCAATGCCACACTGCCCTGATTATTGAAGCTACATAAATAGTCTGGAAAACAGGTAGAGTAATTCCACTTTAGTTTTCTTTTTCAAACTTGTTTTAGCTATTCTAGTTCCTTTGCCTTTCCATATAGATTTTAGGATAATCTTGTCTATATCTGCAAAATATTTTGCTTGGATTTTGATGGAATTTGCGTGAAACCTGTACATCAATTTGAGGAGAATTGTTAAATATTTTTTCTGCATGAATTCATATGATTGTGTGACTCTTTCTTCATCAGCTTGCTGAGATGGTCAATGACACCGAGGAATGTCTATCGTTTTATCTTTTTTCACTGTTTTTTCCATTTTGCGGTTGAGCCAACCTTGTGGGTCAGATACGATATTTGTATCTGACACTGTTTCATATACAATAGTCGTTAGTTCTGAAATGTCTAGGTGGTTCTGATTTGTATTTTCTATTTATTTGCTGAAAGCTTCATGTCTTTGTTGAGACTTTCTGTTTCTTCATTTGTTTCAAGTGTGTTTGTAAATGCTTGCTGAAGCATCCTTACTGTCACTGCTTTCACGTCCTCATCAGATAATCCTACCATCTGTTATTTCAGTGTTGGCCTCTACTGAGCTTCTTTTCTTGTTCCATAGGACATTTTCCTGGTTCTTGGTGTGGCGGATGGTCTTTGATGGAAACGTGGGTGGTGTGTTTGTTATTATAAGACTCTGGATCTCATTTAAACCTGTCCTCGAGCAGGCAGGCTCCTGACCCCGTGCTGGTGCACCGTGTTATTGTCAGCTGGGGTGGAAGCCCATGTTCCCCACACAGCCTGCTCCACCACAACCCCAAACATGGCCCGGCCGCCTCTTTTCAGCCCCACCATGGTGCGGGTGTTGACTCGCCACTGAACTTCTGCTGGAAGGCTGGGGACAGGGCCTGAATTTCCTCTGTGCTATTTGGCTGGGGTGGAACGATTACTGTGGAAGCACTGCGGGTCTTGGGAGGCCGACTGGTCTCCCGGTCCTTAGGCTGGAGAGCAGCCTTTCTCATATGGATCTGTGGGTGTTTCCAGGTCTGCCAAGTTTCTCCAGCACCTGGTGGGAGGCATAAGCCAAACCACGAACTAGGGGCTCCCGGCCAGCCTGGGCCTCATGATCCTTGTACCTCTGCTGCCTCTACACCTTCCAGAGGCTTCCCATGTTTGCTTTGTCCGTGACGACCAGGGCTTTTTGTGGTGCTTAGTGGGAAGAACAGGGGAAAAGATGTCTGCTCCAATTTTCATGCAGTAGAAGAGCGTGCAGGCTCTCTGTGAAACGTGGGGGCACGTGTCCAGCTGGGGCAAGTTTGCAGCAGCCATGGGCACCAGGGTTAAGAGGTCAGCTCCAGTCGCAGGGGCTGGTTGACTTCCCAGCGTAGCCACGTGCTGGGTGGTGACCTCAGATGAGCCTCTTACACTGATCCCACTAGGACGGCCCTCCCCGGGGGGCTGGGTCACTCGTCTCTGGCTAACGCTGAGATCACTGGGCTGGGTCTGGCCTCGGGGGTCATGTCCCAACCCCCCTTCCCACCCGCCCTCCACCCCCCACTGGCTGTGCCGTTTCCTGTCCCTGAAGGAGCTCCTCAAGGCCCTGCGCTCATCCCGGGGGCATTTGGTCTCTGGGCCTCTGCTGTTTGCTGCCGCACCTTGGCTTCTGAGATGTTTAGGACTTGGGAAGATTCCTTGCTGGCCGGGTGCTGAGCCGGCGGGGTTGGCAGGATTTTGAGGTTCCGGGAAGATTTGTTTGAGGCACTTTCGGCCACAGAATGAAGGCGTGGAGTCACCAGCATGTGGCCCTCCGATGCAGTGTGACAGTCTGCAAGGGCTGGGGTCTGCGGGCAGAGACCCCAGGGCGGGGGGCAGGGGCTGTAGCTCACGGGCTTCCCGCTGCCAAGTCCACAGACCTCTGCTCCCAGAAAACTTGAGAGGAAAGAGGAGATGTTTCAACCCGCTGGAGGCCTCGGAATAGGGGCACCAGGACCCTCAGGCCATGCCTCTGTGTGTCACCAGACTCCCTATTTAAAGGTCATTTTCAAAGCACATTTGCAGTTGTTTTCACTTATGAAAATGTCCAGTGGGTCCATAATTTGGCAACAGCCATATCATCAATTGTTTTAAAACAGAAGTGATGCTGGCTATTATAATGTCAACGGTTCTCTAAATGAAAGAATTAAAGGACTGCAGTTGGAGAAGTGCACGAGCAGCGGTTAACGTGCTGCTTCTGGCAAAGACGTGTCCCAGCTTACAGCCTTCTTCCGGTGTGTGTTGCGGTGTTTAATCAGGCGCGTGCGTGCGCTCAGGTGCTGGGCTGTCGTCCTATCAGCTGGGACGCTGCCCTGTTAACTGCTGAGCTGTGCACTTTCCACCGTGGTTGTGTCTCTCCGAGCTTCTCTTTCTCCTGCTCTTTCTCTGGTCTCCGCAATCTGTATAATTGTCTTCTTACTTTTGTCCTCAGAAAGCTTTAAACAGAGTTGCTGGGAAAGATGAACTGTGTCAGTCACCAAGTTCTGATGCTTCATGGATTAACTGTAGGGACTGGTTATGTGGATGCTGTAAAGGCAGGAAGGGACCTGGGTCTCGCACGGAGGCCACGTGGGCCGTGGCCAGTGGCCCTTCCTCCCTGGGGAGGGTCCACGGGAGGCGAGTCCGAGCAGACCAGCCCTGCGACTGCCCAGACCGAAGCTGCTGGTGGTGCCGGGCGCTGCGTTTGGGGACCCCAACCTTGACCTCAATGGGCCAAAATAGCTCTGCATTCCCAGGACCCCTCTACAGGGAATTCTAAGCGTGGGAGAGAAAAGTGAAATGCCACTTCTGCTGAGGAAGCAGCAGGGAGGATTTGCCTGAGTAAGGGGACCCCTGAGAACACCGCTGTATTCATTCATCAATTTATCCATTCATCTCTTCATTCATCCATCCAACCATCTTTTCATCCATTCATCTGTTCGTTCATTCATCCTCTTTGTCTCCGCGTGGGCTGTGTTTTCTGAGAAGACTGTGTTTCAGTGTTGCTGTTACAGGAAATCAGATTATTTACACATTTCTACATGTAATAAAATGGCTGGTCAGTGTAGCTGCTCGGCTGTGAGCGCCTCAGGATGGCAAAGACAGGCCTGGAACGTCTGGGCAGACGTGCTCCCTGAGACCACTTCCATTTTCAGGTTCTGTTTTGTATCATTCTCTTGAATTCAGATAAAGAATCCAATATTGCTTTAAGAAATAATTTTGGCAAAATCCAATATATTATACAAAACACACTGTTGTTTGAGGATGGGCTTACCTTACAATTAAAGGGGAAAAAAAGTTGCTTACATAGAATTAAGTATTAACTGGAATATTCAAAGAAAAAGCCATCAGGGCTTAGATATAAAATTGTGCTAGAAAAGTTTATCCAGACCCACTCCTTGCAAAACACACCACTATGGAGTAGGACCTCTGTTAGCTGAGCTTAAATGCAGGGTTTTTTCCCCCAAAGGACATCATTAACTAGAGAGAGACAAAAAGGGAAACAGGGTAAAGAAACTTTAAAGATGCTTTTAAACCAGCAATACCCCCACTAATGCGCGTGCTGCAGCCTAACTGCTGTTCTTCCCCATCACTGTGGAAAAGCAGACGACGGTTCATCCCCCTGGGTGCGTTCACAAATCCACAGTTGTCAGTCCTACGATTGTTGGGATTAAGTGACTAAGAATTAAAACTGGGCATCCTATAGGCCTGGGTCTCATGACCGCCTTTAAGGTTCTAAAATCATGACTTGAAATAAAGTCACTCTGTTCCCACCCACGGCTCTAACTGCGGTGCGGATTGAGCAGCAGGGAAAGAACTTTTTTCTGCTACTTGACCATTTCAGTGACCCATCGCTGTGACCAACAGACCTGAGGGGTGAACTTCTAAGATTGTGGCAATGGAAATAAAGTCCAGAGGGCTTTACATGAACAGAGCTGAACCAGGGCTTGCTCTGGGCATCTCATCACCAAGAGGCTTGCTCCATAAAAGCGGGGGGAGCGCTGGCTCATGACAGAGAAGAGAAAATTGGTGCCACAGCCCATAGTTAATGTGACAACACGCAGCTAATGAGACTTAATTGTCCCCAGTCTGTTCATTTTTGTCACCCATTTGAGAATGTCACTTGTTTTATACTTAGCCCCACAGTGTAGGATTAGCTTCACGCTAAAGTGAATTAGTCAAGGTTCTTTAAAAATCAGAACAAAAGTACCAGAAAATGTGTACAGATATGAAGAGACTGAACGTGTATACACTTGTTCAGATAATGTATAATTAACTTAAAGGAACTTTTGGCTGAATGTGTGAACTGGCAGTAAAATTTTACATTTGGTGAGAACTTCACCTTAACATGGAACACATTTTTTTAACCTGAAATCACTCTTGGAGAAAAATATCAAAGGTCATCAATCACCGCTCATTGTCTGGGTACTGGAAGAACCTCACTTTCAAAATAGAATTGAGTTCTATCTCAAAACATGCAGATCCCGTCAGCTATTTATTTATTACATACATATATATATATATACACACACATTCACTTTTTTTTCTTTTTTAGCACCAATTTTTCATGTTTTGTTTCCATTCTCCCAAGTTTTCCCATAGAAATTCTCTCTTCTATTCTTCATGTCGGTAAGTGCATCCCAGAACTCAGAGATTCTAGAAAAGAGGTAGAATTTGTCAGTTTAAAAGAAGTGCAGAGATCTCTGTCACTCTAGTGTTCTACAGGTAAGATCAACTTTAGCAGAGAAGTTCATGCTGCCTGCTGTTAAAGTTTGCAGTGAATGAGTGAAAATAGTTTTCTCATTTGCTGATTTTCTTTTTTTTTTTAACATCTTTATTGGAGTGTAATTGCTTTACAGTGGTGAGTTAGTTTCTGCTGTATAACAAAGTGAATCAGCTATACATATACATATATCCCCATATCCCCTCCCTCTTGCGTCTCCGTCCCACCCTCCCTATCCCACCCCTCTAGGTGGTCACAGACCACCTAGGTGATCTCCCTGTGCTATGCGGCTGCTTCCCACTAGCTAGCTATTTTACGTTTGGTAGTGTGTATATGTCCATGCCACTTTCTCACTTTGTCGCAGCTTACCCTCCCCCTGCTCCCCGTGTCCTCAAGTCCATTCTCTAGTAGGTCTGCACCTTTATTCCCGTCTTGCCCCTAGGTTCTTCATGACCTTTTTTTTTTTCTTAGATTCCATATATATGTGTTAGCATACGGTATTTGTTTTTCTCTTTCTGACTTACTTCACTCTGTATGACAGACTCTAGGTGCTGATTTTCTTAAGATAACACCACAGCCTTGAAACAGCTGGGTCTGCTGTCTCTTTTCACCCTGAAATCACACATCCCCACACCCGTTCGTCAGAGTTTACGCTTCATTGTGAGTAAGAACTCATGTTTCTTATAACAATGCAGAATAAATAAAAGTTTCCATGCTTTGGAACTAGAAGGAAGGGTGGAAGTGACATGGTTCTCTTTTGACTAATAAAGGTTCAGAATAGAACAGTTAGTTCTGCTATCTTTTACGGCTCGGTGGCCCACTGTGGAAATACAACAGGGATCTGCAGTTCACAGATCCAACCATAGATGGCGACACAGTACGCAGCTCCTTCAGACCATAAAGACACAAACTTGTCTTCTCATTGGCTCAGGTGGTTGGAGTTTTACCATTAGAGAGTTCTTCCTTTACTTAAAATATTATGTTATTGGGGGTACCATGTGAGATGAAATACTTTTGGAAGGGATAACATGTTAATAATTGACCAGCCATTGGTAGCCAAGAGCTGATTAGCTTGGAAAATGACTTTCCTAATGTGATAAAGGGTTGGCAAGTCTGAAGGCACAGGACCAGGGTGGACCAGCAGAGACGGATGAAGGTCCCTACCTGGTGTGCCCTGCTGGAGAACGACCAGAGCTCTTGGGGAGGTTGTCTTGGAGGGAGGATGATAACTTCCTCTCAATTCTAAATGAGCCTGAGGGGCTTCCTTATACCTCCCCCTGTTGAATCCAGGAAACGATGCATCTTAAATTCACGAGAGCGTGAAATTCTGTGGAAATCTGAGTCAGGAACCATGCAGAGACGGCTGAAACCCTTGCAGATGCATCCCTTTCAATTTGGAATCAAACACTTGGAATTCTGAGTTTTCTAATTTTGTTATCTAGCAGCTCTCGGAGGTGAATGAGCCAGGTATGTGATCCCATTTTAATGGACCTTGTCATTAACGTCTGCCCATAAAGTAGCTTCGTTACATCCGTGGCCTGAAGCGGGGCGCAGCGCTGTTCTGGAGTCTCCAGGTGGCCCCGAGGGTCGATGCAAAGTTGTTTTGCGCAAAGCGAGCTGCAAAACTAATTCTGGCCTTTTAGTTTTGATTTCCTTTCTATTGATTTACGCTCGGTACATCTAATTCCAAATCTTACGGATGGCCAACTTGGCCATTCAATTGAGGCTTTGTAGTGAAGGAGCCATTAAGAAAGTGGAGCGGGAAGGCCATACAATTTCCACTGGAATGGGGAATCCAGGGCTAATTTTATTCTGAGATCAAATTCATGCCAAACGCTTAGCTGGTCACAGGCCAATGCCGTGGCTGAAGTACAGAAAACCTTGCGGTTGGGGCGCAAGGAGGTGAATGCACCCTCTGAATCTTTATTCGTGGGGCGCTAAGGAAGCGTAATTCTGTGGACAGCAGGAGGCGGGGTTGGGAGATTCCTGCCCAAAGCACTGTCCTGATCTATCACAAGTTCAACGACCAGTGATGTTGTTGGCACGTCTCTTCAGATTTTTATCTGAAATAATTGAGGGAGATTTTAAAAATTAATGTTGATCTTGAAAAGAAAGATGCCTTTTCCTAAGCCTGGGAAGCCAAATGGACCAAACCTGACCCTGGCCCAGTGACCGTTCTGCTTCAGAGCCACGTCCCTTCATGTGTGGGGACACCGGGCTGGATGCTTACAGGGTCTTTTTTTAAGAAGAGTATTTATTTATTTTATTTGGTTGCATTGGGTCTTTGTTGCAGCAGGCGGGCTCCTTAGTTGAGGCTCGAGGTTTCCTTAGTTGGGGCATGTGAGCTCTTAGTTGCGGCCTGCATGTGGGATCTAGTTTCCTGACCGGGAATCGAACCCAGGTCCCCTGCCTTGGGAGCACGGAGTCTTAACCACTGTGCCACCAGGGAAGTCCCTACAGGTTCTTTCTTTGCAAATGATCACTTTACAGACTCAGTGGGTAGGTGGCGCCAGAGGGGGAAAACCTTGATGGAGCAGAACGAGGCAATGTCTACATTAAAAACCTGAACAACACGGTTGTTTTGAACTTGAACATTTCAAATTTTATCTCACTCTGAAGGGAAGGAAGTCAAAGCTGGGTCTTATGTGTTCGGATGCATTTCTCTGCAGCCAGATTTCCCATCAGGACACAGTGTCAAGGGTGGTTGCTAAGGTGCCCTATGGCCCCGGGGGGCCCAGGGTTGCCGTGCTGAGCCCGCTGGCTTTGGGGGACCTCTGAGTCGCCATGCCAGCTTCGGGGGCCGGGGGCTTCTTGTGCACCTGGGACCTGAGGCCGGGCCATTCCCACCCCCAGAGGGCCAGCCCCGCTCTAGGCCTGTCAGCTGCCTTGTCCAGGGGTGGGCTCCCCTCTCTGGTGCAGCAGGAGGTGGAGGTAGGAGAGATGGCAGGAGTGGACCTGAGTGTTAGCTTGGGTGTTGCTGCCGGGTGGCCGAGTGGTAGGGGCAATGGAGGGGTCAGAGGTCACGGTCACCTCCCCAGGTGCCATTCTTGGAAGCTCTGGAAGCTCACCAAGGCCCTTCCGAGGTGGGTGCCCGGCACCGCTCCCCCCGGGGTTTTGGGGTCAGGGTCCGACTCTGCCAGCCCCTCCGCCCCTCCACCACAGTCCTCACAGACCCCGGGCTCCAGTGGGGTCCCGCAGTGGTTGGCTCCCCACCCTTCCCCTGCCGGGCCCAGCAGGACGGGCTCCTTCAGGTGGATGACCTCCTCCTGGCCCAGCTCCCGGCGCCTCCTGACTCTGGAGCGTTCAGAGCCGTGGAAGGGCGATGCCACCTGCTTCTCGGTCTCAAGAGAGCCAGTGTGCCCCCCACCGGCACAGAAGCCGTCGCCCCCGCCAAGTACTTCAAAGGCTTCTGGACATTCGGTGACCTGTCCATGCTACTGGGATTTAACTGAACTCGTCTCTCCTTCACCCACTGTCCTCACTCTCCTCTCGGCCTCTCGTTTTATTCCAGCCTGTTGCCCACTGATTGGACTTTGGGAAGCGTTTTAAGATTTCCTCTTCTGAAAACACCACTCGGAATCCACCCACTGCACCCTGGAGCTCTGGCAGCCAGGCAAGGTCCCTGGCTCCTTGGGAGTGTCTGAGAGACTGAAAGTCAAGGGGAGTTTCTGAGATGGACTGTCCTCAAGGGATGAGGCTAATGAGAAACTTCTGAAGTAACTTCGGTTGTCATTTGGTCGAAAACAGTGAATGCTGTGGGGGTTAAGCAAGAAGCTGGATCGTCCTTGGTCAGCTCTCCCCACAAACAGCTGGCAGATCCCTGGTTCCGAGGACGAGAGCCACCGGGGCCGGCTTGGCTGCGAGACTCCAAGAGCTCCTTGTCCTGAAAGAGCTGGTATTGAATTCAGGGCCCCAGCTGTTTGCTGGCCTTGTGCGGTTGGGTCAGAACGCAAGACCTCTGGTGGATTTATGACTCCAGCAGCTTCTGGGTACGGGCAGAGGCAGACTGCAGACGGCCTTCTTGCTTTACCAAAAGGGTTACTTATTTATTTATCATAGAAAGCGAGTGTGTTTTCCACTGAGCGCCTACAGAGCCGCCTGCCTGAGCCCAGTCTATCAGCTGGTGATTTGAATGTGCTCCCAAGCAGGCCACACGTCCACACCCGCAGTTACAACCCCATCAAACCAATGCCACCATTCTTATAACAAACAGGTTGTAACCTCCCTTTCCCGGGAATGAGAGTCTTCACTAATATAGTAATCTATGCGCCTGAAAAACAATATCGTGCTTAATGGGAAATTAAAACAAACTGTAATAAAAGGAAATTAGTTTATAATAGTTTCTATTTCAACATGTAAATCCCGGAGCAAAATGAAAGGGACCAAGATTTGCACTTCTTTCGAATGAATCCGTTTGAGTTTAAGAAGTGAAGCGACATGGAGATTGTTCTGGGTGAAAGCCTGTGGCCCCAGGTGCTGCCGAGGAGATGCGGAGTTCGTAGCGGCTCATCCCTCTGAAGTAGGCGGGATGAACCCTGCTCCCTCCAGAACTGTTAGAACATTCACGACCATGGACAACCATGTACAACCACTGCAGCCGCTCACAACAATATACAACTGTCCACAAACAAAGACAACAATTCACAACCATGGGCAGCCGTCTCTAACCATGGACAACCTCCCACAGACATTGCAACCATCCAGAACCTTTCACAACCATATACAACCATCCACACCATTGCAACCTTCCACAACCATGTACAACCATCTACAACCACATAGAGCCATCCACAACCATCCATGACCATATAGAACCGTCCACGACCATACAGAACCATCCACAATCAAGAACCACCATCTACAACTGTCCACAACCATATAGAACCATCGATAATGAAGTACCACCATCCACAACCATCCATGACCACATAGAACCATCCACGACCATACAGAACCATCGACAATCAAGGATCACCATCTACAACCGTCCACAACTATATAGAACCATCCACAATCAAGGACCACCGTCCACAACCATCCATGACCACATAGAACCATCCACGACCATACAGAACCATCGACAATCAAGGACCACCATCTACAACCGTCCACAACTATATAGAACCATCCACAATCAAGGACCACCGTCCACAACCATCCATGACCACATAGAACCATCCACGACCACATAGAACGATCCACAATGAAGGACCACCGTCCACAACCACGCACAACACCTGAGCACAGAGCTGTGCGGGCACTGCTATTGAGCCACATGTGACGGTGCTGCCACCTGTGGTGAAAGGGACTGGGAAACAGGGAGACGGTGACAGCGTCCATGATAGAATGTACGTGCCGGAGGTTTTCGGAGCTTCTCACCTGCAGATTTGAGGCCCTTACAGCTGGTGGTCCTCCCTCAGTTCCGGCGGCGTCATGGGACAGCTGGGTGGGTGCTTCCTGCCCCTGGGCATTGAGCAGGCCTGGCCCGCGGGTGGGAGCCACACGGAAGGGGGGGTTCTGCACGTGGGGCGGCTGTGAGGGGCAGGTGGGCAGCCCATCAGGAAAGCCGGCCCTGCCCTCGGGGGCCCGTGAAGCTGTGCTGAGTTGCAGGGGCCCGACGGGGGCCAGAGACAAGGGGGCCGCAGGCTCCCTCCGCAGCCAGCAGACGGGCTCAGGTGCGGCGGTGGGCAGACGGGGGCTGAGGGGCTGGGTCCCCGCGTCGGGTTCCAGCAGGGGTGAGCACCGAGGCTTTGCTGACGTGAATAATCCGAACCTCCCTCTGGTTTGTCCTCACGTGGGGCCCACGGGGCATGTGGTCCTGGGTCGTCCTGAATTCAGTAATGTTAGAAAGACGGGGCAGGAACAGAACAGCGTTGGTGACAGACAGCCCCAGTCCTGCTCCAGTGTGCGTGCACCAGCGAGATGAGCACACGTGGCCTCGGCCTGTGGCCTCTGGGCTGGGCTGCACGTGGGTGACAAGCTGTCCAGGCTCTCTGGGCCCATGGCCACCTTTCCTGGCATCTTCCATACGACGCACTAGGAAACATGCAAACTCGGGGCCCAGACGGAGGCTCCCGAGGGCCTGTGATGAAGGTTCCTCTCTGCCCCTGAGCACAGCTCTCAGCGGCATGGGTGCCAGGCTCGTGCAGGTGACATGAAACACTTCTCAGCCCTGTCCGGCGAGGGGAGCTCGGTCCTCTGGAAACCTGGTGAATGAAAGTCCCAGGTGTGATTCAGTCCCCAGGGCAGTGGCCAGCTGAAAGGCGGGAATTGCTAATTCTAGCCAGTTTCCTTAATTTCAGCCCACCACACCCCCGTCTGAGATTTCTGGAGTAGGTGCAGCTCACTTTTTTTATTCATCTGAGTGTAGGTTTAATTAGTTTGCTTAAAAAGCATCAGGCCCAGCGCTGTCGCTACTCACCACTTCCCTCTCAGCCGCCACCTGTACCGACTGAGCACCCAGAGGGCCTGTCCGTGGTGTCTTAACCTTCCAAGTGCTCACATGGGCCCGGGGACCCCGGCACGAAGCAGGCTCTGACCCAGCGGATCCCAGCAGGGGCCTGAGATGGCGCTTCTAGCGCGTGGTGGCCGTGCCGCCGGCCCTCGGGCCGCACTTTGAAGAGCAGGTGCTAACGGCCACGGTCTCTGCCCGCTGAAGCCCACCTGGTCTTGGAGAGACACACAGAGCAGAGGGTCCGGCGGGAGATGCCCACCCCGGGTGTTTCGTGAGTCCGGGGCCAGGCAGGGAGGGCGGGGTGGGTGGTGATGTGCTCTGAGCAGAGGCCCTGGTGATGCCGGGGGGCCTGCGGACTTGTAGCTCCGCGTGGTCGGGCCCGATGTTTGAGAGAGGCTTTGCAGCTGCATTTTACGTAGAATTTGCCACCTTAAGTACTTAGCAGGCCCGACAGAACAAGCCAACGGCCCCCTCAGCTCCTGTGGCCACCCTCGAGGGCTGAGAAGCTTCTCGAAGTTTGGGTGTCAACGTCATGCTCGTCTCTGCATCAGAGCTGTCAACTGAAAAAAATGCACAACATAAAAGTTGATAAAATTATGTTTTATTTGGCAAACAAAACTGAGGACTTAAGCCCGGGACGCAGCCTCTCAGAAGGCTCGGAGGGGCTCCCCTGAAGAGGTCGGGGGGAGCCAGGATACACAGGAGCTTCTGCAACAAAGACCAGGTAGTCGGAACGTCAAAAGATTACTGTTAATAAGAAAACCCGACATCTCCAGTTAAGGAATGTAGCGCTTCTCTATGTGTGGTGAGGTACGGGAGTCTGGGCTCACTGGAATCGTTCCTTTGACGTGCACCTCAGCTCTCTGGGACCGGCGTCCTGTGCTTTCCCAGCCGGAGTCCCCTCAGGGGCGCCGTGGGGGCAGCTGCAGTGGCTGCAGGCTTGGGGGCCGCAACACCCTCGGTTTACTGATACGGCAGCAGCATTTTTCATTCACAGAAACCAAGAACGACCATCAAGGGCCCCGTGTGCCCACGGGCACTCCAGTGGCCAGGAGGCGGGGGGCAAGAACCAGGAGAGCAGGGTGCCCGGGAGCAGGACAGCAAACCTGTGCCCTGTGTGTCCCCTCCAGCAGCAGAGCCCGCAGCCGGGCGGGCGGGGTCTCCATGCCAGTGCACCGCCACTGACCTCCCCAGAAGGAAGGCACCTGCTCGTCTGCAAGCTGAAACCATGCCCGTTTGCTTAGTTCAAAAATTAGGGTCCAATTTAACAAAAGAATGCGTGCACCCCCAGAAAAGTGATGGAAATTCGATAGGTCAGAGTGTGTCCTTTGTCTCCCACATAAATGGCAAATGGCAGGTCCATGGGTTGTTTTTCTGAACTAGATTTTTTAGGCAAATGATTCAGATTCTTTAATGATCCCGGGGGCTTCCCTGGTGGCGCAGTGGTTAAGAATCCTCCTGCCAATGCAGGGGACACGGGTTCGAGCCCTGGTCCGGGATGATCCCACATGCCACGGAGCAACTAAGCCCGTGCACCACAACTACCAAGCCTGCGCTCTAGAGCCTGCGAGCCACAGCTACTGAAGCCCACGCGCCTAGAGCCCGTGCTCCGCAACAAGAGAAGCCACCACCATGAGAAATCCGCTCACCACAGCGAAGACCCTATGCAACCAAAAGTAAATAAAATTTAAAATTAAAAAAATAAAACTTTATTAACTAAAATTTAATTAAAAATTTAAACGAATGATCCCATTTCATAAGTTATGGAAACAGACTACTGTCTGACATTTCTGGTCAAGGTCCTTGCAGATCACCCGAGTAAAGATACAGTTAAAATATGTAAAATATGTAAAATAAAACGATGATTTGTACTTGTTGTCCCTGTTAATGTAAATCGTACAGTTCCGCTGGATAGAAATGTTCTGTGAACACCTTGTCCTGGAGCCAGAGAAAATGACGCAAATTGTGGGTCTGCTCACGTAAGACCTGCAGGCGTCGAATCTGCTTGGAATTCCTTGCGTGGCAGAGAGAGAGCGAGGGCTACAGAATGCTGGTCCCACGATAAAGAGAGAAAAAGCGCGTTTCCCTCGAACACCTATAGTAAAATACAATTGTGTTCTGTAAGAGAGAAAGTGCACCTAGATAGCGGCGGCTTACTCTTAAAGTTCTTAGTTTCGTAACATTAGGAGCCAGAGCAGCACCTATTATACAATAATTATATCCGCGGGTGCTGTTCTGCATTACTTCCAGCTGAATAAGAACGAAAGAATGCTTTTTACTATGTCAACACATTTAAAATCATGACATATTACCTTTAATTCTCCCATTTGAATTTAAAGTTTTCTTTTGATCAACACTGATTTGTCACTTATTTCTACATGCAACTTTTACTAAAATATACAGCAATTTCTGAAATCGCTTCCCGACCCCAGCTTAGCTGTCACCGGTGTCATACCTGTCAGTAACGTCCAGGAAATGCACGGGGTCTGTCTCTGCACCTCAGTTTTATTTATAAATTCCACTTCATTATGGCAACAAGACACCGCGGGCAGTACATTTGTATGGAGTTCCTGCCCCCGTTTCTGGTTAAAGTGTCTGAGCCTTTAGCCCCAGAGCACATAATGCACCCTGATGAGCTCAGCCGTCACCAGAACTGCACTGCACGCTGGGACTTCCGCCTACCGTTTAGTTACTGGCATCATTTTAGGGGAAAAGGGCCATAATGAAGATTATGTGCAGGACAAAAAAAAACAACTCCTAAAAGAATTAACTGTGAAATAATGTAATTGCCCACAGGGTCTTGAACTTCTGTTTTTCATTTGCAGGAACATTTAACCAGGTATTTTTATCTAATTGCCTGTGCTCCCTCGGGAGCTATTAAACACTAACTTTGAACACATTTTGGCTTGTTGCATTGTAGCGACCTGGGGCTAATTTCTTAAAAGGGTTAAGCTGGCATGTCCCGCATTGAATTACCACTGTCACTCAATTCATTAGAAGAGTTTACGGACTTACAATATGTCTGTAATTTATAGCCTGCTTAGTGACAAAGCCTAATGCTAACATATGCCTGATTTGCCAAGGTTATCTCAAGTTCCATTCATCTCCCCACTAACAATACGCCTCTGATTCCCTGCTTCCTGGATGGGGTGCATGCGGTTTCATATGTAGCGCTGTCCATCTCAGGGAACTGCCTCCCTCTGATGAGTGATGACAGGGCAGCTGGGCCAGCAGAGGTGTTGTCCTCCAGCGTCCCCGGAGGGGACCCTGGCCTGTCGAGAGCCCTGGACTGGTCTGAGCCTGAGGCTGCTGGCGTCTACTCCCCGGAGCCCCTAGAGGGGACGGCTGAGGCCAGGTGACCCCAGGATGGCACGGAGGAGGTCCGGCCCCAGATGGCAACTGGCCCGCACACATTTCGCTCCGGGACGCCGGGTGCCCGCTCCCGGCGCAGGTGGGTTTCCAGAGGCCTGTGTGTGAGGCTTTGGCCCCGCTAGCCTTCCTGCTGCGTGCGAATGCCTCTGCTGGGGACACTGGCCTGAGTGGTACTGGGCGTCCACCTAGAGCACCGCTCCCCTGGCCTCGGGCTTTCCCTTCAGGAGCGACCTTGTCACAGTGTCCCATTACCTTGAGGGTTTCTTGGTGAGAAGATCAATGGCTCCGTGTGAGAGCCACACAATGAACACGGTTGTTGGGTTCTTGGTGTGTGGAAAGGACACGAAACGGCATCGCGTGAGCTCCACAAAGAGACAAGTCTGTGGTGTAAGTTGCGGATGTGCCGGGACATTTGGGTCCCCTCCCTGGTGGCCGGCTGTGCCCGTGCTGGGACTGAGGGCCACCTCCACCGCAGAGGCAGGGTCACAGGCAGGGGCGTGGGCTTGCGAACTTGATTCCTCAAATGCCAAAGGTTTAAACTGTCCCCTGGGGCCGGCGAGTGCTGGGGAGCAATCCACCCGCAGAAGCAGAGGGTTCTAGCAAGTTTCAGAACTGCCGGGGACAGCAACGTAACCTCACGGAGGGCGAGATTCACAAGGATTGGCACCTTTCATGCAGGAGGTCAGCAACAACAGTCATGAAAGACAGGTGCACGGGGGCAGAAGCTCTCAGGTCCGGGACGCCGCGCGCGTCGGTCACACAGCTATGGCTCCGACGTCACGCAGACCCCGGGACCTGGCGCGGGGCCTCCCCCCATTCCAGAGACACCCTCGATCTTTCTCACGGCCCCCAGTTCCTTTGGTCAGAATTTCCTTTCTTTCCGTATTTTTTCTATCAGATCCTTGTTGATAGTTTTAAAAGCCGAAAGCTGATGTGTGGCCAGGGCTGGTGGGAGGGAAGGGGGAGATGCTCTGGGAAGAGGATGAGAAGGTCCCATGTCAGCCTGTGCAGAGCTGACAGTGCTTAGCCATGGGAAGAGTGGTACATGGCTTGGTGTGTGTTTCACCGCAATTAAAAAACAAGCAAACCAACCAGCCTGAAGCTTTGGTTATCAAACCGCAGGATGCGTTTATGACGTCATGGCAACGACTCTCTCCAGAAAACAAATGCTCTGCAGTCTGTTATCTTCAGGATCCTGTGTTGTGAGCTTGACCCTCCTGCAGCACCTTGCTCTGGGTGGACCCCGGGACACCTCTTCTCTTGGTCACAGAAGGCACAGCACAGCCCAACCCTCTTCAATGAGCAGCTCATCCCTGGAGAGCTTAGTGAGCGCGGGACCCTGAATACGCACTGGCGGTGTCACCTTACACTTCTCTAACAGGATGCTGAGAAACGGTCTCCTGTTGTACATGTGTTTGCCGGGGACAGCAGAGGGGCAGGTGTCCTTAAGGACCCTCTGATTCTTGATGAGACCTGGTCCAGGGCTCTTGTCCCTGGAAGCAAGAATGGAGAAGGTTCATGCATGTCTTGTCTTGCCCATGTTATGGATGTCTTAGGATCTAAAGAAAAGAAGAGAAAAAAAGGAATGCTTTGCAGGTGGCCTGTATGGCAATAGAGGTCCCATTCTTTCGGAATCCTAAACTAGAGACATTTTTAGTAAAATGTGTAAAATAAAAATGCACATTCTGCAAGAAGGAAAACTATGGCAAGTTGCATGGGAGAAAGGAATCCTTTAGAAAGTTTACTCCTATTAACCCATGTACAAATTCAATAGCTTTTGAGATAGATGATAAATAGATAGATAGATAATAGATAGACAGATAGATAGATGCCTAGGTGTATGTCCAGATACTGTATTCGTCAAGGTTCTCCAGAGAAAGAGAACTGGTAGGACGTACAGAGATGTACAGAAAGAGATTTGTTAACGAGGAATCGGCTGGCATGATTATGGAGGCTGAGAAGTCCCTCCAACTGCCGTCTGCAAGCTGGAGGCCCAGGAAAGTCGGTTCCGGTCCAGTCCCGAAGGCCTGAGAACCAGTGATGTGGGTGCCAGTCGGACTCCAAGGCTGGAGGACGCCTGCCGGCCCTGTGAGGGCGATCTCCACTCGGTGCGCAGATTCAAATGCGCGTCACCTCCAGAAGCTCCCTCGCGTAAGCACCCAGAATGACGTTTTACCAGCCGTCTGGGGGGCTGGGCACCCGTTAGCCCGGTCAAGCTGACACAGAAAATTAACCATCACAGGTGTGGATACAGTTATTGATTTGTTCGTGCCCGCCCCCGCCCCGCCCCCACGAACACACACACGCGGAGCTCTTCGTCACAGTGCTGTGATCAATATCGTGGTTCTAATCACGAGGGAAACGGACCAGTTTTCATGTCTTCTGTCTCGTCACCGGATTCAGGGCCAGAGAATCCCAGATGATCTCATCTGAGATCCTTGGTCACATGTGCAAAGACCCCTTTCCAGACAAGGTCACTGTCACAGGTTCCGGGCGCTGGGGTGTGGACACACCTTCCTGGGCACCACCATCCACCCCCTCACGGGTTTCACCCTGACAAGCACCGAGCGAGGCTTGGACCACCTCCATCCTGCAGACGAGGCAACAAGACTCCACAAGGTCCAGAAACTGGCTCAGGAGCACCGACGCGCGGCAGCCGGGGTTGACGCCAGGCCTCCGTGCCCACGTCCTCTGGCCGTGTCACCTGCTCTTTCTTTGACTTCTGGTCAACAGTGAGATTTTAAAAGGTTCTTGAATTCAGAAAACTAGATGAAGGTCTGGTACTCACTCCAGAGCATCGGTCGCCTGGCTGCACGCTGGAGTGAAATGTGACATTAGATTTCAGACAGACTGACAGACGGACAGATGCCTGGACCCGGGGAGCCTGCGGCCGGTACTGCCCAGGCAGCAGGAATTTCAGAAAGCCCTGGGGGTTCTCACCTGCAACCACACTTGAGAACAAGAACCCAGGAAACCACCAAAGAGTAGATTTCCCAGCCCTCCGTCTGCACATCACTATAGTTCTTTAAAAGTGTTAAACCTCCCTCACGTTTCAGGATGGGAAGAAAACCTACCGGCTTTGAGTATTTCTTACATCTTAGTAAGCAGAGAGGCTGTGCAGAACCATTGGATTGGAGCAGATACACTGCATTTGGCTTTTGGCTTCTTTGTTTTTTACAAAACAAATGTTTATTAACGGGCAAATAGTTGAATAACTAGTGGTTCATGCATACTGTAAAACACTGCAGCCAGGAGAAATAATTATACACGTGCACATTGAAAGATGTCCACTTTATACTGTTAAATAGAAAAGCAAGTTGCAGAATACTATACAAAGTGTGATTACCTATTAGCCTACTATATGTATATAACATATATTTATGTTTCTATAGGCAGAGAAAAGAGTACACAGCAAACTGTCAATGGTGTTACTTCATCAATGAAAAGAGGAAGGGGAAACTATCATTTTTAATATACATACTTTCTTATTTTAAAAAAATTTACTTCTTTTGTTTGCATGCAATTTTTTCCATGTTTTTAATTTTTTTTTTAATTTTTGTTTTATATTGGAGTAGAGTTGATTTACAATGTTGTGTTAGTTTCAGGTGTACAGCAAAGTGATTCAGTTATACATTTACATATATCTCTTCTTTTTCAGATTCTTTTTCCATATAGGTCATTACACAGTATTGAGTAGAGTTCCCTGTGCTATATAATATGTTTATCTATTTTATATATAGTGGTGTGTATATATTCATCCCAAACTCTGAATTTATCCCTCCCCCTCACCTTTCCCCTTTGGTAACCATCAGTTTGCTTTCTAACCAGTGAATCTGTTTTTGTTTCATAAATAAGTTCATTTGTGTCATATTTTAGATTTCACATACAACTGATATCACATGGTATTTGTGTTTCTCTGTCTGACTGACTTCACTTAGTATGATCATCTCTAGGTCCATCCACGTTACTGCAAATGGCACTATTTCATTCCTTTTTATGGCTGAGTAGTATTCCATTGTATACATGTACCACATCTTTATCCACTCATCTGTCAATGGACATTTAGGTTGCTTCCTTGTCTTATCTGTTGTAAATACTGATGCCATGAGCATTGGGGTGCATGTATCTTTTCAAATTAGAGTTTTCTCCAGACATATACCCAGTAGAGGGATTTCTGGGTCATATGTTAGCTCTGTTTTTAAGTTTTTAAGGAACCTCCATTCTGTTCTCCATGGTGGCTGTACCAATTTACATTCCCACCAACAGTGCAGGAGGGCTCCCTTTTCTCCACACCCTCTCCAGCATTTATTGTTGGCTTTCGAATTCTTACTCCACTTTACAAGGGGCTGTGGAGGTTGCCTGATTGTCTCACTGTGTGCAGGGCAGGAGGTGGCATCTCCTCAGCTGGCTTCCGCAGGGTTCAGAGGGATGTGTCCTTCCCCCACCTGTCCTACTCCCAGCTGACGTCCCAGGGGCCGCCCTGTGAGTTCCCCCTTCCATTCTCAGTAAGTTTTCTCTTTTGAAATTTTCTGCAATCCGTGAATTATTTCATGTTTTATTTGATACAATTCTTTTATGCATTTTGCTTTGGTGTCATTTTACCAGTTCAAGTGAAGTATAGAAGCTTTCTGTAGGTCTCTCTATCCTCCCCCGTTTGAGCTTTCCTCCACAAACATTGAAAACCACAGTGTTGTCATTTTCGCTTCAGCCGACAAACACGGGTCACACGACTCGGGAGGAGAAGGAAAGTCTATTGTATTTACCCTTATTTTCATTCTTTCTGTTCTTCCTTTCTGATGTTCCAAGATTCCTTCTTTCAACACTTCTTGTCTGTTTAGAGAACTCCCTCTGTCTATTCTTCTGAGGGCAATAGATTTCTTCATTTTCCCTGAGTGTCTTGATTTCCCCTCAATTCCTGAAGAAATAAGATCCTAGGTTGATGGTTCTTTTCTTTCAGCACTTGTGACACTTCCTTCTGGTCTCCAGTGTTTTGGATGAGAAATTTGCTTTTTTTTTTTTTTTGCGGTATGCGGGCCTCTCACTGCTGTGGCCTCTCCCGCTGCGGAGCACAGGCTCCGGACGCGCAGGCTCAGAGGCCATGGTTCATGGGCCCAGCCGCTCCGCGGCATGTGGGATCTTCCCGGACTGGGGCATGAACCCGTGTCCCCTGCATCGGCAGGCGGACTCTCAACCACTGCGCCACCAGGGAAGCCCAGAAATTTGCTGTCTTTGCCTTGTGTCTTTCCCCTTGTAAATGGCATCGTTTCTCTCTGGCTGTTTCAAGACTTAGTCTTTGCCTTCAGTTTTCTGAAGGTTGACTATTGTGTGGACTTCTTTGCATTTATCCTGTTTGCACTTTCCTTGGCTTCTTGATTCTGAAGATTTCTTCATTTATCACCAGATTTCTGTCATTATTTCTTGAAATACTGTCAGCCTTCTCCTCCTCCTTGTCTTCTGAGGCTCCAGTGACAGAAACATTAGATTTTTGTTTCGGGCCCACGGAAGGCTTTGCTCCTCCTCTTTTCAGCCTCTCTCTGCCGCTCAGACTTGGTGATTTCCACTGCTCTGTCTTCACTGATTCTTTCCTCATCATCTATATTCTGCTCTGGAGCCCACCCTGTGAGTGTTTGATTTGCTTATCCTGTTTCCAAGCTCTAAAATTTCCATTTGGCTCCCTTTATGTCTTCTATCTCTTTGCTGATACTTTCTATTCCTACCTTTGTTTCCAGTGTGTTGGCGATTACCTGCCAAAGCACTGTTATGATGGTGGCACCGGAATCCTTGTCAGATGGTCCCAGCATCCATATCAGGTTTGTGTTGGTGTCTTTTGCTTGTCTTTTCTCACTTAAGTTGAGGTTTTCTGCATTCTTGTTATGAGGAGTGGTTTTCAGTTGTGTCCTGGACATCTTATGCTACAAGACTCTGGTTCTTATTTTAATCTTCTGTTTTAGCAGCCCTCCTCTGAGGCTGTTGCTTTGTGCTGTTGATTGAGGGGAAAGTTCAGTGTTCTCACTGGGTCTCCATCAACATCTGGGGTTGGGGAGAGGGGACCTCATGAGTCAGGGCAGGGCTGGGAGTTCAGGCTCCCCAAAGGCCTCCTCTGACACCACCCCCTCAGGGGGTTGGGGAACTTCATTCCTCCAGGTTGGGGGTATGGTCCAGTCTCCCCGCTTGGCCTCTGCTGGTGCTTGGCTGGAGGAGGCTGTTGTCCTCTAAAGGTTTTCTGTCTTGTTAGGTGGCCCCTTTCCTGATCCTTTGGTTAGAGAGAACTGGCTTTTCTTGGCACTTTTTTTGTCCGTGCCCATTGGTATTTCTGGTTTTCTCAGCTAGGATGTACAAAGCAAAGAGAACATGCCATGTTATTCCTCGGGTCCTGATGTCCACAGCCTGCCTGTCTTCTTCTCTCCACCTGTCCCCACGGTTCCATGTTTGTTTGATATATAATCCATACATCAGTGGGAGGATTAGAGAGAAGTGTGTCTACTTCATCTTGTCCAGAACTGGAAGTCCCTTAACACGGTTCATGGTTAACATGAAAGAAGTCATTTACCTCCTGCAGATGCGTCCAGATCACCCAGGCCACATCTGGAGGCCCTTGTGAGCTTTGGTGCCACTCAACTCTTGCAGGGGAGCTGCTGTATCATCCTTCAGGAAGCCGGGCCTATGTGTCCAAGAGGACAGAAGCTTGGTTTTTCACTGTGGGGTTGAAATGACAGACAGAAAAGACAATGCTTGTCTCTCTGCTTCCTGGATGGAGTGGGTCTGCTTCTGCCACATGGCGGGGTTTCCAATCTATTTTACTGACATGCAGCTGACTTACAGTGCTGCGTTCATTCCTGCTGTACAGCGGAGTGACCCAGTTATACACATACAAATTCTTTTCCATGACAGTTTACCCCAGGGTATTGAATAGAGTCCCCTGTGCTCTACAGTAGGACCTGTGTTCTACAGTTGTTTATCTATTCTGTATATAATGGTTTGCATCAGCTAACACCAAACTCCCAATCCTTCCCTCCCCTGCTCCCCCTCTCCCTTGGCAACCACAAGTCTGTTCTCTTTGCCTGTGAGTCTGTTCCTGTTTCATAGATACATCCATCTGTGCCACGTGGTGGTTTGGCGGTGCTGACGCAGTGGGAAGAGCAGCAGTTCTCAAATGGTTCAGCCTCTGGGCAGCTTTACGCTCTTAACAGTTATTGAGATGCCAAACAGCATTTGTTTGCATGAGTTATATCTACCTATGGTTACAGTAATAGATATTAAAACTGAATGATTTAAAATATGTATTTATTTAATAATAAATCATATAAAATAAATATAAGTAAACATAGATAGCATATTTTTATGAAAAGTGATATTTTCCAAACCAAAATAAAATTTAATGAGAAGGATGGTCTTGGTTTACATGTTTGCAAATCTTTTTAATGTGTGGCTTAGATAGAAGGGTGTTGAATTCTCATCTCTTTCTTCAGTATGTTGTTCTGGGTGTCGTATAAGACAATGCAGCTTCCCTCCAACACACAGTCGGAAAAAGGATGAGCATTTTTCTCAGGTGAGTGTGGATAATCTGCTCTGATGTTACACCACAACGCGACACGTGGTGGTTTCTTAAAAAGTTAGCTACAATGTGAGCCTACAGCTACACTGAGGACCTGCTCACACTCTTACATTAAGACCCACTGGACCTTGAACAGACCTTCTGCCCGTGCACTGACTTACAAAGAGCTTGCAAATGTGGACACGTTTCATAATGCAATATCAAAAAGTCACATTCATTAATATCACCACTGACCTCATCAGAAAAGCCTTTAGGCAAGAAGAATCTTTGAAGCTCAGGGTGATAGACCCGTTTTGGGGAATTTTTGCTTGAAACCTCAAATTTTATCACTGAGAACAAAACTGTCAGTTACTTTCTTTAAAGTGACAGGCTTACACTGTCCTTTTTTTTGGAGAAAATGTCTGCCAGATCACCGTGTCTGAATAAGCAGCTGATCTGCCAGGAAGTGATCTTTCACATAAACGTGATATTCCATGAACAGGTGGCTAGTTTAGCTTGCAACCCAAGCAACCCCACCAGCTCCTTCCCGAGTCGACCACCTGAGACCGCTATGTAGCAGAAGGACTGTAGGCACACGTCTAATCTAATTTCATCAAAAAGAATATTAAAGAAAGGCCTTGATTCAGGACCAGCTACAGAATTAGCGGAGCTCAGGGCAAAAGGAAAACACAGGGCCCCTTGTTAAATAGTTATCGAGAATTTCAAGATGGCGACAGTGGAGCCTTCAGCCACGTGCAGGCCCTTCAGAGAAAGGAGCCCAGGGCAAAGGTCTGCTGCCCCAGAAGCCCCCCTGCCTGTGCTCACGGTCAGCACTTAACAAACATAATAATTTGTGCTGCCTCATTGGCACATTCTTAAGCGAAACTGGCGTTCTCCCTCCCGCCCTGAGAGTGTGGGGCACTAGCGCGGTGAGATGCACAGCTGGTGCCCTGCCCTGGTTCACGCTCAGGCGCCCGCAGTCTGCCCCCATCTCTCTGAGGCCGTCACCGCCTGTGTCCACCCAGTGGAAAAGGCAAGGTGCGTCTTAGCGTTGTGACGGAAAGAGTTTTGAGCTCACTGACTCCCTGAAAGGGTGTTGGAGGCCCTGGGGGTCTGACGGCCACATTTTGGGGACGGTGGGTGTGGAGCTCGGCTGTGACAGGACAGGGACGCTGGAAAGAGGGTGGAGGTGAGGTCGTTGGGGAGAGGACAGGTCAGGAGCTGCAGGCTTGTGAGGTCTAGGGCAGAAAAGTTGGGGGACAGGAGAATAGACAGACACGTCAAGTCTGAGAAGGATAAAGGCTTGGGAAGAAAACGCAGGGCCCCAGCTACTTGAGGAATCAGGCAGAAGCCGGGGGCATCAGGAGACAGGCCCTGTCCTGCATCCACTCTGCGAGCATCTACTGAGCATCTCCTAACCTCCAGGCACGGGGACACCACGGTAACTGGACCACGTCTGCCCCTGGAGCATCCAGTCGCATCGGCTCTGGACAAGGGTTGACAGGGGTGTGGGTTTTGTCTGGTTCCAGGGCCTGTGGGAGACGCCACCCCTCCCATCACCCTCTGCAGGGACTCAGAGTCCAGGCCGGCCCCTGAGCAGGAACTCAGCAGAGGAAAGCGGGGACGTGGAAGGAACCCCCATCTCCTGCTTCCCACAAGCTCTTCGCATATTGAGTTCCAGAACCAGCCGTACCCTCCACGGAACGCGTGGAAACCAGACCTGAGTGATGACTCTGTGGCTTCCGGAAGATCCTGGCCACCCCAGCTCCTTCTCCGCTTGTTAGAGCAGCCCTGGGTAGAATAGCCCTGCTGATGCCAGATGCCCAGTCACCCTGGGCTCCAGGGAGAGGGAGGCTAAGAGAAGGGCAAGCGGGGACGAAAACATGCAAGGCAAAGCGTCTGATTTTATTGGTTTTATTTTTATGCTTCCCTCAGAATCCTTGTTTTTAAGTTTATGACATTTGATTTCACTTTATTTTTTCATAAAGGACCAGCGGAAGATGTGGAGAATGATTTCCTTGTCAGCACCCTCGGCTGGAATGAAATTACTCGTCTTCTCCTTTGCAGGCTGCCTGGTGATGGAGTCTGAGATCACAGCACCCGCACTGCAGCTCCATCCAAATTTCCATCTTGTACTGTTTTTATATCCAAAGCAGTTGAGGCCACTCTGAGCACGTATTTCTAACACGGGACCACTTCATCCTTAAGCGGCAAGGAGAACAGTGATGAATGGGGAGGCGGGTTCTCGGGAGGTGATGTTAGGAAGCCTGGCGCGGGCTGTGCTGATACCAGGAGGCTCGGAAGCCACATCTTGGGGGCTTGAACTGGTTAAGGACTTTCCCAGCAGCAGATCACAGCGTCTGGCCTGTGAGCCCTTCAACCCAGCAACGACCTCTAAGAACGACGGAGGAAAACCCCAACCTCCCCACCAAAGAAAAGCCTACCCAACCTCTCCCACTTGTGCTGGAGCAGGGGGAAGCTTCATTAAAAAGAAAAGAAGAAAAAAAAAACCCGCATCCAGTGCCTTTGTCCAAGCGCCTTTCAGGACAAAAGGCGCCTGGCGTTTCTCTCCCCCGGGGGTTGGGACCCAGTGGAGGCCTGGAGGCCGGCTGCTGGGCACGGCTGCCAACTTTGCAGAAATACAGCCGCTTAATTACCGCTGGATTTCCCTGCTCGGCGGCGCGTTCTTTGGCAGCCCTGCGAGGCACCTGTGCTCTCAGACCTGGGGCCCGGACGCCCCCGCAGATGTCACGGCTCTTTTGTTGATTTCCTATTAGTGGCACTTAATAGGCAGGGCCAGAGGCTTGGCTAAGCACCCGGCGATGGACAGCAAACATTGTTCCCGCCGTGGGCAAAGGGTCAAACAGTTTCTCCAGCCTCTGAAGCCCAGCCAGAAATTTGCTGGTGATTAGCAATTTTAATTACCAGGTGCGGGGGTCAGGACCCCTCCTGTAATTGGGCAGGTCGTTACCCGTCCCCACGATGTGCCCCGGGAGGCTGTTTACCAATATGCTGCGGGTTTTTTAAAGTTAATTAAATTAAAGCAACTAAAATCACCAGAGGTGGCCTGGAATCTGATGAGCCAGATAGGACAAGTTTTTGGTTCGACTCGTGCTGTGAATGAGTCCGACACAACACTGCGCAGCAGCTCGGAAGGGCCTGGAAGCCCCGCGTCTGGCGTGAGTGGCCTCGGTGGCTATTGGGGGGGCGGGGATGACGAGCGCTCTTCCTGTTGCCTGGGTCCTGATGGAACGGCTCACTGGGGTGTTTGTTGTTTTGGCCGCACTGTGCATCACGCGGGATCTTAGTTCCTGAACCAGGGATCAAACCCGCGCCCCCTGCAGCGGAAGCACGGAGTCTTAACCACTGGACTACCAGGGACGTCCCTCTTGCCGGTTTCTGTCACCGACTCTTAGGGGGTTCACAGGGCCATGCCGAGAAGAACACGAACGTCTCCTTGTCCAGCCATGGAAAGTGGACGTGGTCTCACAGCCCCCGAGGGCCCCTTCCTGCCACGGGGCCCATGGTCCCATCAACGCCCAACCGAAGCCAGTGTCTACCTGGGGTTGATAAACGTCCCCAGGTCCCTTTGCAGAGGGCTCGAAGCCTGTCAATGTTTCAGAGTCTCTCACTAAGAACCAGAAGAGCCGGCTGCAGTTTTCCGGGGTCACCTTGGCCCCAAACGCCACCTGAAGCGCACGCCCCTCTCCGGGGACACCAGGCCTTGAAGGGGGAGGGGAAGCTGCAGCCGCACAGGTGCTCAGGGTGACCGTGGGCCGAGCAGCTCCTCCACGCTGGGGTCTGGGCAGGTGGCGCCCCAGGTCAAGGCAAGTCCTGAGTGAAGATCCCAACAGGCAGCCAGTCGTCAGCAGCCTTACTTTAGCTTTTAACTTTCATTCTGAGACAATGCGGACTTTCCAAAAAAGCCACCACAATACCTTTGGGTGGTCCCGCCGTCAAATGCAGCATCTTGCAGAATCGCAGTGAGAATCGACCTCAGACTGCTGACACCAGTACGTTGATCAGTGATCGCATGTCACCGATTTTCCCACAATGTCCTTTCTCTGGTCCGAGAGCCAATCTCAGACCCCCCGTTGCACCTCGCTGCGCCGGGGGCGGTTCCTCACTGTGCGCTCCTCTAGTGCCCTTGGCGGTTTGCTGGCTGGAATTCTCTAGAACGCCTCTCAGCTGGGATTCGCCGGGGGCTTCCCCATGAATAAGCTGAGGTTATGCATTTTCGGTGAGAATGCCGCGGAAGTGGTGCTGGGCCCTTCCCAGGCCCCCGGGGGTCACGTCCCGTCACTCCTGGGGAAGGCGGCTGTGGTCCGTCGTCAGGGTCCCGCCCACCAGCCCCTCTGCTGTGAGCTGGTGGCTTTTCCTTTTGTAATTCCTAAGTGTTTCATGGGAAGATATTTGGAGAGGCCTAGATGGCCTGTTTCTCGTCATGTTCTCACCGATCTTAGCACCCCTGGCACTACAGCCTTCGACAGTCATCACTGCTGCTTTGCCAGTGGGGCTTCTGTTTCTGTCCTTCCTTCCGCGTTTACTCATTGGAATTCTACTGTAAGAAAGAGCTCCTTTCCCCTTCATTTATGCAATGATTTATCTGTACCGGTATAAGCTCTTGGGTGTTTGTTTGCTCCCATGGGATATAATACACCATTACTGTTATTATTAGTTTGCATTGTCCGGGATTTGGCCATTGGGTGCTCCGTCAGGTTGAGACCCATATACTTAAAGTCACATGTTGCAGATATTCATCCTGAATCAGATTTCCTAACCTCCCACAGCGATGGTTGAGGCTGTGGAAACGCCCCAGGCGGCGGGGGCGGCCCTGCTCAGCGGCTGTACAGTCTCATCTGTTCTCTTTGGATGTGACCCCGGCCTCCCCGCCCCGCACTTCAGGAGCCAGTAGAGGGCGTTGCGTGTCAGTCACTGGCAGAAGGAGCTCATGAGTGGACCCCCTTTCCGGCTGCCACCCCACGTGCAGCTCTGTCCCCGGGCCCCGCAGCCCTGTCCCGTGGGTGGACAGCCTGCAAGTAGCCACTGGGGCAGCCCCTGTGAGTACACGCCTTGGAAACAACCCAAGGGAGCTTGCACTTCAAAGAGGCATCTTTGGAGAGAAAAAGCTCCAAGTGGGTGGACGCCATGCGTGGGGATGGAGTGGGTGGGAGGGAGTGCGGGGTTCAGAGGGCATCTCCCCTGCCCCTGGAGTCACATCGCAGAACGAAAGCAGCCCCGGGGCTGGGCGGGTCCGAGCGCCGTCCGCCTCGCCCCGGCCGCTCTGGAGAGGGGCACCCCCGGGGCCCCATCACGGGCGGAACCCGCCGCGCACTTGTCCTGAATCACAGTCTGTGCCCTCGAGCAGAGGAGTCAGGCAGAACAGTCCGTGGGAGCCACAGGTGGCCTCTGTGCACCTGCAAACACAGCCTGAGCCACTGGCCGCTGTCCCACGGGGCAGAGGATGGTCTCCAAGGTTTAAGTAGAGAGTAGCTTTTACGTCTTTCTTCGCACATTACGCCGAGTTCCCTTCGTACGAGGAGCACACTGGTTCATTTGCACAGCACACGCAGGTCCTGCAAGGAATTAAACTTTGGCACCAAGAAGAAGGAATTGTCCTGAAGAAGCGGGAGCCCAGCCGGCCAGTGACGTCACGGGTCTGGATGGGCCCAGAGGGGCGTGGCCAGCGGGCACCGCCCAGAAGGTACTGTGCGGTCACATCGGCACCCAGCTTCGAGCAGGCACCTGCAAGGGGGGCTGCAGGGGCCCTGAGGCCCTGCTGACTCTGCGTGCGGGTGGGATCCAGGCCCAGAGAGGCCACCCAGAGCCACCAGCAGCAACAAGACACAGACACCGGGCCGGGCAGGTCCACTCACAGCCGGTGTGGACGTCGGAGCGAGACCCCAGACGGTCAGGGCGCTGGACGTGGCAGGGGGCCTGGACCCTTGGAAGCGAGCTGAAAACCAGAGCCCACATTCCCAAGGTTTCCAAATCGCCTGGAGTGATGGAAACACACACCCTGACCCACTTCTGAGCCTCAACCCCTCTGCACCCCAACCCCAGGAGGAGGCCGGGTCCTCAGAGGGTGCGGGGCCAGAGGTCGGCTCAGGGGTAGGTGAGAAATGGGCAGAGTGCGGAGGGCAGGCTGGAGCCGTAGCACGGGGAACACCTAGAAGTGCTCGGGCGTTGGGGGTGACGGCACTGGTGCGGACAGTGCCGGGCGTGAGGCTCGCCGTTTGCCCCCGGTCAGTCCTCACCCACCGTGGGTGCCAGGCCCGGGACGGTCGCACAGAGACTTGGGATGGAGCTGCGTCCAGACTGTCTGGTCCCTAACGGGTCCAGGCCCTGCCACGTCCGGCGATGCTGCGTCGCCAGCCCTGGGCCCCCAGGGATCAGGCGAGTGGTTGCTGGGCCACACCAAGGCCCCAGCCGTGCCACCCCACGAGCTGTCTGGGGGCTTGGAGTCACCACCCTGCGGCTCTGGGTGACCTGCACCCACCTGCTCATGGGCCAAGCCCCGTGGCCGTGACCCCCGTGCCACTGGCCCCGAGGCAGGCGGTGGGTTTGAGGCTTGGCCTGGTGCCGGGCTGGGCGGGATCCATGTGCCGTCACCCTCAGGACCGAGATGGTCTTTTCAGGGACATTGTGATGACTCACATATCTGAAAATAGTGTCTTGCTGTCCTGAAACCAAACCCAAACTCTCATAACCTTCCTCTGCGCAGGACCTGGGTCGTGGCCTTCTCTGGTTGACGCCCTGGGGCTGCCACCTGTCACCTCGGTGGCCCTGTGTGGTCCAGGTCAGGATTAGCTCACACCCGTGCGCGTGAACACAGCGCTCTTTTTGCTCTGAAAGTCAGCTGTGCAAACTCGAACCCGTAAAATGTTCTCTATTTAGGGTCTGCTCTTGACTCATTGAAGGAAACTCTGCATGTAGTTTAAGTTCTAGAGCCAGACTCTGGAAGCCAAATTAGACATGACATTTACATTCAAATTATACGTATATTCAGTACCTTCAGAAGTGAGCTGAAATACTGTAAAGTATTGCTTTCCTTGAGTGTGATTGAGGTCTATTCTATTTTGTTATAAGATTGTTTCTGGAACAGAGAGCATCGCCAGGCAGAGAGACCTGGGCACAGAGAAGGCCAATGAGGAGGGGAGGGGGTGTCAGGTCATGGGCGGGCAGCCAGGACGCGTGGGGTGAGAGCTGCAGAGAGACAGGGTGTTACACGGAGGCGCCAGCGCCTGGTCACCGTCCTACTCAGGTCACCGCTGGTGGAGCGGCCTCTGCCCCTAAGCCAGTCCTGGGCTTTCTGCGGTGGAGCCTTGGGCGTCGGGAGGAGATGCAGGATACGTGTCCCCACGTGGCAGCTTCTCCCCGAGACGTGAGGTGGTTTAGGGAGACTTTGGCCTTAGCTCTGCTTTTCACCACTTTTGTGGGTTGCAGCTTGACCCTTTCTCTGTTGTTGGAACTCGAATCTGGGCTCCTTTATTGATATTAGTTACCTGCTGTGCCTCTGAGCACCTGCTCGCTTCCTTGCCGGGCTCTGAAAATGCAGGTTTTGTGCACCTGAGTTAGAATCTTGCTGTGATAATATGCCTGTATTGCTTCAACAAAATGAGTTGTCTATTTTGTTTTCGCTTTGATATCTCTAAGAAGGAAAGGCTGACAATCAGGGACATATACATTTTGGACTTTGCATCTTGTGGCATGAAGATTTTTTTAAAAAGTGGAATAATTGCAAAATAAAATTTTACCAGGAAATTCAGTCTATTCGAAACTGGAGGATGAACTTCTCACAAAAGCACTTATTCCAGAGCAGTGTTAAAATGTTACAATCACCCGAGCACCTAAAAGGCAGAAAATAAATATGCAGAAAGCGCCGTCTGGGGTCGGGATTGTCTCTATGCTTTATTTAAAGTTCACAAAAGGTTTGTTTCCATACCGCTTTGTTCTGCAGATTGCCTTTGGGCTCCGAGGGGCTTCTCCCCTGTACTCGGTTCTGTTTTGAGTGATACCACTGGAGGGATCGCGGAAGATTCCAACCCCACATTTTACACCACTTTGATGTTTTCTTATGTGTTTGAGTTCATTTAAAGGGCTTGGTTTTGGTTGGATTTCAGTGCTTAATCACAATTACTGTATGTCACTGAACATCTTGATAAAATAACCTCATGGACCACGTCCGTTTCCATTTTTGCAGAAAATAAGTGTTTTTGTAAACAAATAGGAAGATAGTTTTCTTCAAAAAGAATATGACCAGGCCTCCCTGGTGGCGCAGTGGTGGGGAGTCCGCCTGCCGATGCAGGGGACGCGGGTTCGTGCCCCGGTCCGGGAAGATCCCACATGCCGCGGAGCGGCTGGGCCCGTGAGCCATGGCCGCTGAGCCTGCGCGTCCAGAGCCTGTGCTCCGCAACGGGAGAGGCCACAACAGTGAGGCCTGCGTACTGCAAAAAAAAAAAAAAAAAAAAAGACCATTTTCCTAACCCATGAGGCCCCATTGCTGGTTTGAATCGTGCTTTAGCAGCCCAGAGTTTTATTAATCCCGAGACCGTTTGGGTTGGAATTGCAGATTTTTTTTAACCTCTGGTGATCGTGGTCCGATGGCTTTTGCTTAGTGGACCAGGAGCAGTGAAGCACACAGACCACTTGGGTGGCGTTTCGGGGCGGGTGACAACACCCATGTCCACTCCTTTTGACAACAGAACCCAGCCTCCCTCTGCGAAGCCATCGCTCTTCCCGGCCAGCCGTGTGGGTTGGTGAGGCTGACCCCCATGCAGGCTCTGGGGAGGACGGGCGGAAGGCCGGCAGGACCCTGCATGCAGGGGGTGGGAGGGACATCAACTCCTGCCGCCCTCGAGCCTTGCCGGGCGCTTGGAGCTGTCGGGGAAGAGGCAGCTTTAAAATCGTCTCGGTCTCACTGAAAATTCGCAAGAGGGGTGCAAGCTAGTCCAGAAATGTTTCACCCAGACCACCCGGATTCCCAGGTGACTCGGTCACGTTCTCCTGGTCTTTCTCCCGCCCCTTCTCATGTTTATACACCATGTGACACACACACGTGTGTCCTGGGATCCCCAGCGTCCAGCCTTGAGCAGAAAGGACGTTTCACGCTCGTGAGTCCATGTGTGTTTCCCGGACAAGCAACTGCAACACGCCCATCCCCACCACGACCCAGCACGGAGACCTTCACAAGATGCATTCCAAGGCTTTCCTCGCTACTAAGACATTTGGAAGAGGCAGGAATCATCTTCCGGACAGGTATGATTGGCTCCCCCGCCTCCGGGCCGGCTCACCTGACACACCAGCAAGAGCGCCACCCACCCACGCCCTGCTTTCTGCTCCTGATCACAGCCGGGGTGCTGCCCATGGGCGGGGACCGGCCTTGTCTCACTGCAGACCCCCTCCCCGAGGCCCCACGAGGGGGGGAAGGTGGCTCTGGCAGCGTCCCCTTCCGGAGGCCACGCTGCAGTGGGTGGTGAGGGCATCTCGTCTGGGTGGAAGGGGTGACACCACGCATCCAGACACACCCGACTTCGCTGTTTAATTTCTAAGCAATTGCTACACTTCTACAATTTCCCTGCGTGAGGTCACACCCCCACTGTAGTTCATCCAAAACATGGACTATTTAAGAAGGGTAGAAGGGAAAAGAGAAAGACAAGGTCTCCAGCTCCAAAATGGAAAACGCTGTATTTATCCTTTAAGGAAGCTTTGAAACTGGAGATCTGTACACTCTGCGGGCTCTCGTGGTGGTGACCACCCCGTTCCCCCAGCGTGAGTGGTCGCCTCGTCGGTCACTCCACAGCTCGGGGATGGATGTCCACTCACACGTGCCTGTGTACAGATGCCGTGGATAAGATGGAATGAGGAAGAAATGCCGGAAACCACAAGACAGGGGGCTTCCAGCGGCCGGATCCTCGGGTGGAGACTGGTTTACGATCTGCGTCCTCTCTGTCCTCGCCCGCATCCCTGCAAGGTGACAAGCAGGCATACACCCTGCAGAGGCTCTCGCTGAACATCTTCCTGGCCTCTGCTCGCTCTTCCACAGGCTGGCCCTCTGCTGTCTAGTTGTGCCGTCGGCTCCAGGCACCTCCGCTGTTCTGGGAGACAGAGCTTCTCCACCTTTTCCTGTTGAGAACCGCCAAAGAGAATGTGGTTCACCGTGTTTCTCCACCTTGACTTTGTGTTTCCTATCTCTTCTTTGTGAGAAGAGCCCACAGCACAGCTAATTCTCAGGCGCAGATCATGTCTAACTCAAGGCTTTCAGTGAATTAACAGCTAAGACACAAGCCAATAGTTTTGATGTGTTTGTTGTTTTTTATTTTTTCTGGAGAAAGGGGGTTATTTGGGACAAGAACACATTGGCTGGTCCAGTCAGTGGACAGAATAAGGAGTGTGAACCCTTTGGTTGAAGCACCATCTGTGTGTGTGTGAGTGTGTGTGCAGTGTGTATATGTGAGTGTGTGTGTGTGCAGCCCAGGCCTTCAGTAAGCGACGAAAAGTCGGGCAGGTGTGTTAAAGGTGAGTTAAGGGCTGGAGGCGTGCAGGCCCCGCCCCCCAGACACCCCCCCCCCACAATGCGATGCACATCTTTGAAAAGAAAAAGACGTTTCTGGGTCTACAAAAATGGAAACAACGCCGAAATGTATGTGTAGGAGCTTCCTAAAGACTAGCCTGGACGTGCTAAAGGAATAAAATTCCTTTAGATACTTTTTTGTTTCTTGCATTTTAATGAAAAGATTGATTTCTAGTCATTATTTATCTATTGTCAAATTTTCACAAACAGCTGTAGTGACAATTGCTGAATTTCTACTCTATGTTTAGAGGAAACTGTCAATTCACAAACATGGAATTGTGCTATTATCTATGTCGAAGGCGTTTTTCTGTAAATATACAGATTTAGTGCTGGTTTTCAATAAATATACAAAGATGCTAATTATCACTAGAACTATTTGTTAACACTCAAAAATACATAAAAAAATAAATAAAAGAAATGCCATTTTTCCATTAGAAATTCAAAAATATTTGTCTTGAGGCTGCTTCTCACATAATATTTGGAAATTGTGCCGTCATTACGCTGTTAACTTTACCTTTTGTTTTCCAGTCCTTCCCAGCGATTTCTTCACCCGGCCTCTCTGGGATGTTCTTCTCACTTTCTCAGGGGGGATTTCTGTCTGCCGGCGGGGCTCTCCCAAGCCTGCCCACGTCTCTGGAGAAACGCAGGTCCTGTGGGCCCCACGTGCCCAGTGCCCCACGTCTCCAGATGCACGAACTTTGTAATCAACTTCTCAGCAGCCTTCCGACCAGGACTCAGCTCGGAGGAAATGCTGAATTCCTCAACGTCATGCGAGTTTGCCCCCGGGCGGGGGACAGGGTCCCCCTGGTCAGGATGGGCGGCTGGGCTGAGAGAGGGCTCAGGAAGTGAAGGTGACATTTTTTACGGGTTTACATCTTTTCCTTGTCTCTGCCATGTCACCAGAGCTAATCCGCCTGGGCGTGTGGGCCACGAGCGCTTTGCGTGGCTCCATCCCACGGGGTGGCCCATGCTTACCTGAAGGCTCATCTGGGGAGGCAAGTGGCTGGTCCTCTGGGGCTCTTTGCCATGGGCTCCTCTGAGCTCACGACTGAGGTGTTAATGCATCCGTTGGTTGGCTGGTTGAGGATATGAGCTTGACCATGAAGGACAGTTTCTGCACTTTGTACTTAGATTCTAGTGGGGGACCCAAGTCTGTATTCGTCAGGATTCTCCAGAGAAACAGAACTGATATATATATATATATACATGGGGAGAGAGAGAGGGAGAGAAAGACTGATTTATTAGAAGGAATTGGCTCACATGCTTATGGAGGCTGGCAAGTCCCCAGATGTGCAGGGTGACCCCGCTGGAGACCCAGGAGAGCTGATGGTGCAGTTTGACCCCAAAGGCAGGAAAAAGCCAATGCCCAGTTCAGGCAGGAGGAGTTCCCTCTTTCTCATGGAAAGTTCAGCCTTTTTGTTCTATTCATGCCTTCAACTAATTGGACGAGGCCCACCCACACTGGGTAGGGCAATCTGCTTTACTCAGCCCACTGATTTAGATGTTGGACTCACCCAGAATCATCTGCACAGAAACACCCAGAATAATGTTTGAGCAAATACCTGGGCATCCCTTGGCCCCGTCAAGTTGACACATAAAATTAACCAGCGTCAGTCCACCCCGTATCAACTCAGCATCCACACACACCTGCTTAAACCATCTTTAACCACCAAGTAAAGACAGGAACGAGACCATAAGTCTGCCTAACACGATTCTGCAGCCTGCATACAACTGAAAACACATGGGCCCTTTCTCCAGAAGACACGTATAATGCTCTGTTTGATATCCTGTAATTTAAATACTATGATGTAAAGTTAGCAATACTCAAACACTATGATATAAAGTCAATACCCCTTATGTTACATGATAAGAGGATAAGAAAAGGGGACAAAATAAAGACATTTGCTATATATAATATATAAAACACAAATGTATGATTTATTTATATATACAAGTATATTCATAAAGTAAGGAGGAAATACTCATGACAATTACAGCCCCCGTTTCTGTAACTGGCCCCCTGGAAACAAACACAGAAGATAATTTCAGGTAACGATCAGAGCCGTGAAGACAGGAAGAAGGTTAAAGGGATGTAATGAGCTGGTTGCTGTTTCACCAGCAGGACAGAGACTCGGGGCCTCACAGGGTCCCTTCAAAGGCCAGGAAGCGGGGTCTTAACCCTGAACCTTCTGCCCATGGGCACAATAGCTCCTCTGGCCCCCAGCGTTCCAGGGTGCTCCATGCACAGGCTGAGTGAGTCCTCCTGACCTTGGAAGAAGTCCAGAGGCAGAGAAGTGGAGATTGTGAGCTGGGCACTTGGGGTAGGATCCTGGCAGCAAATGGAGAAATTGTCACTGGACCCGCAACTAAGACTCGAGGGGACGAGGATATGGGGCACGGGGCTCACAAGACGCCTATGCCCTCAGTTACCCGGACAACAGCAAGGCACGGGGGTTATCCCCACTTTACAGATGGAGGGACTGAGGTGCAGGAGCTCAATTACTTGCTGAAGTTCACAGAGGTGTAAATGGAGGAGCCAGGTTTTGAACAAGAGAAGTGTTACCATGGGGAATTTAAATGTTCTACTTCATATGCTTTTATCATTAAAAACTGTACCAAGTGAACACACAGCACTTTAACAATAAAACAGTGTATGGATTTGGAGATCTCCTCTGCTTTCACTCTGGTCCTTGACACTATGCATTGATATTTAAATTGATCCATACTTTTGTGTTAACGATTATTTGTCCTTTTCAATAGAGGATAAAAGAGCTTCAACTGTATTTCAGGGAGGAAAAGATTAAGTGATATAAGTCCCAATATTTTTCCTATCAAGAAAGAAATGAATACATACCACAAACACACACACACACCCTTCAGCATCTGAGTATAAATAAGAGGGCTTTTTCTTTTTTAATCCAAATGTTGTGATAGAGACATAGCAACGTCTCATGCACTGGACTTCACATTTTATTGGTAAAGTTTTTACCACTTTATTGAAAACTATATTTATAGGTGAGTTTTGACCTATACCTTAAACCTTACCTGAGGTTTAAGGTAGTCTCGCCAAAGATTGATTTCAGTAACTATAGTCAGGTGACCCTGTGTCCTTACAAAATTTCCACCCAAGGAACAACACAGGCCAGAAGCTGTTGATGCAGAGCTGAGAGCATTTTCTCTGAGATCAGGAACAAGACAAGGATGCCCACTCTCACCATTTTTATTCAACATAGTATTGGAAGTCCTAGCCAGAGCAATCAGATATGAAAAAGAAATGAAAGGAATCCAAACTGGAAAGGAAGAGGTAAAACTACCACTGTTTGCAGATGACATGATACTATACATAGAAAATCCTGAAGACACCACCAAAAACTATTAGAGCTCATCGATAAATTTGGTAAAGCTGCAGGATTGCAGCTTTGTTACACAGAAATCTGTTGCATTTCTATACAGCAACAATGAAAGAGAAAGAAAAATTAAGAAAACAGTCCCATTTACAGTTGCATGAAAAAGAATAAAATACCTAGAAATAAATCAACCAAGGAGGTAAGAGACTTGTACTCAGAAAACTATAAGACATTGATGAAAGAAATTGAAGACAACACAAACAGATGGAAAGATATGCTGTATTCAGATTGGAAGAATTAATATTGTTAAAATGACCATACTCCCCGAGGCAATCTACAGAATTAATTCAATCCCTATCAAAATACCAACGACATTTTTCACAGAACTAGAACAAAGAATTCTAAAGTTTCTATGGAAACACAGAGGTCAAAACAATCTTGAGAAAGAAGAACAAAGCTGGAGGTATCACACGCCCTGATTTCAAACTATACTACAAAGCTACAGTAATCAAAACAGTATGACACGGGCACAAAAACAGATACATAAATCAATGGAACAGAATAGAGAACGCAGAAATAAACCCACACTTATATGGGCAATTAAACTGCAAAAAGGAGGCAAGAATATACAATGGGGAAAAGTAGTCTCTTCAATAAATGGTACTGGGAAAACTTGGTAGCTACATGCAAAAGAATCAAACTTGACTACTCTCTCACATCATGCACAAAAATAAACTCAAAATAGTTTAAAGACTTAAATATAAGGCCTGAAACCATAAAGCTCCTAGAAAAAAAACAGAAGCAGTATGACCTTTGACATCAGTCTTAGCAGTATATTTTTTTGGATATGTCTCCTCAGACAAGGGAAACAAAACCAAAACTAAACAAATGAGACTACTTCAAATGAAAAAGCTTTTACACAGCAAGGAAAGCTATCAACAAAATGAAAAGGCAGCCAACTGAATGGGAGAAGATATATATATATATATATATATATATATATATATATATATATATATATATATATTCACCACATCTTCTTTACCCATTCCTCTGTTGATGGGCACCTAAGTTGCTTCCATATCTTGGCTATTGTAAATAATGCTGCAGTAAACATAGGGGTGCATGTATTTCCAATTAGTGTTTTTGCTTTCTTTGGAAAAACATCCAGGAGCAGAATTGCTGGTCCACATGGTAGCTCTATATTTAATTGTTTGAGGAACCTCCATACTGTTTCCATAAGTGGCTGTACCAATTTACACTCCCACCAACAGTGCACAAGGGCTGCCTTTTCTCCACACCCTTGCCAACACTTGTTGTTTTTTGTCTTTTAGATGATAGTCATTCTGACAGGTGTGAGGTGATACATCATTGTGGTTTTGATTTGCATTTCCTGATGATTAGTGATGGTGAGCATCTTTTCGCATGCCTGTTGGCCGTTTGTACGTCTTCTTTGGAAAAATGTCCATTCTGGCACTCTGCCCATTTTTCAACCAGGTTGTTTGTTTTTTTTATGTTGAGTTGTATGAGTTCTTTGTGTATTTTGGATATTAACCCCTTATGAGATATACATTTGTGACAACACGGATGGACCTGGGAGTTATTATGCGAAGTGAAATGTCAGACAGAGGAAGACAAACACTGTATGGTATCACTTACATGTGAAGTCTAAAAAAAATAACAAATCAACAAACAGAATAAAACATGAAACTGACTCATGACACAGAGAAGCACTGGTAGTTGCCAGAGAGGAGGGAGTGGGGGGTGAGTGCAACAGGTGAGGGAGAAACTTCCAGTTACAAAAGAAATGAGTCACCGGGATGAAAGGTACTGCAGGGAATACAGTTAAATAGGGAATAGTTACCATATAGTATGATAACTTTTTATGGTGACAGATGGTAACTGACTTATTGTACTGATAACTTTATAATGTATAGGAAGTGTATAATATGTTGTCTACCTGAAACTAATACAGTATTGTATGTCAATTATACTTCAATTAACAAAGGAAAAACATTTAGAAAAAGAAAAGAAGAAAATCTTATAATAAAAACTGGTCATTTAATGTGGAAGACATAGCAGTCGTAAGTGTATATTCGCTAAGACTAGAGCTACAAAATACAAGAAGAAAACATTGACAGGAGTAATGAAACAGGAAATTCCACAACCATAGTAGGAGATTTTAAACCCCTGCATTAGCAATTTATAGAAGAACTATACAAAAGTCAACAACAACAACAAAAGACCTAAACAACATTATCAACCTACATGAGTTTACTGATAACTTACTGAACATCCAACAATAGCAGAATACAAATTCTTTTCAAGGACGTAAGCTACTCTAGCATTTGCCACGTGCTGGAGCCTAAAATGAGCCTCAGTAGATTTAAGATTGAAATCATAAAGGGTATGTTCTCTGATCACAATGAAATTAAGTTAGAAAGATGTATGAGAAATCTAACTAGGATATACCTCAAATTTGGAAATTAAATTATTTGGAAATTAAACAGTGCAGTGGACAGTGTGAGGTGCTGCCCCCCCCAATCCCGGGCTGTCGAGAGCCCACAGCTGGGCCCCCTCCCCAGGACGCACGCGCCTTTGGTTGAAGGGAGCCTCCCCCCACTCCCGGGGCAGCGGCAGGACACGGGGGGCCAGTTGCTGGGAGGAGCCCAGGTAGGAGGCAGGGCTGAGGTCGGGAGCGAGCACCTTCTCCTGCAGCGTCAGCCCGCTCTGCCGCCACGCCCGTCACCTTCGCAGCAGCCCCTCCTGCCCTTCGGAGCGGCCGAGGGGTGACAGGGCTCAGAAGGGAGGTCCTGGGCTACCGCAGGTGCTTTTCTTCAAGCCAACTTGCCCTCCATGAGTTCTGGGAGCTCAGCGTCCTCATCTGTAAAAGGAGGTCTCACGAGGCAGTGAAGGTGAGCGGTGACGCACACGTGGTTCTGAGCGCAGCGTCCAGCTCATGATGAGCTTAGATGAATCATTGTCATCACCACCATCATCACCACGCATCGACTTCCATCCAGAAAGCATGGAGGGCTCAGAGCAAAAGAGAACCCTGTGCGGCCCCCGAGCTCATCCAGAAGCGTTTCTGCAGAGCTGACGGGAGCAGGGCCAAGCCTCGTTAGTAACTGATGAGCCGCGGGCTCCGCCTGAACTTGGAGTAACAGCAGACACCGAGGCCAAGAGTTTATGCAGATGGCGGCCAGGTCCCCGACACAAGGAAGCTGTATCTCTGCACAGACCGGCTTAAGACAAGATTAGTGTGAGCACAGGAGAAGCCAGGGGCTCTGCGCCTGGCAGATAAGAAATCTGGACCCGGCCAGGAAAGAGCTGGGCAGCGTGTACGGTTGTCGCCTGTGACACGCTAGAGTCATCTGTAACGAAAGTGCGCGGGAACCACTACTGCACTCGATCGATCCAAGCCCGTTTTTGCTGCCCAGAGGAGGCGGAGCAGACACGTGGACCTCTGCTTCTCCCTTGTCTCCGTCGAGGGGCCTCGGTGCCACCCCCTCTCCTCTGCCTTTGCCCCACGGAGGCATCGGGCCTCCCCGCACCCCTTCCCCCCATGGCTGCTCATCATTGTGTCTGCCTTGCTTACTCGGCCGCCGCCCCAAGCATGACCCCCTCCGTCTTCCCGACAGTTTTCCTCTCCTGCTCCGGCTGTGAGAAATGTCCGCAATGTGGCTGGAATGCAAAGGATGCTGGTCATGTCCTGCGTTGAGGACAAGGAAGGCCACACGTCCACAAGGGACTGGGCTCCAAAATGTTCACATTTCGGTGCAGATGAAAATATAGAATCCCTGGTGGAAATCACAGGCCGACTTCGTACATGTGCGCAGGGCGCGGGTCCTGGACAAACCCCAAACTGGACACATTGCCTACGTGAAAGGCCGCACCCAGTGCGGTTTCTCTGAAGTTGGATCAACATCAGAAAATCCTATTCATTTAGTTTACCAGCCTTCCAGATTAAGCGAGAAAAACCATGTGATCTTCTCAAAACTGGCAGAGTAGCATTTGGTAAAGATGAAATGGAAGAAATTGTCCTTAAGTAGATAAATCTCTAAAATAACAGCAAAAAGAAAAAAAGAAAAAAAAAGACAGAAAAAGAACAAACTACAGCAAAACTCATTGTTAATAGTAAAACATTTTAGAATTTTTCCCACAAAACCAAGATCAAGTCCAGAATGCAGACCATCACCATTTCTATTCAACACTGAATTAGCATAAAAGACAATAAAATGTAGACGTTATAAATATTAAGAAGAAAAAAGTGTCATCCTTTTGATGACTAGATTATAGATTGACATCACGCCCCATGAATACTTAGAAGCTTTTTTAGAATCCATAGGACATCTGTCAATGTTGAGCAACGTGTATTGATATTAAAAACCAAACGGCATTTCTTCTACCAGAAACATTTAGAAAATTTAATTTATAAGACAAACTAGTTGAAATCTACTGGTCAAGACAGATAAACAGGGCCTGAATTTACTCTCCTTCCCCAAACAACTAAAAAAAGAGATAAAACTTATGAAATGTGTTCAGAACCCTGGGCTTAACCATTGCATCAGCTTTGCAAGTACATCACTGATATTTAGACTTGACGGTAACTTTTGCTGTTTGTTCAACATCACATTTTTCTGTATTTCATGTTAAGTTCTTTATTCTAATTCATTTTTCACTTGTGTGGAGTGCCTGCTTCAGTAATTCTTTAGAAATGAGTTTATGGTTTCCGAGTCCTTGCACACCCAAATACAGATTTATTTGCCCTAACATTTGAACCGTAATTGAATAATCCCATAATTCCTCATCCTTTACCTGTAACTCTGTGAATATGGCTTTATTGCTATTTTGCATTTAGTGTTGCAGTTGAAAGATCAAGTGACAACCTGAATATCCTTCCTTTATAGGTAATTTATACGATTATAAAAATGTATCCCGCTTTTTATTGCAGTTTCAATTTTTTTCTCTTTATTCTTGGAAATTAACATCGTATTCAGGAAATGCAAGGATATGATCTAACCATGATCCTGACTGTCTGAGGGCCACTTTGAAGAACAAAACTCTTTTCTGAACCCAGCTTGGGGGTCTCACCAGTAACATAGATGGCAGGGGGGCATGGGCAACCTTCCTCCTCATATCTGCCTGGAAAGGTAGGCGGCTGTGGGATTGGAGTATGGCAGACACGTGGCTTCTCATCTCCCAGGGGGTGTTCAACGCGTCTCTCTCCTTCTCTTCTCCCCGAATCACCTCCCCTAAATCCTCCAGGCCCTGAACACGTGGGTCGGTCCCACACAGAAAGAACGAGTTCTGATTGGGCCACATGAAACATTTGGGGGATGAGGAGGGATTGTTTATCTAAGTTGTAGGAGTGAAATACCTACATTGTTCATGCCACCTTGCAGTGAGCAGCAACAGTCTCATCTGGGGGCATTTTTGTTGGGAATTTGGAAAAGGGCTGAACTAAGCAAATACAAAATGCATTTACGTTGCCATTTTAGCCTCATTCCCCCAAAGAAGCCTTGGTTCCCATCAAGTTTGCAAATATATAAAGAGGATGCTGCTTAAAATATATATTTGGACTGTTCGGGGGGGATTTTTTTGAAGAGATGCTTTTAGACCTGCTTAAGTTAAATAGAGGCTCCTTTGTTTCAAGGGAATCCCTGAAAGTGCCCCCCCTTCCCCGGGAATTGTGTATTATGAAGCGTTGGTGCAGGTCATCATTTACAACCAAACAATGTCCGTAACGGCAGATCACAGACTTTGCACACGGGTGTGTAACTGCCTTAAATTTACAATTCTCCTTCAGTCACTGCATTCTTTGGGTTCAAGTGAGACTCTAATTGGAGGTATTCTGGAATGCTGATTTTTGTGAAAATAAACTTAATTTTCAGCTATAGAAATATAGAGACATTCTTTCAGAATTTCCCTAACCTCTCACCTGAAAGAACCCCAAATCTTTGCCTCGAAAATCCCTAGATGTGAAAAGTGATTTTAAAACCCTTAATAAGTTAACTAACTCCTTCTATTTTATTACTTACTATTAGGATAAAGTAATATATTTAATAAGAAGAAAATGAGATGATCAAGGAAATTATTGTATTTGTTCTTTGGACTAAGGAAAACTTTTTTCCTAGTATTCATACATTTATGAAAAAGAAAATGGTGTCATTTGTGGGATAAAGTTTCAGTTAGGTCTTTAAGAAGGTCTTAAAATACAGGGGCTCATGTACTCTCTCAAAAAACTCTACTGAGTTCAGTATAAAACATTTTCAGATTTTCAGTCAATCAAAATTTTCTACAGCCTGAAACCTGTATTTTTTTTTTAATAGAGCGCTCCCTGTACCATTCAGATAACCCACCACAGATTATTTCAAGGAACTGACCCAGGACAGAGACATTGTCTACAACAATTGGATGTTAAAGCAGATGCATGCTTCGTTACTTGTTTCGAGCAGAAGGTCACAGGCTGGGGAAGCCGGACTCTCACTCCAGTGCAGGGATTTGTAGTTTCATAGAAATGGAGGATTGCGCCAGATAGCTCATCACAGAAGTTCTGGTTTGGAAAGTCCTTTATTTCCCTTGCACAGAACATAGAAAGGAGAGCTTACTTGCTAGGTGGCCTTCCTTCCTCTTGGTTTTCCCAGGGCAGGTTAATTCTAAGACTGTCCAGGGTGGGTGGGTAGGAGCAGGTCGGTGCAAGAACTGTGTGTGCTGTGGTAGACCATTTAAGAGGGTCCAGCCAACCAGCCCAGAGGACCCTGGGGTTTGGGGCCATGCTTGGACATCTGAAACTCTCAGAGGCATGTGCTAGCCCTGGGCAACTTTTCCAGGGTTAAGTGATGAGTTAGGGTTTCTTCACGCCCGTTCAGCTCTCTACATGCCGTAAGGTGTTCAACACACTGGTTCTTCCCCAAAATACTGACACCACCTCACTGCTCTATGCTTCAGAGAGAAAGCAGACAGTAGCTTGACCTCCTGCAGCCTTGGAGCTGCAGAGAGAGGTTTGTCCTTCCAAGGGCTTCACCCACGGAGCCCCCCCAGCCCACCGGACACATCAAACGGGGTCGAGACCCTAAGTTCCCGATGCCCTCGAGGTTTAACGGGCTCACAGATCCTGTTACCCTGTTTTCCTTTCTTCTCCAACATCAGAGCAGCTCCTTTGAAGCAGTAACAAAGAATGTCACCTTTTCTGGAAATTTTCACCATATGCCTATTAGACACTGACTCAAGCTACACTTGCTGGGATACTGTGTACAGAGGTATATAATTTTGGTCTATACTGTACTTTTGCATTATCTAGGCATTAGCAGGCAGAAACGTGATACCTGAAATCACGTGTCGACACACAGGGAAAAGCGCCCCCGATTTCCAGGAGTGAGTCTGCTGCATGTTACAAAGCGCAGCTGCCGTGGACGTCGTGAAGCTGTCAGGGACGAACCTTTGATCGCTCACAAGCTTGGCGCAGAAGGAGGAATCCTGGACACCTAAGGACACGTCAGAGATTCTGGAGGTGTTCTGAGGTCAGCTGATGGGTAACACCTGCCTGCAGCTCACCAGCCCAGGTGAGGAGTTTACAGATGGCTACTTCTCATGGAAAAGACACGTTCAACATCACCGATATGTGTCTAGTTTACTTTTTAAACATCTAGAACTTTTCAAGGAAGCGATTTCCCTCAGGCCTTGACACGGAGTTGCCTAAACACATGGATGTGTTTCATCCTGGGCCGGCGGGCCTGCACCTCAAAGCCAAACAGCTGTGTCCAGGGCCCAGCCCTCAGGGCAGCGCAGGGCGCAGTGCTGAGTCCTGAGCCTCAGGGGCCTCTGGGGGCAGTTTGGGGGTGGTGAGGGAGTGGGGTCTGGAATGAAGAGTAATAAAGGCCGCTCCGTGGAGGCTCATGTGTGCCTGGCACTCTCTGAGGTGAGCGCTGTGGACGAGGAAAATCAGGCCAGCAGGTGGTGAACCCAGGTCACTCGGACGAGACTTGGCTGGGATGTGGGAGCTGGCAGGGGACGCCACAGCTCGCCTTGTGCCCTGGGGCTGCCACTGAGCCTCCTCCAGGGCTGGGAAGGCCACTGTGCGCCTGGTCAGCTGGAGGGGAGTGCATCTGGGGGCCGTGTGCCTGTGCGTACTCTGTGTGTACACGCCTGTGTGCACGTGCGTGTGCATGTGTATTGCAAGCTGTGTGCATACCTGTTAACCAGTTCCACCAGGGCAGGGACATCATCTAAGAAACCCAGGCTCAATGTCTTCAGGAATAACACGAGGACGTGGACTTGAGTCACCCCTGAACTGGCCCCACGGGGGGGTCCCTCTGGGGGCCGCTTCCCGGCTTCTCCCCCTCCACCCCTGGCTGGAAGGAGATGGGAGGGGAGGCAGGAAGCCCAGCATCTCGGTGCCCTAGGCAGCGTTCCTGGAGGGGTGTCTCCCGCATGTCCGGCCCGCGCCCTGCCAGTGCCCCCACCGTTCGCCTGGACCTGGTGTGCTGCCTGCTGCCACGTCGCCTGCTTTTTCTGGCTTCTGAGTGCCTCCGTCACCCATGTGACATTCCCTGTGTTAAGCCATAAGTGGTTCTGTTTTCCTGGGACCTCAAGTGGTCCCTAGCCTTCCCCATCTGGTCCTCTCTTCACCCACAGTGCTGTGCAGATGAGCTTCCTGTGAGCAGATCACTGCTCGTCCTCGTGGCCCGTGTGCTCGGGGACGTGGCCCCGGGAGAGGTGAGCAGCGTGGGAGGGAGACGGGTCCTGCTGGCGTGTCTACGGGAACTCAGGAAGCAACAAGGGCAGCCCTTGAGCAGAGCCTGAGTGAGGCCGGGGTCACTGAGCGCAAGGCGCAAGCCCCTCAGTCAGTCTGCTCCACCCGCTGACTGACGAGGAGACCGAGTGTCAGGGTGGGCCAGAGCCTGCTCCAGGGCGCACGGGGGAGGGACGCAGAGCGGCTGGGCTGTGTCCTGGTCTTTGTTCACGGCGGCTTTCCCACGCATCGCGCATCACGGCAACCTGCCCAGGGGCCTTCCTGCAGCACCTGCATCTCCATGCGGATGCCCATCGAGTTGGCCCCTCGGCCCCCCACCCAGCCATATCTCATGCCCTCCCAGAACGGCCTTCCTCTCTCAAACGCTCACCTTTTCTGTAGAACCGAGGGTCACGGGGTCTCAGCCTCTGTGTGGAGTAGACTGTCCTGTGTGTCCCCGGGAACATTTTCACATCCTTGGCCTCGTGGCCAAGTACTGTGCTGTTACACATCACACGTGTGTGCACACATGTGCATCTCCCACACAGAGTGGTGAGCTCCTAGAGGCTGTGAGGCCAGACCTGGGAGCCAGGCGTGGCCCCGAGCTGTCCCTGTGTAGGTGCGCGGGAAATGCCGGCAGAGGGATGGATGGATGCGTAAGTGCCCGTTCAGCTGGAGGCTGCGTAGCTCACAGATTATCCCTTAGGCCTGGCTGGCAGGACAGTGGTGCCACATCAGGGGCCCACTGCAGATGAAAGATGATTCCCAGGTGGGCCCATGGAGATGTCCCCCAAGTTGTAATAAGCCTGGGTGTCGCTGACACAGATCTGGTGTTCAGACCACGGGCTCCACCGGCACCCCTAGCCAGCAGCCTCCACGGTGACTGGCATGATTAGGCAGGAACAAAGGGCCCCATTATCCAGGACTGACATTTTGAGAACATGGACCAAAGCAACCAAAAGTAAGATTTCTTAAAATGCACGTTGGCCCCCCTGACAGTCAGCCTGTGGACCAGCCTGACGGCAGTCAGCTATGGTGTGCGGCCTCCAGATGGAAGATTACAGGGTTAGGGACATGCAGCCAATCAAGGGGCCTGATTGGCCAGGCGGCCCTAAGTGCTTTACAATTGTGTTTCGGAGGACTGTGGTTTAATGCCAGCCAAGATTCCCTACTTTAAACTATGTCACACGATTTAAAGGACTGCCTTGCGCCCTCCTCCTGAACTCTCACATTATGTAAATTGTAGAGCCTGTTGTCTTGGGAGTTTGCCTTAGTTGCTGGCTGTTTTAAAATTCCATTTCTAAAAAAAAAGGAGGGGAGGGAGAAAGAAAAGGAAAAGACCACCCCTCCTCCCCACGACGGTCGGCAGCCTCAGGTTTGCAGAGACAGCAGCACGGCAGCTGGAGGGGCTCTGGAACATTCCAAGCAGCACACCACAGCTCCTCCCTGCAGGCTTGTTCACCTGGCCGGGGAGGTGGGCTGGTGGCTTCCCCCTCCCAGCCCCTGGTCTCTCAGCACATTTTAATGGGTTCCCAAAATATCAGGATTTGTGGCTGCGCAGAAGCCCATTCGGCCTTTTTCTCTGGAGGGAGATTTGTAGCCAAGCGATTAAGGAATGTGGAGCGACCACCCCCGAGAAGGGAGAAGAGAGCTCTCCTGCTGGGGCCTTCCTGGGGATCAGAGGGACACTGCAGTGACGCCCGGGCAGCTCGGGGGCAGCTGACCACACCCCCTGACCACACCCCCTGACCACACCCCCGACCACACCCCTGACCACACCCCCGACCACACCCCCTGACCACACCCCCATGGCCGCTCTGTCTGCTGACAGGCGACGTCAGCTGCCCTTGCCTGTTTGCGTCCACGCTCCCGTCCCGATTTTCCTTGGGGGACCCTCCCTCCTCTCTTGGTTCACGAGGTTCTCGAGGGGCAGACTGCCTCCCAGGTAGGATGAGGCCGAGGACCCTCGTCTCTGGGCCAGTCTGATGGGTCCGGCCTTGGTCCTGGGCCTGCACCTGTGGGGGTGCAGCACCTGGGGGTCAGGGTGGGACCTGCCCCTCCTGGCGGTCCTTCACAGCCAGGCGCAAGCCTGTGCTCCTGGGGTGGACCCGGATGCCTCCCACCGACTGCGTGGATGTGAGTCTCAGTCCTAGACCGTGGGGCTGGGCTGCTGTCACCTGAGGCCCAGAGCCCCATAATTCTACGCAGCTCTCCTTTCATCTTCGCTGATGGGATCGACCTTTGGCCCCAGGGTCTCCGATTTCAGAAACTCACTTCCTAAATACTGAGGGCCAGGGGAGGAGAGAAATACCACCAACACCTTAAGGGTCGGTTCTGAGGAAATAGAATTGCAGGTGCAGACGAGGCCGCGTCCTCCCGCTTCTCTGCCCCGTGGGCCCTGCCACATGGGAACACGCGGGGGCGGGATTTGATCTGCACCTCAAGGTTTGCGGCAGGAGGAGGCTCAGAGCCGGGGGACCTAGAGACAGAGCAGGATGCCGATGCCACAGCTGGAGCGGCCCCGGCCCTGGCGCCGGAGGAGGCTGGCGTCAGGAGAGCTGTCGCCCCTCTGCGCCTGCTTCCCCAGTGGCCCCTTGCTCGGAGCTGGTGCTCCTGGCTCCCCGAGGGGGCCCCGCGAATGGGAGGGGGTCCTGTGTGGTGGGCAGTGTCTGCAGCCTCTGGCCTCATCCATCTTCAGGGAGAAGCCCTCACGTCCCTCCGAAGCCTCTGGCCGCTGATGGGATCTCTGCAGACTTCCTCTGGGACAGTGTCCCGAGCACAGCACCCATCTCCTCTTTGTCTTCCGGTCCATCTGTCCATCGCGCACACATTTTCACTTCAAGGGCGGCTCTGGCCTGGACTTGGGGGTCGGATGGCAGTGTGGTCCGGGTGATCACAGGCCTGGATGGCAGGGGGTCTCCTGCTGGCCACACCGACAAAGGCTGCAGTTGAAGATCTGAGGTTTGGGGACAGAGGAGGAAGACCGTTGTCCTGATGTGCAGGAGGCCCCTTGTCCTTGGGGAGCTGCCCAGGCCCCCTGCACGGCGGCCCCTGTCCTTCCCAGGCCACCTGCGCAGCGGCCCCTGCTCTTCCCTGGCTCCGGCCGCCGCATCCAGCCGGCAGCTCCAGCGGCCGCATCTCCTTCGGTCTGGAAGCTGAACCGGGGAGTCCTGGGTTTCAGCCAGTGGCTGCTTCCAACCCACCCGACTCTTCTGTTGCTGATTTCTAATGTCGCCTGGGTGCTGGCTTGTTTGATAACACCTGTGGATTCAGTTAAGAAACATTCCCGAGGGCCGGACCCGGGCGCGATCTGGGGTGTAGGAACGTGTCAGAAAGTGGCACGCAGGTTCCACCCCAAGCGCCTGGTACTTTATCGAGGGCAGACCCCCGACCCTGACCCCGTGAGGTCACCCTTCCCTTGGCTCGGGTGGAATCGCGCGTTGGCGGGAGGATGCTTCTTCCCCCTGCCCCAGGCTTGGTCTGCAGCTCTGCCTCTGCCCGTGTCCTCCCAGCCCATCTGCGTGGCCCAGCGAGGGTGTTGGGAATCTCGTTATCACCTGAATGGTGCCCCCTCCCTCTGCCTTTGGGGTACTCAGTCTGCAGGGTGACTGTCACCTGTCCTGGGGGATCCACCGCCCACCAAGGAGGAGGGAAGTTCACACCTCCCTGTCCTGCTCTCGCCAGCACTGACCACCCCAATAGTCTCTGATTATTTTAACTGTGCATTTGTCCGTCTGTCCTCTCTTGCCCAACTGTCAGCCAGTATCAGGGCCCTGCTGACCACTGTGCTGGGAGCTGGGTGCCACGTGGGGTGCTTCATGCAGCCGGGCGACGGGCTCCCGCCAGGTGCAGGGATCTCGGTCCTGGACGTGGAGGCCCACGTGCAGAAGATGCAGAGATCAGGGCTGTTAAGTTGCATCTGCTCCGTGCGCCTACCCAGCCCTCCGAGGTCCACTCTGCTGCCTGGGTTCTGAGTGAGGCTGGGCAGAGCACTGGTGACAGCAGTGTCGGGTGGCTGGGCTGCAGTGCCCAGGTAGCGCCCAGGTAGTCCATCAAACACCTGTGCGTCGCTGGAAGGTATTTGCAGATGCAGTAACGCCCACAATCGGCTGTCTCCACGTGAAGCCGGCGACTATCCATCATGTGGGTGGGCCCCTCCTGGTCAGCTGAGGCCTCGAGGGCAAACTGAGGCTCCTTCGAGAAGGAGGAATGCTGCCTCAAAAAGCCACTGTGGGGCCTCCCTGGTGGCGCAGTGGTTAGGACTCCACCTGCCAGTGCAGGGGGCACAGGTTCAAGCCCTAGTCCGGGAAGATCCCACATGCCGCGGAGCAGCTAAGCCCGTGCGCCACAACTACTGAGCCTGGGCTCTAGAGCCCGTGAGCCACAGCTACTGAGCCCACACGCCCAAAGTACTGAGCCTGTGAGCCACAACTACTGAAGCCCGCGTGCCTAGAGCCCGTGCTCCACAACAAGAGAAGCCACCGCGATGAGAAGCCCGCGCACCACAACGAAGCGTAGTCCCCGCTCGCCGCAACTAGAGAAAGCTGGTGTGCAGCAAGGAAGACCCAACGCAGCCATAAATAAATAAATAAAATTTTTTAAACAAAGAAACCACTGTGACATCAAGTCCTCCCTGAAGCTCCAGCCCACGGTCTGCCCTGTGGATCTCAGACTTGCCAGCCCCCAGCATGGTTGCTGAGATCAATCTTTAGATAAAGAAAGGAACGAGTGAATATAGGTGACGTAGGTAAGATACATGGACATGTTCACTTGCTAATTTGTTTGTTTATTTGTCAGCAGGATCCACTGGAGCACCTTGACTGACACGGGGTTTAACCTCTGTCTCCCCATCTGTGTGATGGTAATAATGTCCACCTCATGGGATTAAGAATTCAAGGATGGATTATATCACACGCACGATTATGGGATGCTGCCGGCTGCAAAGTGATGCGTCAAAGCCGGTGAAATCTGTGTTTTCGTGGGTGTGGGTAAGGGATTGTCCCCAGCTGTGGGGTGGTTGGAGGCCCAGGTGATGCCGGGGCTGAGCAGGGTGGCTGGGGGCGAGGGGCGAGCACTGCCGTGTGTCTGCAGACACCTTCCCCGGGCACAGGAAGGAGGCAATGAACATCGCTGGGATGACCAGTTCTTATCAGATCTCTTCCTCCTTTGAATGATCACCTTCTTCTGTTTGTTCTTCTTTTACAATAAGAAATAACCCTCTCTTACTCCTAATCTGCTCCGGACGGGTCTGAAGTTACCTTCCAGGGAAGCAGCGAGCAGTCTTTAAGGAGAGGTCCAGGGAAATGCACTTGGGAGCCAGGAGGGAAACTGAGGCCTGGCCCGGTGGGGCCGGTTTCCCAGGAAAGCCAGTGAGGAAGAGGGTGCAGGGGGTCAAAGGCTCCCCCTCTTCTGCCAGGGAGCCCAGCGCCCAGGCGGCAGGACACAGGGTGGGAGGGCTGTCCCTGCGGAGCCCAGGCGTCGCTTGGGGATGGTTCTATTGGACCTCGGTGCTTTTCTGCTCTATGACTTTAGCCACCAAGTGTCACTTGCGTGGACTCACAGTCAACACCTCGGAACAGGAAATTGCTTTATTATTATGCTAAACGGGCACTGTGCTTGGATAGAGGAATGGTTAATGAAAATGATTGCACTAACGTGCAAGATAAAGTGCTAAAAAATGCCGTGAGAGTCAACAGCCGACGTAATTTGTGCTGTTATTAGGGACGATTTGTGACTTTTTAAAAGTCGAGTGGGTCCAAATGTCAAATGGGGAAAACATTAGTTAAAACGCCCAGGAGTAATGAATGATTTAGAGAAGAAAGAAATCCAGTGAGATTTAAACCTTTCGGTTTTAATTCACTACTTAAAAACGTATACAACTTCCATCCCACATTAAGTACACATGTCCTGTCCCCTCCTGGGTGCTGCCTGCCTTTCTCCATGGACGTGTCGCCCGGGAGACGTGAGGCTTTCTCCACAAATAAAGATTTTCCAGAAAAGTCATCACTTTCTCCCCCAGTCCCTTCATTCTCATCTCCCAGCCCTTTTGAGCAAAATGGTCCTTGAAAGTCCTGGCTGGTGTCACGTGAGATGAAGGTCTCCCGCTGGACGTGTAAGACTTAAGGATGAGGGAGAATTATCTGACAGCCGTTTATGGCGTCTTCATGATTTCAACAAAAACCTCCACCCGTGGAATCTGGGAGGTGTCATGTCGCTGAAACCTTGTAAATGCAGAAGGTGGAGGGACTGAGTTGTTCGTTTGTTCACTCATTCATTCACTCAGTGAGGACCTAACAGGCCAAACTCTCAGGATACAAAATGAACAAGAAGAGATACGATCCTTTATGGTGACTTTAGTGTTGTACTGATTTTTTTCCCAGTGCTCAGGCCAAGAGAAACCGTGAACAGGTCTGTGTGTTCAGTAGTTGGGTCCAAACAACGAGAATTTATGGAAATGAAAGAAAACAACAATACTTTGATTTCATTTTCCAATCACCAAAATTCCTCATCAAGGGGATGTGAGTGTCCACTGGGCGCTGAACGACCTAGGGACACCTGTCATCACACTGGGCTCTGTCACAGTCTTTTCCTGTTCAACGTAGATTTTCACACCATACTTGCTTTTTATCTCAGCAACTGTCGAGCGGCAGACTTTACAAGCATGACGTTATTGGAGGGAATGGAGAACAGCCTGATACTAAAAACCGTGAAATCCCTGGAGCCGATGGCCAGTCTGTGGTGGGCCAGCTGGACCACTGAAGCTGAGGGTCTAGGCCTTTCCCGTGAAAATGCAAACTCTCTTGCAGTGTCCTGTGGGTTCGCTATGACACCCCGGGGCGCCCGGGCGCGCACCTTGGGCTCCCCAGTCTAGGCAATGTGATGCAACGTCTGGCTTCACCCTGGTTTGATTCCCCAGGGTGCTTGCTGGTCCACGTTAACGCAGAAATGGAGAGAAAGCTTAGAAAGCTTTTCCGTCGCTTGACACAGGGTGTTGCTTCTGATTAAGGCTTGCACTTTGCATGTGTTTCCTTTTTATTTTTTCTAGCAATTTATTTTCATTTAATTTTGCAAAGGAGTGTCTTTAATGGATTGGAATTAAAAAGCAAACTGGGGGGGCTTCCCTGGTGGCGCAGTGGTAGAGAGTCCGCCTGCCGATGCAGGGGGCGTGGGTTCGTGCCCCGGTCCGGGAGGATCCCACATGCGGCGGAGCGGCTGGGCCCGTGAGCCATGGCGGCTGAGCCTGCGCGTCCGGAGCCTGTGCTCTGCAACGGGAGAGGCCACGGCAGTGAGAGGCCTGCGCACCGCAAAAAAAACAAAAAACAAAAAACCCCGCAAACTGGTGCTTCCCCACAGATAGCTTGCGAAGCACTCTTCTGGGGGGTTCTAACAGGAAAAACAGACATAAAAAAGGATGCTTCCAAAATCTGAAAATAAAAACTAGGCATTATTATTAAATTATCACAACTAAATGCAGCAATTGTAAACCCTTTAAAGGCCCGGTTAATAAGAAACTGCTGATTTGTTTTTGCAAGGTCCTGGAATATTTATTTAGCTAAAAGATATTTTTGCAAATATAGTAAAAAGTTTTTGCACCGCCAGATGAAGCATCAGTTTTATTGTACAAAATAGTTTAAGGTGGAGCTGACCGGCTTTCTAAAGCCTAATTAGAAGTCCCCGGCCACCCTTCCTCCCCCGCCCTCCCCCACTTTCCTTCCTCCCTCCCCTCCCCCCCACTTGCTCTCTTCCCCATCACAGAAATGTTCTGGGTAGAAACTCAGCCTGACCCTTGAGAGCACTGAGATTCTGTAATACCACGTCCTAGAGGTAAAGGTTTATCATTTGGTCACCTGTCCTTAAAATCACTTGAGTGAGACATCACTATACTAATTATTTAATAAATGCTTTTTGTTTGGAATAAGGGAGATGGACTCTTTGAATGTGCTTCAAAGAACGTAAAAGAAGGAAAAAGGAAAACAAAGTGTCATCCAGTGTGTACAATGAGTTTTTCCTACATTTGCTAATTGGAACATTATAGCTAGAGAAACTGTTATAAATTAGAAACGTCCACAGAATTTAGAGCCAAAAACAATGACACAGAAGTGTAATTAATTTATCCTCCGGGTTTTGGTGACTCACTTCTAACATTTCTAACCTTGTCTTGCATTGACAAGCGACGTGCGGTTAGGCAGAGAAATGTTTAGTAAATACGAAGTGCATCGCGCTGTCCAGCGGGTGCTCGCAAGGTAAACGTGCCTGGATCGTTCTAAAGCTGTTCTCTGGGAGTGAAGTGTGTGATGGGGACAGGGTGGGGTTTGGGGACAGCGGGCGGAGCCTCTTCCTGGGGAGGGCGCCTCGGAGTCTGGGGTCTCACTCTCAGAAGGAGGTGCTGTCACCTCACAGCTCCTGCAAGTGGGTCTGTAAAGACTCATCGGCATTTTAAGGGGAGAAAGTGTATTCTCCTGTCTGCTCTTCTACCCATTGACTATTTTGTCTTTTTGTTGGTTTGTAGCTTTTGATGTTAAAAATAGGATGGATAATATTTGTAATGCCTAAGAGCAGCTTCTGTCTTCTCTTCAGCAGAGAGGGAGTTTCAACTTCTGAATTTTAAAAGTCTTTTGCTTAGAAAAAGCTTTCCAAGATGCAGGAGAGCAAACAGGGCTGCCGTCAAGAGATTCAATGTGGAGAGCAATGTATATTCCTCCACACATCCATGCCACTCCTCAACCTTTCAGTTCCAAGAAGATTCCAATACTGCCCCAAATATTTGATCCTTAAAAAAAAAAAGATTCCAAGTGTATGTCAAATGAAATTAAATCTAGCTCTAAAGAACACCGACTTCATTTACATTCTGATTTTGTAAGTGCTACCCGGTATTTAGAAAGCTTTTTACCCCCGTTTTATAAACCTCTAAAAATCAGGGCATTGAATCTTGCCGTCAATAGAAGGGATTAAGTGTCAAAGGTCAAGTTCATTTCAAACCAGATTAAAACAGTTAGATTCTGAAGTTGGCACGATGAATTTTTTGCACACTACATGAGGTGAAATGTTTCCTTTTTCTTTTTAGACGGGCTATCCTGTTTGTGAGTGTCTTTAAAGTGAAAAAACAGAAGTTTGTACTACAACCCCTTGGTTTTAGAATTCTTCACACAGGATTCAAATTACAAGGTCCACATTTCAGTCCTAAAAGAAATACATTTTTTCGGTCAGAAGGTGATTCAAAGGAGCTATCATTGAAAATTTCCGGGGAGTCCAGTGGTTAGGACTCCAGACTTCCACTGCAGGGCAACACGGGTTCGATCCCTGGTTGGGGAACTAAGATTCCCACAAGTCACGCAGCACGGGCAAAAAAAAAAAAAAAAAAAAAAGAAGCTATCATATACAAACACCAGGAGAATATGAATTCTCTAGTCCAAAATGGAATTATTTTCAATAAAAGACACTGTTAGTTATTTACACACCAAGAAGGAACTTGACCATTTAAAAAAGAAATGTACTAATCGTTTTGCAAATCAGAAAAGAGGAAGGCAGAAAAATGCACATACCCCACCGGCCCTCTGGTCTTCGCACGGTCTAAGGTCTGGGTGTCATTCCTTTAGAAGGTCCTCACTGCGTGTCTCCCGGGTGCCGATTCTCCAGGTAGTTTCCTCCTGACCTGTACCCACCGTCGGGGGCTGAGTGTCTAGGCGCCAAAGGCTGCGTTTGTTAGGGGCTGTTTGCACGAAGGGCTTGGACCCCAGTCTCAGTGGTTCCTGAACAGCTTCGTGTTGACTTTGGTCAGAACTGACTCACTGTGTTTTATACCGGAAGCTTCCAGGTGTGTCCAGGAAGGGTGTGGGACCGCCACGCTCCTTGTGGGAAGGTCCTCGGGGAGGAGGTATAGTAGGGCTGGCATTGTAAACCTGAGGTGCCCCAGAGATCGTCTCCCCCCTCACTTTGGAAATGGAGAAATTAAGGCTCAGGGGACCAGGAAGTGACTCCCTGCAGCCACAGTGAGTCATTTAATCTGGAGTATATTTTCCTCAGTAATGAAGGCATTTATACTTAAACCGCCTCTTACTAATCATTGTGTTCTTGTCTTGTGTAGGGCTTTCCTCCCTGACGATCTGTTATTAAATTGATGCTGAGTCTTGTAATTAATGATGCCTCAGGCCATACGAGCCATGAGTATAACGTCCACATCTGTTTTATTCGCCAAAGTGTATCCAGTGCTTCAACAACTGCAACACATGTAAAAACTGGGTACAAAATATTAGCAACTCGAATCCTGCTGTACGTATTAAAATAATAATTTATCTTGACCAAGCTGGGTTTAACTCAATTCAAGGGTGCTATTGGGAAAATACATGCAGGTAACTGGTCCCATTTATAGACTAAAGGAGAGTAAATATACAATTATTGCAATAGAGAAAGAAAAGTATTTGATAATCGTCAACATTCAGTAACGCTAAACTTTTAATAAACTAGCAATAGAAAGAATCTTTCTTAACCCACTTGAGGGTATATACCAGCAGCCTTCAATAATGATCATTCTTAATGGTAAATAATTTCAAAGTGCTATCTCTAAAATCAGGGATAAATAAGGATGCCAGCCATCAACAATTCTATGTAATCCTGTACTTAAAATTTTATTCATCCAAGAAAAGAGATAAAAGTTTAAGGACTGATAAGGAAAATTATAAAAATAACACTGTCAGAATTTGCAAACAATATGATTATCCACATGAAAAAACCTAGCAAAATGCACACACATTTATATTTAATAAGAGAGCTAAGCAAAGTATGCCCATGTCACAATACAAAAGTCAGTAATAATTTTATTCATCAGCAAACTATAGGTAGCAAATACAGGTTTCAAAAAAAAAAAAAGACCCCTTAAAATTGTAACAACAACAACAAAATAATGAACTTGAAGTAGCCATTGATGACATTCACCATTTATTTCCAATTCTTTTCCCAAGCTTGGAGGACGGTCCCTCCCACCCTATGGAGTTTAGCTGTGGCCATGTGAGCAGAAGTGACCCGTGCTGAGTGGTCACCACATGTTCGGTACGGCAGCTGCTCCTTCAGCCTGGACAGCATCACCAGCTGGTCTCTATATCCAAGGAACAAGGATGTGAAAAACATCATTGTTGTTTTAGGCCTCTGAGGTTTGGGAATTGTTTGTTACTGCAGTGAAATCCAGCTTTATCCTGTCTAGTCTAGAAACTAGTACCAGAAGTGAGGTGCTATGCAAAACCAAAATCCTACAATAATGATGTTTCGAAGTAGGTTCATCCACTGTAACAAACGTACGAACTGGTGGGGGACTTTGCACGGCGGAGCAGGGGGCGTATGGAAATCTCTGTACCTGCCACGCAATTTTGCTCTGAATCTAAAAAAATAAAATCTATTTTAAAAATCTGAACTATATGGCATTGTCAGGGTAGTTAGGTGTTGAGAAGAAGGGAAACTTCCTGAAGGCTGAAAGGCGTCCATCCGTGTCAGGCTGGATAAAGCCCTGGGTGAGAAAGATCCGTCTTGGGTACCCAGGGAACTCGGCTCAAGTGTGACAGGTGTGCCGGTGGGTGTGTCAGTGTCCCGGGGCTGCCGTAACAAAAATATCATAAGCCGGGTGGCTTGAAACAACAGAAATGTATTCTCTCACAGTTTGGAGGCCAAAAGTGAGACATCAAGGTGTGGGCATGGATGGCCGTGCTCCCTCTGAAGGGTCTGGGGTGGGGTTCCTGCCTTGCCTCTCCCAGCTCCTGGTAGCTCCCGGGAACCCTGGTGTTCCTCAGTTCTCAGCTGCATCGCTCTGGTCTCTGTCCCCCCCTTCACTCGGCCCCCTCCCTGTGTGACTCTGGCTGTGTCTTCACGTGGCATCCTCCCTGACCGTCCTCTTCCAAGGACTCCAGGGATTAGATTTAGAGCCTATTTAATCCACTGTGACCTCATCTTAACTCGATCTCACCTGCAAAGACCCTATTCCAGACGCGGTCACATCCACAGGCACCACTGAGGAAGACGACTTCAACGTCTCTTTTTGGGGACGGGGTGGGGGGCGGCACACAGTTCAAGCCACAGCAGCTGATGTCTGCATTTGGCAAAGCATTGCATACAGAGTCAGGCTCACAGAAGAGCTGGCTAACTTACAAGCAGGAGTTGAGGGGAAGAGCCTACAAATTCATGGACCTGCAAGATTAGAAAAGACGGCAGCTTCTCCACTCCTAACGGTGCAAAATAAACTCGGACGTGCTGTGAACCACTGAGACTGTTCTACATCAGACTAAGGTCGCATCAAGGGTGCGGTTATGATACCCGTTGTTAAAACTTCTTCATAGTTGAAGCTGTAAGGGACCCCCTTGGTCAGAGACTCCTTTAGGGTAAACGGAACGGCTCGTGGCAGAGGCTGGGTGAGGCTCCCCCAGCAGGCAGGTCAATAGAGAAAAATGCTGGGGCAGAAAAAGCAGGGAGATAGAGCAAATCGAAGAGGAAGGTCTGGATAAGAACCAAGCGTTCAACTCTCGGCACCCGGAGCTCAGCAAAATCAAACAGATAAAAACTAAGCTTCTGCACATTCTACTGCCCGGAGAGGCACCAGCCAGGGCTGAAAGAGGCACCAGCCGCAGCTGAAAGAGGCAAAGAGGCTGCGATTTTAGGGACTTAAATGACCTCCGGGTCCCACTGCCCAGAAACAAGAAGGAGACTGGGAAGGGGTTTACATCTCTGATGCTTGTATCGAATGTGACCAAAGGGGGTGATGGAAGAGGAGGAAACTTCTAGAAGGAAGGGCAAGTGGCAGGGAGAACAGAGCCAGAAGCCACACCCAGGAGCGGGATCAGGACCTACTTGAGGGATGCCACCCACCCTGGGAGCAGGGGACCCCACCCTGGGAGCAGGGGACCCCACCCTGGAGCAGGGGACCCCACCCTGGGAGCAGGGGACCCCACCCTGGGAGCAGGGTCTACACATCCGCTCAGCAGCGTTTTGGAAATGTCTCCATTCAATTTAAGAAGTTCTTCTGAGTCAAAAGTTACCAAAGAGGGCAAAACCACAAGCCAGAAATTGGGAAAAGATGTTTGAAACACAAAGAAAACAGCGAAAGTTCGTTATCTAAAATACGTAAAGAAGCCTTAGAAATCGGTGAGAAAAAGATCAGACGACAATAAAATGAGCAAAAAATAGAGATGGTCACAAGCAAGCAAGTCTGAATGGTGTAAAATAGGAAAAGACCTTCACTGAGATCAGTGGAAAGCCAGCTAAGGCAGCAGTGAGAGGATTTCACAGGGCGGAGTCGAAGGGGTCCGAGAGCACCCAGTGCAGGTGAGCACGCGGGGCTACGGAGCTTCCCGCACCCTCTGTTGGGTGTGTAAGTCGCTACAACAAACACTCCGAACTGGCCGACTATTGGCTGTCTTAATCCACTTTTGTTCTTATAGAATTAAGGTGAAAACACGATCTCCTGGCCGCATCCACTACAATTAAACGTCCACCTGCTTGTGGGATGGTTTATGCTTCATGTCGATGCCACGTGTCCAAAAGTGCATCTGAGGGACAGTAGAGCCGTGAGACGGTCCCCCGCAAGATTTCGTTGTCGCATCGCTGCAGTTGCTTTTCCACGCCTGTCTTTTTCTTTTTCTTCTTTTTTTTTTTCCAGTACGTGGGCCTCTCACGGCTGTGGCCTCTCCTGTTGCAGAGCACAGGCTCCGGACACGCAGGCTCAGCAGTCATGGCTCACAGGCCCAGCCGCTCTGCAGCATGTGGGATCCTCCCGGACCGGGGCACGAACCCGCGCCCCCTGCATCGGCAGGCGGACTCTCTACCACTGCGCCACCAGGGAAGCCCTCCACGCCTGTCTTAAACGCTCTATATGTTAAGGGGAAAGGTCTTTGAGAAGCTCTGCATTTAAACAAACAGCCAAGCTCCCACCTAAACGAAGAAAATGACCTTCCTTCCAACACGTGACCCACAATCCCCGACTGTATTTGACTACGGATAGGAGACAGAGGCACGGCCCCTGCCCTCTGGGGAGCATTCTTCTTCCCGGACACGCATCTCCTGTTCCCTGCGATCTATGAGGCTTTCTTTCTCTTAAGCAACAAAGTCTCGATTCTAAATGAGTAGATCCTCCAAACTAGTCGTATGTTTTCCTCATCGCCTGAGCAGCCTTTATCGAAGCCCTTGCAGTTACCAGGTCGCATGCGGGAGTGAACACTGTCGCGTGTGAGAATGACCACCGATGGACCAGCCGCCTGTGAGGGCAGCGTCCGCTGAGCACCCCCCCCCCCACCGAGGGATGGAATTCTTCACTACACCATCGTCACGTCCGTACACTCTGGGTCAGTCTCCGCTGATCACCAGATACAGGGCAAACACAACGCAAACTGAGGAGGAAAATGGAAAACCTTGGATTTGGAAAAGATGGAGAATGTTTTGAGATGAACGAGTCATCGGCCAATGAGGATCCGGGCAGAGACGAATTGACCAGAAGAAGATGGACCCGTGGGCTGTTCTGACGGCCCCTCGATGGGAGTGACGGGAATTCAGGAACGAGGGAGGCCCTCGGGAACCTTGCTGAGGCCCTTCAGCACTTCGGCAACATGGACCTTTTCGATCGTGAGGCAAAAATCACACGTAAAAGATATTCTATGTGGTTGTTATACAATTTTATCAGAAACAACTTCACACAGAAAAGTGCGTATAAGATGGAATTTTGGCCGGATTCCTCCGTAGCTGCAGTTGCAGCCCACATTTTGTCAGAGTGCCATAAAGTAAATCTTTAAAAGACACAATGTTTCCTCTTAACAACTTAAAAATCTCAAGCCAGGTGTTTTCAGAGCTCACTGTGAAGGTTTGGCCTCCATGCTGGCTGGCTGTCCCAGCACCGGTTATCAGTCTTACTGTGGGGAGTCAGGCGGCCCCGGCCAAGCTCTCTTCGCAGAAACTGGTGGCATCCTCGGTTCGTGTGCCTGGCGGAGCCTGACCCCGCCTCCCGTCTCCTGGGGACTGCAGCACGCGGCCAGGTCTGCACTGGGGCTCACTGCGCCTGGGCTCTGCCATGGCTGCAGGACGCGCCCCTCTCTGCGTCTCTCTCCTGGGGGCCCCAAGCCTGCAGGGCTCCCGGGAGAGTGGTGCCTCGTGGGGCTGCCTTCCTCTAAGGTCAGTATCAGTGGAGAGCGCGTTTTTGCCCCGTTCTCTGGGGAAAGTCTCTTCTGCTTAGAACGAGGGCTGGGATCGGCTCGTGCACAGAGGCACTGGCCAGGAGGCCCCCAAGCCCCCTCTGCTGCGGCAGCTCCAGGCACACAGTGTCGCCTCCTGTGGGTGACAGTGAGCTTACTGGTCGTATCCTTACCGGGAGGGCCTGGGGTGACCGCAGGCTGGCCTTTTGGCGCTCTGCTCTGCCTACTTCGCCCAAGGCTCTCAGCTGCTGCCAGTCTTCTCAGGGGTGTGGGCTGCTTGGACCAGACAGGCGGGCAGTGCCGAGGCGCCGTGGGCAGGCAGGCTGGACTGCAGGGTGAGGAGGGTTTGAGCTTCACTCCTAGCAGCTGAGTTTCTGGGGGTTTGGAGAAGGACGTGCAGTGACAAACTCAGAAGTTACTCGATCTTCTGATTTAACTCCGTTCCCCCCGGAAAGCCCAACCTGGGCACCTTCCCTAGGCATAGTTCAGGTCTCCGCCCTTCTCCCACTTCCTATTCAGTACAGTGATGGCTTCGACAGAGGGCTGTGCAGCCTGCGTGTGGGATAAGAAGGTCCCCGGAGGGTCATGTGTGGGCACCTGCTGACCTATGACTCATGGACGCAGGTGACTGGCCACCACCGAGGCAGGTTTTGCCAAGATGGTCCACAGCCTCCTGCTGGCCTGTGAGCCCACCCTGATCTCTTCTTGTGACATCGAGTCGCTTCAGGAGACAATATGTCTAGAAAACTGTCCAAGCGCCCGCCTGGCAAAGAGACCGTGGCCAACGCTGGGGTCTGCAGGGACGTGCGCACATGGCCAGCAGAAACGTGCAGACACGCTCGCCCCTGGTGTCACCCCCGCCGGCCCACGTGGACGGCAGCCTCCTCACCGCCACAGTGACGAAGCGACTCAGGCTCAGCCCGTTGTGTTTCCCCCAAGCTACCCCGATGTGCTGTCACGACAGAGCTGGCAAGGCCTCAGCCCCTGCACTGGCCCCTCTAAGGGTGCTTCCCACCCCTCCAGCAAGGGCAGCGCAAGACCAGATGGAAGGCAACGGCTTCCAAGCAGGAGGCGTGGCTAGTCTTCCAGTAGCATCTGGGCAAAGCTGTCGGGAAGCTTCACTTCGGAGGATTGTCTCAGTGAGATAAGTTCCCTCCAAAAACGTACGGAGTGGTAAGAACCTCGCCCCTGAGGTCTCGAGAGTCCCTAAGCAGCACAGTCAGCACCTGGGCCCTGGGTCGTCCAAGGTCTTTTCTCAGGGTCCTCATTTTATTCATCTCATTCGCACCCAGCTCAGGGCCATGGAAAAGGTCTCAGCAAATACGTGTTGGTTGACTATTCGGTTTTTCAATTTTTTGCCATCGTGGGAGATCACTTGGCTGTTTCCGAGCTCAGGTGATTAATCACGAGAAGGACAGTAGCTGATATTCTGAGCAATCGCTGTGTACGCGGCACGTGCAGAGCACTTTGTATTACAGTATCTCCTCAATCCCATTATTGGTCTCATTGTACAGAGGAGGGAATTGAGACCTTAAATACACTCCCGTGTCACACTGTGTGCAAGCATATTTAGGTCTAGTTACAAAGATCACGTTTTTCTTCTGTCATATTTATCCAAACACGAAATGTACAAATTTTCAGGATTGCAAAATTCATTTCCAACAATGCAATTAGAACCGTGCAGCACTCAGCACTTTATGAGGCATTTTAAGTGTATTCTCTCATTTATCAGTAGTTAGAAAGCATCCCAAGAGGCGGGCAGGGTAGCACTTGATGGAAAGAGGAAACTCGAGGGAGGACGATTCCTCAGGGTCACGTTGGGGTCCAGCCTGGGTCCCGTCTCGTGTCTCTGAGACTCTGTCGTTCATCAGAACCGGCAGCAATGCCCCAGAGTGTCAGGGGCCACGAGGTAACCAGGGTTTGAAGCGCGTCTGTGCTGTGCATGTGAGGCAAGACACACAGCTCAATGACACTGGGGACACACACACTCAGGAGCAGGACCTGCGACGCCGGCGGGACGTCTTTGAATTATGGAGGTGAAATAGTTTGTAGGAGGGAGAGGCAGATTCTAAGAGTTCTTTACATCGGCGAAATCTGGCCACTGGTTTCAACGAGATGCACAGAATTGTATTTATTTGTTTTCCTTCCGAGCTGTGGCCGACCGTGTGGGCACTGACCCCACGTTAATGCAAAGAAGAACCTCGTCTGTTTTCACCAACAGGTTGGGGGTGGGGGTGGGTTGAGGGTCCTATTTAAAGTATCGTCTTTGGGTGTAAAACTGATGCACCATGGCGGGGGCAGACCAGGAGCTGAGAGCTGAGCTTCCCGCAGTTCTGCGGGAGGAGAACGCAAAGTCAAAAATACAGGGTTTCCCTGGTGGCGCAGTGGTTGAGAGCCCGCCTGCCGATGCAGGGGACATGGGTTCATGCCCCGGTCCGGGAAGATCCCACGTGCCGCGGAGCGGCTGGGCCCGTGAGCCATGGCCACTGAGCCTGTGCGTCCGGAGCCTGTGCTCTGCAACGGGAGAGACCACAACAGTGAGAGGCCCGCGTACCGCAAAAAAAAAAAAAAAAAAAACAAAGTTAGGGACCAGCATGAAGATTTGTTTCGAATGATGAGAAATCACAGCAAAGTACGAATGTTAATACACTGATCAGTTCCTCAGATGTCGTAAAATCTGGGGAAAACGGTATTACCCGCCTGGCCCTCCTCTGTGAGAACTTTCCTCCATGGTCTGCCTGCCTGCTCTGGCATTTCCCACAGAGAGAAGAGAAATACAGTTCAGTCTTTACTCTTCCAGGTCAATGCGAATTTGTTTTCAATTATTGATCATTTAGAAAATGTTGTTTTAAAACCAGCTTTTTTTTTTTCTTCTTGGCCACACCGTGTGGCCTGTGGGATGTTGGTTCCCTGACCAGGGATCGAACCCGGGCCCTGGGCAGTGAAAGCTCAGAGTCCTAAGCACGCGACCGCCAGGGAAAGTCCCACAGCAGCTTCTCATGTACTACCTCAAATTATTTTTATTACATACATGTCAATTTTTTATTGAAGTAAGTTGATTTATGATATATTGGTTTCAGGTGTACATCACAGTGGTTTTTATAGATTATACTCCATTTAAACTTGTAAAAATGTTGGCTATTCCCTATGGTGTACAACATATCCTTGTAGATTATGTACGTTATATAGAGTAGTTTGTACTTCTTAATCCCCTGCCCCGTCTTGCCCCTCCCCCCTCCTTCTCCCCACTGGTCACCACGAGTTTATTCTCCATATCTGTGAGCCTGTTTCTGTTTCCTTATATTCAGTTATTGGTTTTGTTTTTTAGATTTCACATATGTGATAACATACACCACCTCAAATTTTAAAAGATTGTTAGCAAATTTGGGGAAAACCTATCAAGTTTCTTTCCTGTAGGAGCTGTAAGATTTCAATTAATTTAAAATTTTCTTGTCCTGTGAAGAATTCCGATTATTCCTGAGTTGACGGCGCTCACTGCCCAGCCCGGGGTCACAGTCCCCCCTGCACTAAGGAGCTTGTGTGAACCACACAGAAATGTCAACTAATCCAAGAGTCATGGGTCCCTAACACCTTGGCCAGGCCCCAGAAAGGCCGGCGGTCACTTGGTCCCAGCACCTGGTACGGGGAAGTGACACAGGGTGGGGGGCAGTGGTGAGGAGAGACAGGATCTGATGGATTAACGCACCTTCCTTCTGCGAGCTGTGCAAACATGGGCGACCCTGCGAGCCCCAGCCGGGCCCCCAGGACCTCCACTCCCAGGTGTGGGCGGGTGACGGTGGAGGCAGGTCAACGCCGGGCAAGTTCTTTATGGGCAGCACCCTTCATACATCCACAGGGTTTATTCCGTCACTCCCTGAAGACTGAGCCAGGGAACAGGACCGGCTCTGCAGGGCCTCGCACAGCCACAGAGCAAGGAAAAGAAGTCGGAAAAGCCGGACACAGAAGCGTGGCTGAGAGGGACGTGAGCAGCCCCTGTGTAGTGGGTTCCGTTGGGCTCGGGCTCAGCTCACGCGGTCCCGCCCCACGGGCTTCCCCCTTTGCCCCCTGACGAGTGAGGTGGTGCCGGCTTCACGGGGCGGATTTCTCAGGCGTCTTCCTTGTACCTAAGATGCTGTCCCCGGGGCTTGGTAGCAGGTGGATTTCAAAAACGACTACTCATTTGAGTGGACCTTAAGCAGCCAGTGATGGTCAGGAACGCCACACAACAGAGAGGGGACCCACGGGCCAGGGGAGTAAAAGGTCAGGATCGCTGACCTGGAATGCTTGGCCGAGCCCCCGCCTGCTCCCGGCGGGCAGGTCTGGAGCCGTGGAGGTGGATGACCGAGAGGTTCCACGCCTTCTGCTGGTTTCCAACAGCGCCAGCTGGTGTTCCTCGCCTCCACCCTACCAGGCTGGACCTCGAGCCAGCGGCGAACCTGGCTTGACATTGACAGAATGTGAAGCAACCACGGTAACAGGCACAGGGGGAAAAAGCAGAGAGAAAAGAAGATGTAAAAAGTAACCGTCATTTGTATTAATTTCTCTGCAGCCGCCGAGGCTTGGGATAAGAAAAATTGCATCAGGAATAAAATTCTAAGCATGAAACAGTGGTTAATTTTGCAGTCATTGGAGCAGAAGGCATGCAAAAAAAAATATCATGAACATTTCAGGGGACTATTTTCCTCGTAGAAAGCTTATTCTTATAATATTACCGCATTTCAAAAAATACAATTTTAGAGGAAAAAAAAATGAACTCTAGCTCTTTGCCGTGATAGGCGACAGGTCAGAAAAGCATTTCAGAATAATTTTACACCTTTTAACCTTAAAAAATACTTTGCTGACAATTGAGAAAGGGCCTTAAAAGAAGCTCTGATAGGCATTCTCACAGCGGGGTTGCCGCGTCCCATCACCGCGGGTGCTTCTGCATAATGTCTCCTGTAATAAGGAGTGAGCTGCACATCACAGAGGCTGGAGAGCGGTGTTAAGAGCGCAATCCTTGGCAAGAGCCGCTATTAGTCGTGACACTGAAAGTTTGTTACGGGAAACTCTTGGGAAGACATAAAGGAAGTAAACTGTTTAAAATTTTGATTTGAGCTGGGAAATAACGACTTTGTCCTAGGATATTGTCTGCATTTAAATACATACTCAGCCTTCTCTGTTTTTCCTTTCTGTTCATAGTTGGACAGTCTTGTTAAACAAAAACCCTACACGGTGCGGTTACGTGCATGGCGCTCTCCCCAATTCTGTGGCTGGAAGAGGTCATTGTCAGAAAACCATTGTAACAATTACTGGTGACGATTACGCGGATATGATCAAGGATGGGGCCACGTTCCCCAGCTGCAAGTCCTATTCAAACTTGGGGAAAACTCGACAGTATTTCACTGTAACAGACACAGAAATCCACCCATCGAGGAAAGATACTCCAGGATTGACATCTGTACCTATTGCAGCAGGGATGACCCAGAATCACAGGGAGCTCAGACTCGGGAGGGGGAAGGGAGGGGGCTGGGGGACAATGGATTTCTTGTGGTTTTCAACAAAGATATTACTAGAGAAAAGGAGAGGGGGAGGAGGTGGGAGAGACGTGTTTCTCAGCAAGGTTTTCTTCTTTCCCACTGAGAGACCCTCTCAAGGAGGTGGTGGTCCTGCGGTCACTCTCAGAAAGGAATGTTCTGCCCCTTCCTGCATGCGGTCCATTTCATGGGAAAGGAACTGACCTCGGGATTGGATTTGACTAACTGCTCAGAGATGGAGACCTTCGTCGTGTTATCGGTACTCAGAGATGCAATGCGTAACCAGCCGTGGCTGCGATCCTGTTTGAAGCCTTCTTGGGAGGATGCAGAGAGGGGGTCAGCTGATGCCCTTTGCTTTTATTTTATTGTTTTCTTTCTTTTGTTTTTTCCTTCTTTTTAACTTTCTCTTACTGTTTGGATGACAATGTCTCTTTCAAGTCATGCAGGACTTTTTCAAAATTTCCTTCCTCCAGCTCCCACTCTTGGGAGTGCCCGTGGGCATGCTGGGTTTCCTTCTCACTGCAGAGGCCCACAGGGCTCAGAACCGGCGGCAGCACCCTCAGCTGTATCTCAGGAACAGGGGCTTTGCTTTTCTTGGGCAACTAACTCAGTTTACAGGGGGCTCCGTATCTCGTAAACCCGGAGGAACGGCCTGGAGTGGGAGGGATATGCTCATGGTGTGTGTGAGTGTGTTGGGGGGGAGGTGGCAGCTGGAGTGGGAGGCATGTGCTCACGGTGTGTGTGTGTGTGTTGGGGGTGGGGGTGTGTGTGTGACTGTGTTGGGGGGGGTGGCTGCTGGCTGTTTGCGCTGCCTGGAGAGGGGCTTCCTAACCATCGTCTGGTTTTGCTACGAAGAGAAGAATGTCGCAGAGTAAGATCTGGGGTCTCACAAAATCATAGGAAATTGTTCTAAGTTTTTAATTATAATTTAATAAGTCATTGATAGGCTGTTTTTCCATTTTTTAGTCCTCAAATGACTCTATCCCACCCCAAAACATAGATTGCACATGACTGCATTTGAATATTCTTTTTTATGGTGAAATGTGGAGCCTTGTTTGGGACTGAGGCACAGTCAGGTAAGTGACTTGTCCCAGGGCTGTGAGCCGTGTGGGGCCCCGGTGTGACTACCCTGCACCCCGACCAGGTGAGGCTGCGACCCACAAGATCAAGGACAGCGACACCGGAGCCCCACAGGGCCGGCTCCACAGTCAGTGCCCGGGCCACGCTGGTGTCTGTGGAAATTCCTGCTTGTCAGGAGTAATCTGTCCGTTTCTCTAGCATTGTTAGGGAGCCCGATACACAGAGGTGTGCGCGCACACACACGCACACACACCCCCGATAGGAAACTCTTTCAGGATCTACCAGAGATTTACCTTTCACCTCTTCCTCGTGAAGCGTCTCGTGCTGCATTTCCGGGGGGTGAAATGGCAGCTGAATCAGTTAGTTCTTTCCTAAGACGTCTATTTTTTAAAGAAATGAAAATGATGCTTTGCTCTTGGTACATATTCTTCGAGATTCCCAAATGCTGGAAAATACCACTATGCCCTCCCCGGTTTTCTTGTCGTGGCTGGTGGGCACCTAGGTAGCCCCGTGTCAGGAATGGACTCACCAATCGTACTTAAACTGAGTAACTGACGAATGACTGGGAAGGAGAGAAAAGTCCCCACTTCCCGGACACCCTTCTGTTCACCCTGTTTCCAGCGTGGCTTGGGAAGCTTAGCATCTCACGTTCTGAGCACCTCCTCACCGTGTCTAAAGAAATGGCAGGTGAGAAAATGACTGGGCTCCTTTCTCAGCTCAAGACACAAGATTTGGGGTCTACACCCAGATTTAGAAAGGTCAGTGCCATGGCAGATGGAGGAATAAATTTCAGTTATTTTAAAACCATTAATTTTCAGCAAATTGAGTTCTTTGCAGAGACTTCCTGAGGACACTGGCGTTTAGAGGGAACAGATCTCTGCTCCGTGTAAATTTAACTGTATCCTCTGTGCCCGACTCGGTAGCAATGCAATTAAGTTAAAGTCTGCAAACACTTGGGTCTCTATCGAGAGCATCCGGTTAAGCAGAGCCGCGGGGAAGGCCAAGATGTGGGCAAAGTGACTGGTCTTTGGGTTAAGCGGGAGGCACTCAGGACCTGAGCCACTCGAGTGGGGATCCTGGCCCCTCCTCGTGGACCGCCCCCCCAGTCTCAGTGTCCTGGGCTGCGACGGCAGGAGGAGAGGTGAGGCCCCGCCGGTGACGGTGCCGCCAGCACAGCCCCGGGGCGCAGGGCGAGGCTGCCGTGAGCGCCCAGCTTCCCTCCGCGTGTCCCCGTGGAGCTGAAGAGGAAATGCCGTGGCCAACTTTTTATTGGAGTAGAAATACCACGAGCAGCCTTCACCCTCCATACAAAGACAAGCAGATAAACAAGGGGGTCAGACTGCCCGCCTCCCCCTGGTCTGGGCGGAGAGCCTGGCTGGGCATCGGCCCTGCGGTCCCCATGTCCCCTTGTCCCCGCGGCACCTCCGCCGCAGGACCTGCGTGACGGTCCCGCAGGGGAGGCTGCAGAGGGAGCTGTGGGCGGGGCAGGGGTAGGGGGATGAGAGCCAGCATCCTGGGGGCATGACGCCACACCTGGAGGGGAGCAGTGACTGACGGGGCACGAACACTTTGTGTCAAGACCTGATCACGTCGTTCATTTGCAATCACATTCTAATCAATGCTATTTACACATATCACTCACCGCTATGGAGCGATGTGTCAGCACCTTCACACGGGGCCGCCTGGTGACAAGGCCTAATTATTGGTAGGAAATGTCATCCTTTCAAAGCAGCAGAATGAGAGAATTTTCATACTTCATGCCCCGGAACCGAGTCCACGTGAGCTTTGTGCTGAGACAGAGGCTGACGTTGGTACCGAGGAGGGAGTTCCGGGCCGGGGCAAAGCCAAGGCAGGGAGCACTTACGGGCCCCGCCGCGCCCCCCCGCCCCCCCGCAGTCACCTGCAGCTTGGGCTGACAAGTGACGCTGACTGATGCTTAACTGCAACTTTCATTTATTCGCCCCAGCAGTCATTCGTTCATTCAAAGAATCCATTACATTTATGAAACTTCACTCTCTGTGCAAGTTTGATTCAACCTCCTGCCTCTAGCCAGAATCCCTCCAAGCACGCGGAGGTCCTAGCCCATCCTCTGCTCTGCTTAAATACCGAGGAATCGCGTTTACTCTATCAGATAAAAGCCCAAGGCCTTAGCAACACATTCTGTTGGTGCTGCTGTCCAGTAAACATGCTCACACATCGCTGCGGGCCACGCGGGGCAGCCTCTGCGGAGAGAATCGGCCGTGGTCTAGGAAAACTGCAGGTCTTATTTCCGAGAATCTGTTCCAGGGATACATGGGCAAAAATACAGAATGACATCCACGTGGGTATTCATTGCAGCAATGACTGTAACAGCAAAGACAAAAACTGAATATCCATCAGCTGGGGACTTCTTGAATGAACAACATTCATTCACACCTAGACACATAGGAGGACCACGCAGTGTCAGAAGAGCTGAGTGTGTATATGGTCCATTGCCATTTACATAAGAAAGGGGGGGAGGGCACCTCAAAATTTCTATACATGTATAGATACAGATATATTTATACCTATATATGCACATCTCTATCTATACACAGAGACATAGATATATTTGTATCTACTTATATTAAAAATGCAATAGGGCTTCCCTGGTGGCGCAGTGGTTGAGAGTCCGCCTGCCGATGCAGGGGACGCGGGTTCGTGCCCCGGTCCGGGAAGATCCCACATGCCGCGGAGCGGCTGGGCCCGTGAGCCATGGCCGCTGAGCCTGCGCGTCCGGAGCCTGTGCTCCACAACGGGAGAGGCCACAACAGTGAGAGGCCCGCGTACAGCAAAAAAAAAAAAAAAAAAAAAAAAAAAATGCAATAGAAGGATTAAACTATGAAATAAAAACTTAAAACAGTTACTTATGGGGAAGAAAATAGGTAGAGGGATCAGAAACAGAAGCTAGACTTCTCTCAAGATCTCTGGCCCTGAAGACAGGGCCGGGCAGCTGCAGACCGTAGGAGGGGCGTCTCCACGGCCCAAGCATGGCCACATCCCCTTAAATTCTGTGTCCTCGGTACCTTGATTGCCAAGACCATCTCTGGTCCTATTTATAGATTTGGCTTTGAAACCAAGTAAAAATTGTACATAATTATAAAACAAAATTAAATTTACATTAAAAAAATCCCAAAATGACATAAATGGACATGATCGTATTGAGTGGAGGCATGACCATGGTGGGTATCTCTTCCAAGTGACTTTAAAACTCCGCCATTGGACAGTGACATCCCCATAGGGATACATTCTAAGGACAACAGGAACCCGAAACGGTGTTCTTGATAATCATATTGTTGAAGACTCTGTTGGGACTCCACTTCTGACACTGTGTTTTAGCGAGTTCTTCTCGCTAGACAGAAGACACATAACTTCAGTATTTATGGACGAAACAATATATGAGACGTTTTTCACAGCAAGCTGGAGACGTGGAGCAGAATTAGGCGGGGGTGTAGCTGGAACGAGAGGGGCATAGGTGATAGTTACTGAAGTCGGGTGATAAGTACACAGGGATTTTTGCACTTTTCTCTCTATTTTGTTGGGGTCTGAGTTTCTTCCATGATCAACGATAAACAAGTTTGCTGAGTGACTAGCCAGCTGCCACCTCGTTGGCCGAGGGGATAAGGTCTGTATCTTAATCAGCACGTCCTCTTGGTGTGCAGGTCCTCCCTGCTGTCCTCAGGAAGCCGTTTGTCGGCCCTGCTCACGTGGCGTCTGGGCTTATGGGAGCCGTGCTCTGTCTGGGGTGGGCGCTCAAGAGCTCTGCAGCCCGGCTGTCGCCCACACACCCAGGCGCCCCAGGGAGCCGTGTAGAGCTCTCCCCTGGCCGGTGCCTTTGTCCCTCAAGTAGCCAACCATACGTGGTCCATGCTCTCCCATGAATGTAGCATCACGCCAGGACTAACTGGCTGCAAAAGGGAGCCAGGACACGCCCCTGCACGCAGACGGGCGCCTCATGGGAGGGCCGGATGCCCCACAGAGGAGACCATGGCCGCTGGACCCCTGGGACGGGCAGCTGCCCTGGACACTGAGCCTGTTCTCTGCTCCTCACAAGCAGAGGTGAAAATACAGGCCACATGGGCCAGCTCACGTGCTGACCACATGTCCACGTGGCATTACCCGGAGCCCATGCAGAATTCGTGACCAGGACCCGGCCAGAGGGACAGCCATCTCCCTCTGATATCTTCAGGGTCACTTCAGCTCAGACGGCAGAGCTGGTCTTTGGGAGGAGCTCAGAGCTTTGGGGAGGGCTCGGTCTTCCTGCTGCAGGAGCTGGTGGTGCGTCCCCCCCCGCCCCCCGAGGTTGCCTCCTCGCTCTGGGCCTTGGGGGTCTGTGCTCTCAAATCATTCCTCCTGGGCCCATGGCTCGCTCATCTGCTTGATTAAAACAAGTCACAGGGATCTCTACTCAGTACCCTGTAATGGTCTATATGGGAAAAGAATCTAAAAAAGAGTGGACATGTGTAGATGTATAACTGATTCACTGTGCTGTACACCTGAAGCTAACACAACATTGTAAAGCAACTCTACTCCAATATAAAATAAAAATAAAAAAACTTAGCCCCAAACTCTAACCCAATTAAACATTAGTTAATAAAGAAAGAAAAGTGGTGCTGTGAGCAATTTGAATTAGGAAAGAAAAAAAACAGGAAAGAACAGCAGGCATGGCCATGGGCTGCCCTTCACCCAGAGTCACCAGTTCTCCTTCACAGAAAGGACAAAACCAGAAGAGAGAGGACGACCCCAGGAACCTGTATATTGTGGGTCACACCCTCCATGAGCCTGAAATCTATCCAAAGACAAACGCTTCTGATTTCAGAATTGCATGCGCTGTGCTCGTGCAGGCTCTGAGAGGAGTTGCAGTGAACACTCAGCGCCTTCTAGAACCAAGGAAGATACAGTCACGTTCGTAACTTCAGGAAAAGTCCAATTGGAATTGCAGCATTTGTGATGACTTAACAACTATTGCAGAAAAGTCTATGAGCTTGAGATGGAATTCAAAGTGACAAGCACTGTTTTAGTGTCTTCTGGAAACTCCCCACTGTTCCTGATGTGAAACAGAGGGGGCTGGGGGCAGATGCGCCCCTTGTGTTCGGGAGGGGGACCTTTGTCCTGCAGTCGGAGTCCTGTAGGGCCACATACCAGGGGCTAGAGAGGACAAGACGCATTGTTTCTCGCTCCGGAGGGCTGGCTCCAACGCTAGGGAGGAGCTGTTCCGTGCTCCCCCAGCTCTGGTGGTTGGTGGCCACCCTGGGTTTGTAGAAGCATCATCTGTCTCTGCCTCATCTTCACATGATGTCTCCCTGTGTGTCTGTCTTCCAATGTCCCCTTTTCATAAGGACATCGCTCATGCTAGGTTAGGGACCACCTAACGCAGTGTGACCTCATCCTAAACAGTTACGGCAGCAATGACCTTATTTCCAAATATCCAAGTATTTCCTCACTTTCTGAGGTCCTTTGGGGTTAGGACTTCAACTCATGAATTTGAGGGGGGACACGATTCAACCTATAAAAGGAGGTCACAGCTGAAAGCACCGTGTGACTGAACTCAGAGAGGCTGGGGTAGGAGCCAAGCAGTGGAACGTGGTGTTTCTTTGGACCAGAGCTGACAGGTTCTCATGCTTCTGATTTCAACCCCTTTTATGGGGGGAGGGGCACCACTGGGCAGGGCTGTGGAGGCGGTGGTCTCTGAGAATAAACACACGCACGCACACGCTCATGCACACGCTGGCGCACACGCTCATGCACGCACACGCACACGCTCATGCACATGCGCTCACGCACACGCACACGCTCATGCACACGCAGACGCTCACGCGCTCACGCTCACGGCACAAGCACCTTCCGAGATTTTGAACACCTCTTCAAAGGTGATCTGATGACACTTAAACATTAATTTGACCACAGCTTTCCTTGGAGTATTTAAAAATATTCTTTGCCCATTTAAGATGATAATTTAACCCAGCCCACCTCGTGCAAACTGAAACCCAGACACACAGAAAGCAAGGAAGTTGAGGCCCCGTCTAGATTCTTCAGGGCTGGAGGCTGGTGTTCACAGAAGCACCCAGGCACCCGAGTCAACAGGGGGGTCCAGCCGAGTCAACGGTGTTTGTCTCCAGTTTTCATTTTCCTGCTGGACGTAAACTCTGTCTCCCAGGGCCTGGGGTCCAAGGTCATCACCACACACCCATCTCCTCCTCTCAGCACTGTGACCACCTTCTGGGGAACTGGGTGGGTGAGTAAAGGCTAGAGACATTTCCATCATGAAAGAAGCCCTTGAAATTACCAGTTTGATTGATTTGAATTTAAAATACAGACCAAGACGTCAACAGCTCTTCAGCTGTGCTGTCTTCCTCGATGTGATGCTCGGGAAAACCTACGGGGACGTGGCTTGACGTCCTTAAGAGGTGATGCTGCAGATGCTGGTGGCCCATTTTACGGATGAAAAGTTGACATAAAACTAGGTTAACTAGCAAGAGATCGAGGGGTTTAGTGCATTTCTTGGTACGATCTTCAGCACGCTTAATTACTCTAAGTTCAACCCGTTAGCCTAGAAGTGGAATGCAGGTGTTCATTCATGTAGATTCCTGTGTCTTCAAGGAAGCAGCCTCGGCTCCCGTCCTGACAACCGGCCTACGTCCACTGGGCCAGCCTGAGGCTCCGCCGAACGGCGCAGAAACCGTGTGCTTTCCCTAGGACAGAGGGGGCATGTGGCACGTGGAACACTCAGCATCCTCCTTCAGTGCCTTGCTGCCTTTGGCACTAAAGCTGAAAAGAAGGAAAACGTGTGTGATTAATAAAAGAGATGCCTGTGTTTTCTAATTTTATTGCTTACCTGCATTTTCCTGTTTTTTCTGTGCATTTTAGAGCTTGTTTTCCTGCATGCAGATCATGGTTGTGGAGAATGAAATTCTCACGGATTCCTTTAGAAAGATAACCAGGAAATAAGGGCAGCGAGCAGCTTTCCAGCACGGCTGTCAGGCAGGCCTGGAGGACTGGGCTCCATGCGCTCCATCCAGCATTTCTAGCCTTTCTAACAGTCAACCTAAGACACTTCCTCCTGTGTTAGAAATAGCGTTGATAAAACAATTACGTTTGCAACTTCTCCTGTGTTTGAAGTACAGTACAAAAAAAATTCAGTGTGGAAGAATACAGTCCCTGAGTTTATCTGAAAAAAAGGAAAAATGTTAATGACGATATATTTGCAAAACCTTCCAAAAATGAGTTTTGTTAGAGAATAATATACTCCTGTAATTTATATTTTAAATCTCATAAAACCATGCATAAACTTTTAAAGATTATTTTAAAGGTTTCCTGGAAACTATGTGAGACCGTTGTCTTTCTCCTACCTAAGACAGAGCTCACTGCTTTTTCCTTTTGTAACGTATCATAAGTAACAGAATAAAACCTGATACGCTGTCAGTGTCGATGAAGTCTGTTGCGAAAAAAACATAGGCCACGTATCAGAATCATGTTTTCGGTTTTAAAACTATTTACACACAGGAATTGTATTAAAGCCTTCCCTCTTTTTCATTCCTGGAAAAGCAGGAATGCTCAGATGCCTGTGCTCCTGCAGCAGACGTGGGGAGAAATCGCGTTGTCTTGTTAACTCAATTCCTCTTTAAGTTGTACCTGAAAGCAGACTGGCGTGATGCTGTTTATTCACAATGAGTCCCCCACAGAAACAGAACTCGCCGCACTGTAGAGCAGCGGACTTTCTGGAGGGGAACCTGTGAACCTTTAACCATCGGCCGCAAGGAAATGCAGGTTCCTCACCCAGTAACCATCCCATGTGCTCCGGATCCTGGGTCAGGACCGGCTTCTTATTTTTACCTTAAAGGGGCTTTGAGTTAATTTTTTAAAATACCTTTTGTTTTCAGGGGAGAAAAGGCTACTTTGCTGTCAGGACACAGTGTGGCCTTTCTTGTCTTCAACTCTCTGAGGCCCCTATTGATCTATGAATGTTGGGCTTTTCACTGGCTTTTAAAATTAATGTCTCAAATAGATGAACAGAATCACACAGGTTTAAAGTGGGAACACGATCTGTGTTCTTAGAAAAAGAAGCCACAGGATAAACGGGCACTGAGCTGCTACCTGTCTTCTCTGAAAATCGGTGTCACAATATTTGGGGAATCGCTTTTCCTTTTTCTTAGAACCGGACAAGCCCCTGTGGAGGGTGTAGGGAAAGGGAAAGGGGGTCTCAGGGCTTGGGCGTGCGGGGTCTTGGGTCTGAAGAAGAGCCACCTCCTCAGAGACACCACCCTGAAGAGCTGTGTCATGAGCGACTTGTAAGATTTTCTTGCAAATCTGTGCTGTATGTCAAGTGAAGTTACGGAGCACGGTGAGCCCCCAGCCAGAAGACACGGCCCCTCACTGCCTGGAAACGGCCACAGCGATGGCCCCTTCTAGACAGAGCTCAGCTTTATGCGGAGGTGATCTCTGTGTGTTTGTGCAGACTTGCTTCCGAGAAACCCCTTTTCTCCTGCCGGAGTTTCAATCCGATCTTCCCATCCCCAGCCCGGGGCTCCGCGCAGGGTCCCTGCCTTCCTGCTGATGCCGTGTGACAGCATCCTCGGCCCGGGGCTGCCCCGGCCTCGTCCGCAAAGCCTGAAGGGGGCCGGGACGGAGGGGCGGCTGGGGGCCCAGGGTGACGTCAGCGTACTTGCAGCAGCGGGACAGGCTCCGCTGTCCCGGCCAGGCCGCCACCCCGCGCTCTCCGCGCCACATTCTTCCGTTCGGTTCCCACAGACCAGGGCGGGAGGTCAGAGGGGCCGAGACAAAGGGGACCCCCCGCTGCCGGGCCTTGGCGGGCTGTCAGCACCCCCATTCACGACCTCACCTTTCATCTGCAGATGCCTCAGGGGTTAAAAAGAGACGCATTTTACAGCTGACAAGACGGAAGGGGCCCCGAGCTGGGGAGGGGCAGGGACGCGAGACATCCTAACATTTATAGACTCAGACCGCCTGCTAAACATAGACGTGTGCAGCACAGTCTTTCCTGTGCTGGCCTCATTCCTCCCCACAGAAGGGGACACATTTCAGAGGCGGCGTCGTAAACAGGCATCTGCGGTCTCTGGACGTTGTCGCGTCGGGTAGGTGGGGGAGAGGATGAGCTGGAAGACACAAGAGAGGACACAGAACTGCACCCAGCCCCCGTCCAAGGTCGCGGCTCTGAAGCTGCCGTCCGCGACCCTGGTCCTGCTTCCTGTGTCTGCGGCCTGACGCTTGAGCTGAAACTCATAACTGGATGAAATAATATCAGGCCAGTCAGCGTGCACGCACACCCAGCGTTGATGGAAGAAAGAGCTGAACAGGAAGAAGCGAGACGTGTCTTTTAAAGAGATTCTCGTTGTAACAGGGTGTTCCCCAGCGGCCCCTCATTTGTCTGCTCTGAAACCAGCAGATGAATTAATTGAACGTGTTTTTACTGATGATGGACATTACGTCTCCCCCAGTCGTTCAATCTAATTTTCTTTCGATCAGTAAGGGCATCACCTTCTGGAAGGAGGATGTTCGAGTATTTTTAGGTAGTGCTTTGAGGGTGTTGGGGGACAGCCTCCCAACGCAGTGACATTTGTAAAAGGAAGGGCATAGCGTGTGCTTGTGTGTGCGTGTGTATGCATGCGTTCACATGCGTGCCTGTGTGTGTGTGAATGTGTGCTGGCGTGTGAGGGTTATACCTGGAAGCTTAGCCCCGGGCAGCGCGAGGACCCTGGGACCCCGAGCAGAGCTGGGTTTGATGCCACGTGGTGTCTGCAAGTGCAAAGCAGGTGCCTTCGGGGTCCCCCATGGCAGACACTGTGCCTTCAGCAGCCCCTCCCCACGGCTGCCTTCGGGTGTGGCCGTCGTATGAGAGCCTCTCAGGACCGACGTCTCTATGTGTCATCCAAGGGCTTATTGATCGTCGACTCAGGAGTTGGCGTCTCTCTTTGTTATGAATGTGGTGCGCGTACATACATTCCAGAATGTCGAGAAAAGAGGTGAAAAAGTACAAACAGTACCCAGCTATGGAAGGTGACGCTTATAAATGATGAGCTTTCGACAAGCGCGTTGCCAGGCCGGCAGCTGGACTGTCAGGGCCCACCCCGAGCTCTGCCTCTGCAAACCGGTCCTTGCCTTCAGGTCCACAGAGGGTAAGAATCCGGCTTTCTGTTTTCTTGGCAGAAAGCAAGCTAAGGAGGGCCCCTAAGATCAACCCGCTTGTTCTCCTGCTGGGCAAAAATTTCCCACAAATGTAAGCACCGTGTCTTCTCCCCACTCTCCTTTCCCAGGGTCTCTGTCACAAGTTCCTTCTCTAACTGCTGACTCTGGCTCACCACGTGTGATTTCAGTATCTTCCAGGAGGGCCCACAGCTTCGCGGAGGCCAAGTGACTAGGGCCGAGCAGTGGGCATCCCCACTGGGTACACACGGCACAAGTATGTGTATGTGTGAGGACGTTTGGTCCGAAGGGAAGCGAAGGGAAGAGAGGTGCTGGGGACCAGAGTGCCGTCACACCGGCAGTCTCCCTCTGCGCGGGGCAGGACCCACGCGGCCCTTTGTCCTTAAGGCCGCCCCCTCTGGCCCCACTCCCTGAGGCAGAGGCCAGGACAGCATCTTCCCTAGGCCACCCCGCCCTTTGTCATCAGCACAATCTTCAGTGGTTGCTCAGAGAAGCAGATGTTGGGGGGAGTGGCCGGGCTCAGATTTGAGATCTGGGGAAGGAAGATCAAAGAGGACACTCTCTGGGGACACTTCCCACGTTGTCAGCCCGGGAAAGCCCTCCCTCCCCACCCCTATAACCCTTTCAACTTCAGGAACACCGAGGCCCAACTGAAAGGGCCGGGCGACAGCCGGTGAAGACGAGGCCCCACGGAGCGCCGGCCCTGAGCTGAGGAACGCCGGCTCCTGAGAGGCCAGTGTCCTTGGTGACAGGGTCCCTCAGCCCTGCTGCCTGTCCCGCGTCTGGAACCTGCAGCCAAGCACGGAGAAGGACTGTCACCTCGCCAACAAAATTCCTGAGAAATTCCTGACCTAAAAACGACTTTGTGCAAAGTAACGGCCACCTGGGGGTCGGCGAGTTACACACCAGGAGCTCACCTTCTCTGCCCAGTGCGGAAGCTCTGACGCTGGGAAACGCCACCTCCCGTGAGCGTCCGTAGAGCCTGCCCATCCCGGGCCCCCCAAGGGCATCCCCTTTCCCGTCCCCCTGCCCCGTTCCTTGGACCCCTCCCTCACAGTAGCTGTGACACGTGGAGGGTGGATGGTTCCCAGAAAGCACAGTCCGGTGGCCGCCACCAAGAGAGGGGATCGTTGGCCATCAGGGGCCCGGGGGCGGAGAGTCGGGTCCCCGGAGAGAAGAACTGGGCGTCTTGATCACCCGTGTGCCCCACGTGAGCCGGGGTCATTCCCGAAGGGAGGAGAGACCTCCGGCTCCGAGTCCCTCCTTTGGGCCGTAAACCAACGTCCGAGCGCTCCCGCAGACAGGCGGGCGACCGGCTGCCCAGGTCAGGCCTTGCTGCTCTACCACTGCCCGTGATGCCCGTAACAGAAGAGGGGGCCCTTCCACCTGTGGTCAGAGTGCAGCATCAGCAGCTGGAGGACGGAATCCAAGGGTCTCTGCTGTGTTTTCCCAGCTGCGTGACCGTGGACAAGCACTCTGGTTTGCACAGCGGTGGTGGTCCACCTGCCTCCCGGGGCGTTGCCAGTTGAATGAGTTCTCGCGCGGGAAACAGAGCGCTGGTCTGTGGTGTGGCCACGCAGGCAACGCTCAGCTTGTTTCCCTGCAGCCCCTGGGGGAGCTGGCCCGGGACACCACGTGGCCTGGGGAGAAAGGACAGGGATCAGACAGTTAGTTTCCGAGGGAGGATGAAGAGGACACGGCAGCAAGGCCTCCACCCTGGACAAGGGCCGTGGGCCACCGTGACCCCGAATCTCTGCCCGGGGCAGCTTGAGAGCCCATCACGAGCAGGTGGCCCATTTCCGGGGCAGCCAGGTCGCGGAACACTCACAGTCTGCGCCAGGGTGTGGGCCTCGAATGTCTCACCTTGTAAACCCAGCACGATTCTGAGATAGACGCACAGCTGGCAAACCTGTCCCTACTTTGCAGGTGGGCAAACTGAGGCCAAAGGGACCCCGACTCGCTCCTAGTTGATGGCAGGGCACGGTGAGACCCTCGCTCGAAGCTCCCTGCTGTCCCCACACTGTCAGTTTAACGCCGGTGCTTCCAACCAGAAGGAAACCCACATTTCCCCAGAATGAAAACTGGAGCAATACCTTTTGATTGCATTACATTTAAGGTGAAGCAAAGTTGAAAGAAAGGTGAGTGTAAATCAATTCTTTTACTGAAAGGCATTTAAAACACAAAATTTGTATAGAACTTAAAAAAACACCCTGATGAATCTTCCGTAAAGTGGCAAACTTTTTTGACATGTGAATAGTCAATCTTAATGTTTCCGCTCTGTAGGGTTTCTTTTTCCCCCTCAAATATCACCTTCTCTTAAAACAGGTCACACCTTTGCGAATGGTCTAGAAGAGAAAGGATTCGACAGGGTGGGTCTCCTTCATGGGGGCTTTCGAAATAAATGCAAATAAAATAAATCTTTAAAAAAATGAGGATTCTGGGGGCGGTTTGTTTCCCGGTATTTCAGGGTGTCTGTGGCCAGGCCCATACGAGCAGGCCCTGGGTCGCTGTCACAGCAAAAGGGACGTGAGCTGCGGGGGGCCGGGCCCCAAGGTGGGGCGCGAGGGAGATCTCGGAGACACCAGATTCAGGCCATTGCTGACCCTGAACTCCAGGGCCCCAAGCAAGTTGTCGGCGCTTGCTGAATACCTTTTACAATGAGATTTGAGAAAACCAGCAGATTTTGTTTGAGAACTTTTTTTTTTTTAACCACCGTGGAAATTAATTTTGTTGATTTGATGTTTTCAGAGACCTCAGTGTCGGATGTGAGGGAAAATCTTTGTGACAAACTCATTCTACAGTGAAAGCAGCGTTTACCACCCGCAGGAAGGGGAGGGTGAGTCATGAGGAAGACTCTCCTTCTTTTCTTCTTTTTACATCATTCCGCGATTCTGGGACCCGAAACCGTCTTTGGCGATTTCTAACGGGGCTCCTTCCTTTTGAACAAGAGCCACACGGGGTGCTTTGTTTTCTGCTCTGCGGATAACGGTCTCCTTGGCTGGACAGTGAGGTTATCAGGTCCTGGCCCTTTAGAGGGAGCTGGTTCCAGCACCTGGCTTTCCAGGTGGAGAAACTGAGGACATTCATGTCTGAGCTGCTTCAGGGTGGGGAGACTCAGCCTCTGAGGCCCACAGCTGTGCTCCCCGTCTTTTGGAGCTCATTCTGGTGGCCTCTGTGGCCAGAGGCTTCGATAACAGCCAAGTGTAACCCCCACGACTGCAAAGACCCCAAGGGGCCCTGACTGCAAACCTGGGAACACCCTGGACTTCAGCTGTGGCTCTCGGAGCTGTCAGGTGTGTCTTGACCTTCAGCCCTCGCGGTGTTAGTTGCCATGGAGATCTCTCACTGGGGTAGAGAGAGAGGGAGAGAGAGAGACGTGCATACAGATGATACAGACGTAGATGATGTAGACAGAGACACGGACTCTCCAAGAGGACCGAGGGGCGGCCTGGTTTGGGGTTTGCTCCCTCGCTTCCTACCGGCCTGTCCAGGCCCCTCACCCTCAGCGGCCCCCCGGAGCACGCACAGCATTCCGTGCTGTGGGCATCTGGAAGCGGCCTGAGTGCGGAGGGGCCCCCAATGTCTGGTCTGGCCTTGGGGTGACAGTCAGGCTTCCTGCTCGACCTGCAAACTGCTTTCCCGGAAGCCCCTGGATCCTGAGATCCCCTGTTTCACATTCTGACCAGCCTCTGCCTAAGGCCCCCTTGAGATCACACTCTAGGGCCTTTATGGAGAAAGAATGAGAGTTTCTTAAATGCCCGTGGACGGTTTTCTACTGAAACAAGTCTCTCTCCCTCTGCCTGTCTGTGTCTCCATCTGTCTCTCTCTGTCTCCGCCTCTCTGTCTCCATCTCTGCCTGTCTGTCTCTCTTCCCGCACGGTGTGTACAAGCCACTCTGGGTGCACAGCATCCACGTGCTGGAGATACCTGAGACCAAGCGCGTGGTGCCCTGGAGGTACCCCCACGCGGAGGGTGGGGCTGGGTGACGTCAGGAAGGCAGGTGCTGGACGGTGGGTGGGGCTGTCTGTGGGCATCAGGAGGCCGGGATCTTGGCTCCGGGTGGACCCTGAGCAAACCAGGGCCAGTTTCCATTCAGCTACAGGGTGAACCAGACCAAGACCAGATCTGATGAAAGCGTGTAACCCAGAGCTCGGGAGTGGAGGGGCTGCAGCTCCTCTCCGCGTCGGGGGTCGACTTTATTCCACTTCCTGTGCCCGGATCTCAAGCCGGCAGCTCGGGAAGTTGTTGTGTTTCTCGACGCTCCCTTCATCGGCACCGGGACAGGAAAATGGCTGCTTGAGCCCCACTTGTTTTCCTTTTGCCAAAATAATAAAGACGGTGACGAATGTTTGTATTAATACCCACCTACCCCCCTTTGGGGGAAGAGGAGAGCAAAGAAAAAGCAGGGAGGAGGGAGCAATAACCACCTTAATGTAAGTGGGAAAAGTACAGTGGGTGAGTAATGGATCCAGCAGTGACGGGAGCTGCGGGTTCTGGGGAAGCAGGAGATGGCGGGGAGGGGAGGGAGGATGGAGGGAGAAGGGGCGGAGGATGGAGGGGAGGGGGGAGGGGGGAGGGGAGGGGACGCAGGGCAGGAGGGATGTGTGTTACACTCTCGTGTGCACAGGACTCTCCACAGCCCGGAGAACAGAGACAGGGAAGGCAGAAATAGAAAGGGGACCCAGTCGTCCTGTTCCTAGGAAAGGAGAGGACAGGCCGTGGAGAAGAGAGAAGACTGGAGGAAGCGGGAGGGAGTCGGAGCGTCAGGGTGGACCACACCCGCCTCAGAACCTCCTACCCTGGCTCCTCTCATTAAACTCAGGATAGCAGCTTCGGGGCAACGAATACTTCTGGTAACATTTTTTTTCATTTTGTGATCGAAAGCGTCTGGCTGTCTTGTTTTTGTTTTTGCGTTACGCGGGCCTCTCACTGCTGTGGCCTCTCCCGTTGCGGAGCACAGGCTCCGGACGCGCAGGCTCAGCGGCCATGGCTCACGGGCCCAGCCGCTCCGCGGCATGTGGGATCTTCCCGGACCGGGGCACGAACCCGCGTCCCCTGCATCGGCAGGCGGACTCTCAACCACTGCGCCACCAGGGAAGCCCGTGTCTGGCTGTCTTTTGAGTGAGTTTTGTCTTTCGGGAGGAGGGTTACTTTCTTCTGACATTTCCGGTTCCTGAGGCGCGTCTCCGGAGTCCCAGGCTCTTGTCGGAGATCCTCATTCCCAGGCCTGTGGATGGAAATCAGCAGCAGGTTCCCTAATTCTTTCCTCCGAGCAGGAAGGCACCACCCACAGCCTGATGACCACCCACGGGGATGGGGGCGGCAGCACCTCCGCCTCTTCATGGCGCCCAAAAGCCCTGGGAGGGGGTCCGCATCCCGAGGCCTCCCTCGGGGCTGGGGGACCATTTCTGTGGGGCTTCTTAAAAAGCATAGAACACACACGATCGACAGGAACCTGCTCAGATTCTTCCTGATTCCTGCTGGCCTGAGATAATATCCTCTGAGGACGGAATATCGATGGAAGGCCGAGGCCCCGCCCATGGGTCCAAGAAGCCGGGATGCTGCATGTCAGCGTGTGCCGGGCCCAGGCCAGAGCGAGAGGGGCCGCTGCCATCTGCGACCAGTGCCCCAGGTGACCGTGTGGCATCACGGGGACTCCAGGGACACACGCCTGGGGCACGGAGGACACTCACGTGGCTTTCCGTCTGTCTGTGCTCATCACCCAGAGGATGTGCGCCCACTGTGGTGGGGGGACCACTGCCCGTGTGTTCCCAGGTGCCCACCTCCACCTGTACATGCTGGTTCACAAGCTGCTAAGTCAGCGAGACGGTCGGCTGTTGCTTGTTTAGTTACCGAGTCCTGCACTGCAAGACCCGGCTGGGAGCCCGGAGTTCTGGGCAGTGGTCCCCCCTGCAAAAGACATTCCACGTCCAACCCCTGGAACCTGTGGATGTGACCTTACTTGGAAAAAGGGTGTTTGCAGATGGAATGAGGCGAAGGGTCTTGAGATGAGATCACTCTGTACTATCCGAGTGGCCCGCCATCTAATGACTGGTGTCCTCGTAGGAGAGAGGCAGAGGCTGATGTGAGACAGAGACAGGAGAGGCCACGTGACAACAGAGCAGAGAGGGAAGTGATGTGGCCGCAGGCCGAGGACGCTCAGAGCCACCAGCAGTGAGAGGGGCTGGGAGGGAGCCTCCCCTGGAGCCTGCGGAGGGAGCACTGCCCTGCTCACACCTGGCCCTCAGGCTTCGAGAACTGCAAGGGGATTTCTGCCCCGTTTGGCTCTTCTGACTCTGTTTTCATTTGTCTCTGTCTCCACTTGTTCCACCACTGGGTATTTGCTTCCTTACCACTGAATCAAGCCTTTCAAGCAGAATCAGAAGGCGGCCTCCAGCCCAACACTGGTCTTTCTGGCTTTCTCTCCACCCCGCCGAGGAGCATGGTCTTGTCTAACCCTAAAAACCTCCTGCGCCCCACCCTGGATTTCTCCATCTCAGCTGGCGGTTATTTTCGCTCTTCTGTAGGTATTTGAAGGCTGGGGAGGGGCCTCGGCTAACAGCCCCTCTGCCTCGGCCTTCAGAAGGAGCCATGCCTCACCCTCACAGGTTCGGTTCGAGCGTCTCTTCAGACACTGCCCATCAAATTCAGAACCAAGCCTATGTCTCGGGAGAGCATCAGAGCCTCTCGAGACCGGGACGTTTCCCCCTCTGCCCCTTCTACGCCCTGCACTCCGGCCACGCCAGGCTCCCTGGGGATCAGTAGCTCTGATTCAAAGCTCTAGGAAGCCTATGTGAAACCAAAGGGGCAAGCTCATATTTATGGAACTGGACTCAATGAATATTTATTAAACCTTGCTCTGGGCTAAGCATTGTGTCGGCCCCGGAGCTGTGCAATACAGAAGCTGCAGGAGGAGATTCCCTTGACACTGACTGAAGGAACCCAAGCAACGGTCACAGGAGGTGACGATCAAGCAACCCGCTCTGTCAGTTCAGCATCTCAGAACACGAGGCACTTTCAAGTGCACTTTCTGTTCTGATTCTTACAATACCCGAGGATGTGGGCTGCTACCCGTCGTTCCGCTTTACAAATGAAGAAACTGAAATCCGGAGACATAAAGAGATTTTCCTAAGCAAACCGTTTGAGAGTGTGGGGTGTCGAGTACAGGTACCCTAACTCCCAGGGTCCAGGGGTCTCTCTTGCCTGCTCTACTAATGAGTCATTGACCCCATCGGCCAGTCAGTGAACAGAAGTCTACTGGGCACGCCCTGTGGATGGGGGGCTGTTTTAAGGCTTTGTGAGCCCGGCAGGGAGGGTGCACCTGTTGTCGTGGACCTAAGGTCCAACGCCCGGGCACTAAGGAAGGGCCCCCTGCCAGTGGAGACGTGAGGACAGACCTACAGCCCCAGGCTGCACATAGAGCTGCCTTGGGGGGAGGGGGGGCGGTTCTTTGTGTCTGGACAGAGAGTGGGATGGGGATTCAGACCTGCAGCCGGCTTGAGGCTCCCTGGGGAAACTGTGCCGTGCGGTGTGGTCCAGAGGGCTCTGCAGTTATTACAGAGAAAAGAGATCTCCTGCACCTCACTCCCCCTCTGTCAGACCCCCCGCTTTCTCTTTCACGGAAGACCAGCCTTGTATGGCAGCCCTTGTGTTTGTGCAGCCGGCCGGCCGCGCGGGCGTCCTGCTTCATTCGAGATGTGGGCATGCACGTGGTGTGACGATTCTCCTGTCTCAGTTCACCGAGGATGCTCTAGGGTACATATGGCATCAGTCTTTTTTTTTTTTCTTTAGTTTATTTTATTGAAGTATAGTTGATTTACAATCTTTTGTTAATTTCTGGTATACAGCAAAGAGATTCAATTATACATATGTACATATTCTTTTTCATATTCTTCTCTGTTACGGTTCATCATAGGGTATTGAATGTACTTTCCTGTGCTCTGCAGTAGGACCTTGTTTATCCCTTCTACATACAACAGTTCAGATACCAGCAGAGGTCAACCCTCCATCCTCCGCGTGGTACGGAACGCACGCTGCCAGCTCCGTCAGCGGTGAGCAGACTTCACACCCACAGGAAGACTCTGGTTTATTAAATAATGTGTTCAGGACCTGAAGCAGTGTGGAACTGGGCTTTTCTATTTTTGCTTCTCATTACAAGACAAAGAGAACCCTCCTAATATTATACTTAGCTGTTAAGTAAAAGAGTGCCTTTGACTAATAGTTATGGAAAGCCCTTAGGAAACAATATTTGGTGTTTTCTATCCCTGATGCTTTAACCACATGTCATAGATTTTGAACATAAAACCCACTTCTTTATGTCTCTTATTTCAAGTGGCTGAAAGTGTCCCAAAGGAGACACTACTGGCCCAGCTTTAAGACGTTATGAAAGTACTAACATGACCATGACCATGGTTGTCTTTATGTGAATTTATTCACCGTTGACTAAAGGACGTTCATGAAACAGATCCTTGGTTTTCCACTCTCTGCCTCAGACTCAGCTTCAAACCAGCTTAGCTGGCTTTCTAGCCAGTGAAAATGCAGCCCAGAAGGAACATAGGGCAGAGAGGTAAAAATCTTTCCTCTGCGTTGTCCTGATAGCATATTCAGGGGGAATCAGACTTGCAGGATACATTTAACGACTGGGGAGGGACCCTTTCAGAAATATGAGTGGTGTATCAGTAGCTGTTCAGCTGAAAATCCCAGAAAATACGACTGTCCTAGAAGCAGGAGGGATATTTAATCAATTAACGTAACAATATCTTTTGGGGGCTGCTCTGGGGAGAGGCACCATGGCTCAACAATGTTGTCAAAACCCAGGCCTTCTCTCTCTTTCCTCTCTGTCATTCTTAGTGTATTTATTCTTCCCATCCCCTGCCCCAAATCTGCTCACATGTTATACAAACTCGTTGAAGAAAAATGAGAAAAAATGTTACCCATAATCCCCCCATTTGAAGATGACCAATGTTGACATGTTGGTCTACAACCCCCCACTTACTTTCTGTTTTCTACAAACAGGGACACGTTCACAAAAAATAGTCCTGACAAACTGTTTGTAACCTGCCTTGTCCCCTAACAAATGACCATAAGCATATTTTCTTGCCAATACATATGTCTATGATTGTATAATATTTCATCATATAGCTATTTCTATACTTTTTAGTCCTTTTCAAATTTTTCATTTCTTTCCTTATTTTTGTTCTTATCAGTAACTGTGATAAACATTCACAGAAATATACTCTTGAGCTTGCCTTTTTTTCCTCTAATTTTGTTGACTAGTGGTCACAAGATAGCCGTCTCATCTCAAAACAGCCATATCTCAAGCAGAAGTGTAAGATGCAGTGGAAAAAGGGGAGGTTTTCCTTGAGAAGAGATGCCTTTTCATCCAGAAAAGAAATATTTCCCAGAACTCCTGTCATCAACTTTCTCTCGCACCTCATGACCAGAACGTATGAACCTCAGGCCCTTGCAGCAGGGAGCCCTCGACCGCTTCACACCAGTCGTAGTTTATCTCCTGTACCTGAGGAGGGAGCTTCCCTCTTCCCAGATCAAGGGATTTTCACTGACTGTGAATAAAATCGAGGCTGTGACAGCAGGGAAGACGGGTGGAGTAGCTCCTGGGCAGGAGATGCGCCGGGCGGGCTGCACCAGGCCTCAGAGCTACTTCTCCTCACTTGTGGTTTTCACGCCTCACTTAGTGGTTTCACTAAGCAGCTGTCCTCTCTCCCAGTCTAAACGGCAATGCTTGGAACCCAGACGGGGGAGGCCTCAGCCACTGGCACTGAGTCCCCGACGGGGCGCCGCTCCCTGGGGAGATTAGTCAGCCAGCTGGAGGCAGGTCGATGACACTGGACCACTGCCATCATGGATGGAGCAGCGTTTTTGTTTTGTTTTGTTTTTTTTCTTTTGCGGTACGTGGGCCTCTCACTGCTGTGGCCTCTCCCGTTGCGGAGCACAGGCTCCGGACGCGCAGGCTCAGCGGCCATGGCTCACGGGCCCAGCCGCTCCGCGGCACATGGGATCCTCCCAGACCGGGGCACAAACCCGCGTCCCCTGCATCGGCAGGCGGACTCTCAACCACTGCGCCACCAGGGAAGCCCAGGAGCAGCGTTTTGATCTTACTGGAATAGACGCTCACTTTGGCTGTGGGCTTCCTTCCTTGCGTGCAATCCTTCTGCCAAAACTGCCCTCCACGGACTTACCGCCACCCCATGCCCCATCCACCACCATGACGCTCCACACGGCAGGGAACTTCCGACCAGGGAACTCACTTCGCAGCCGAAGTGAGGCATGGGCCCCCGAACCCCGTGCTCCCCACCATCTTCAGTCAGCTGGCTTGTTAGAACAGTGGAGTGGCCTTTCAAAGGGTCAGTTGCAATGCCAGCTGGGTGGCAGCACCCTGCAGGGCTGGGCAGGGCTCCCCAGGGGGCCGTACAGGCTCTGAGTCAGCGTCCGCTCTATGGTGCTGTTTCTCTCGTGGCTGGGTTCGCGGTCTAGAAATCACGGGGTGGGAGTAGAATTGACGCCCTCATTATTGGCCCAGGTGACCCGTTGACAAGGTGATAAGGAACTGAGCGGTCTGAACGCCCGCGGGAGGAGTGCTTCCATCAGGAGACGTGACGGGGTGCGTGATCTCGGCGTCCAAGGGGAAACCTGGCTGCTTCTCCACAGTGGAGCTGAGGAAGGGTGTGACTGCAGGTGGCTTAGGCGTCTCTCAATATCTCCGTGTCCTGGGACTGAGGTCGCTGGAAAACTACAACCCAATCCAGGCAGGACTGCTAATGGCCCAGAACCTTCGGGGATGAAGGTTTGGGCCACCCCACCGGCTAAAGAGCCATGGCCGGCTGAGATGCTTGCAAAGGGAGTACAGACGGGGTAGTCAAAGAAAGTAGTGCTAGATACCAGCCACAGCCACATGGTCAGCTGCAGAAACCAGAACTATCATTTGTGTGAGTGTTTCTCCCTTATTTAAGTCATAGGATGTCAAGGCAGAGAGTGAACATCACCGAAAGGCTCTCCCATCCTCTTCTGGAGAAGGAGCACGTTTTCGGTTGTATTGTGCTGGGCAGACGTGTGGCTCTGCTGTTGTCTTCATTTGGGGATGAAGTATGGCTGAAGGAGATGCCTGTGAGTGCCATGCAACTGGGGGTGAGCTGTGGTGTCAGTTGAGGACACTGACCTCAGTGCTGCTGTGAAGGTCGGGGACCCCTATAGGTCAAAACACTGGTCCAGCACATCGTGTGTGCCAAGCACTGCATTTGGTTCCACAGGTTGTGTTACAGGCTGAATTGTGCCTCTCAAAATTCATTTGTTGAAGCCCTAACCCCCCAGTACCCCAGAACATGACTGTATTTGGAAGTGGGACCTTTAAAGAGGTGATTAAGTTCAAATGAGGCCACGTGGGTGGCCCTGACCTGGTCTCACTGGTGTCCTTGTGAGAAGAGGAGGTCAGGACACAGAGCCGACCCCAGGAGGACACAGGGAGGAGACGGGCGTCTGCACACCGAGGAGAGAGGCAGCCATGTAGCATCTCTTTATTTCTTCTACATCTTCTATGAGCTTTTGCCCACCTTTTCGTTTTGTGTATAAAGGTGCTCTTTTTAAAAACAGCTTTACAGAGACAGAATTGATACAAACATGCATTTCCTATACGTTTTTGTTCAAAGTAAGCGCCTTACCACGGTTGAGAGCCACTGTCTCTCGCTCACTCTTGGTTGTGCGTCCCAAGCACTGCCTCCCCTGGGGGGCCGGGCCCTGAGCCTGGATGCTCCAGTGGCCATGAACTCTCGCATCCCTGGACAGTCCTCTCCCCACAGCTCAGTGAGGAGTGCGCTCCCTCTCCTTGAAGACACCGCCATGCCCTCCCCGCCCACGAGGCTCTGTTTCTCCATAGGACACACACTGGTCCTTCCTGGTCCCCAGATGTCAGCCTCCCCTGAGCTCCCCTCACTCATCTCTAGTGCATCCACCTGCCCAGGTTTGTACCCTCTTCCCCCTCAACTAAAGGTGCATGGGAAGCAGATACACATGACCCCAGCAGGAACTGTCCCTGGGCTGCTGGGAACTGGTGGGATCCCATGCGGCCGACAATGATGGGCCTGGACTCTGAAGGTAATGGCTGACTGTCTGCCACAACAAGTGGGCTTTTGCTGTTACTAGTGGTGGGTTCCCCGCCCCCAGAGCTAAATACTAAATAAATACTATTTCCTGGCCTTAAATAGTGGGTTAGAGCCTGGCTGGGCAGAAGGCAGCCGCTGGCCCCATCCACACTCACCCCCAGGGCGCATGGCTCACAGGTGGGGAGATGAGACAGGGAACACACGATGGCTCTACCATAGACCTGAGGACACGCCTTTGCCCGTCCCCACTCCCTTCCCTCTTGAGGACCCAGAGCACCAGAGGTCTGTACTGCAACCCTGTGACTCGGTTTCAACCCTCTGTGTGGAAGTGACAACTCTGGGTTAGGAGGGAGGCTGACGGATGGAAACAGAAAGTCGTAGCCGTGGCAAGTCCATCGTGTGGCTTGTTCCATTCCTCCCTCCAAACAGCTTTCCGTTGGCAGTGGGCCCAGGAAGTTGTTTATAATCAAATAAAAATTAAAAGGACTTACAGGGAGGATTTACTTATAGAGTGGACTGGCTCTGGCCCGTGGCTCGTCGCTAATGCTAATTCCTTTTCATTGTAAAAGTTCCGAATATAGAGCCTTTCTCTCTACAGAGAGCTTAGCAAGTAAACAGCTGAGATGGGGAGCTCGTTTTTTATTCAGCCCTGGATACTGCAGGCGCAGCACAGTGTCTTGGGCATGGTAGGTACCAGCACACATTATTTAGTGATGATGACATAAAACATAAGAAGAAAGCTAGACAGTTGTGATTGTCACGGTCCCAGATAAGGCAGGATCTTATTTCGGTATAAATAGAACACACTGAACTTGCAGGCTTCCAACAGAAGAAAACCTCCACAGATTATTAGAATTTCATGAGAAGCCCAATCATCCTGGATGCTGTGAGGGCAGCTGGTGTGTCAAGTGCTCTAACCTCAGCCCTTTCTTTGGCTTTCATTCATTCATTCATTTATTCTATACCTTATACCCTAAAGGAACTTGAATGCCTTCTAAAGCACGCCTAAAACAAGACCCCCAAAAAGGATGCACGTGACAGTTAGGGTGTGCTGCTGAGATAAGCCTCCAAGAAGTCCACGCAAAGACTGTTCATGAGATGAAGCACAGCAGCTGTTTGGACAGCGCTTCTACCTTCTTCAGACCGTGATGCACAGAAGATGTGAGAACCTGGACGTCCTACACCCTGAGCTTTGCAGATGAGGTCGCCCACAGCCCTGGGTGGCCCCTGTCCCTCAGAGGTGTTGCATCTGGGCCAGCCCCCTGGCCCCAGAGGTGAGGAGAATCCACAGCTCCTGGTGGCCAACAAGCTGGCTGAAGAAAAGAGCCTTTTGTGGTACCAACGTCTACCGAAATCCTGTGGGCACCGAGGGGTATAGAGGAATGAGCGTCAACCAAATCTCTGTGAGGTGCAGAAATGAACCTTTAGGGCTTGCTTCCCATGATGCCTCTCAACGCAGACTGTACTAGTTTCCTCCTGCTCCTGTAACCCATCCCCACAGACCAGGCAGCATACAACAACAGAAATTTGTTCTCTCACCGTTCTGGAGGCCACAAGTCCAAAATCAAGGAGTCAACAGGGCTGGGTTCTCTCCGGAGGCTCCGGGAGAGGGTCCTTCGTGTTTCTTCCAGCTCCTGGGGCCCCAGGCATTCCTGGGCTTGTGGCTGCATCACCCCCATCTCTGGCGCCCTCCTCACAGGGCTGTCTTCTTCCTGGGTCTCTGTCTTCTTCCTGGGACACAGGGTATTGAATTAGGGCCACCCTAGGGTCCCCCCTAACTACATCTGCTGTGAGCCTAATTTCCAAATAAGGTCACGTTCTCAGGTACCAAGGGTGAGGATTTCACCCTATCTTTGGGGAGACACCCGGGGTGGCTTCTATGATGTCGTCGTAGTGAATGACGAAGAGAAGTTTGATGACAGCAGAGAGCTGTTGACCGTTTTTCAAGTGAGAGGGAAACATGAGAAAAAAAAGTCTGAACCCTGTTTGTTCTAGGATTTAAGAGATCTTCAGAGTAGGGAATGGTATTCTTAGGCATAAGGAAACATCCATCAGTTACAGTATGAGAGCTACTATAAGCGTTCATAGAATTCCATATCTACCCAGAAGTATCTTTTATTGTAGATTTTTTATCAACCGGCACAAAATCTTACGTTGGGCCTATTAGAAGTGTTTCCTTCATGTGTATTTGAATCAGTCCATATAAATATCGTTAAGTCAAGTTCAACCGGCAATACCGACACATTTTTGACCTAGACAACATGGCAATTTTATGGTTAATATAATAACCGTAAAGTATGAGACCCTGATTTAATTCATTAGTCTTAAATGGGGATTGCATACGATTAGGTCAATTTTGGTACATGGCTTAATATCTAAACAAGTCTTGATCCAAAGAAAATTTTAAAGTTCTGAAACTTATGTATGATATAATATATATATATATAGTTTTTTTTAAATTAATTAATTTATTTTTGGCTGTGTTGGGTCTTCGTTTCTGTGCAAGGGCTTTCTCTAGTTGTGGCGAGCGGGGCCACTCTTCATCGCGGTGCGTGGGCCTCTCACTGTCGCGGCCTCTCTTGTTGCGGAGCACAGGCTCTAGACGCGCAGGCTCAGCGGCCATGGCTCACGGGCCCAGCCGCTCCGCGGCATGTGGGATCCTCCCAGAGCAGGGCTCAAACCCGTGTCCCCTGCATTGGCAGGCAGATTCTCAACCACTGCGCCACCAGGGAAGCCCCTGAAATAATATATTATTCAAATATTGTTTATGACCATTCAAATATTTTATTAGTTCACGATTTCTCTAGATGTTAAATTTAGCTATTTTGTACTAAAAGGCTTGGAGCAGAGCTATGATTTTTTCTGAATGTGTGTTTCCTTGGGCACCTGTTTGCCACTCCTCCTAGCCTGAAGACCCCTTGAGGGCGGGTGATTTGTGTATTGTGAGTCTATAGGCAGCAGTGCTTTGCTCAAGACTTGGGGGTTGTGGAGTTGCTTGGGGCGGGGTGGCAGGGGGCGGAAGTAACCCCAAACCGAAACCAAAACCAAACAGAAGGAGCTGGCTCTGCAGCCCATCCCGCTGCCAGGCTTGTGAGAATACCTCACCTCCCAGTCACAGAAACCAAGCAGAGAGCAGTGAACAAAAACTCTCCTTCTGTGTCCCGAATCCGCAGCACACGGCTCAGTGTGCCTTGTCTTCCGCAAGGAAACTTTCTCCGCTCGTGTAAAATCCCTCCCCACAAAGACTGAAATATATTTCCATCTTAAAGAAAATGTATTCCTCGAAACATCCGATTGCTCTGATCGGAGGATGAAATCCAGCTGTTACCATCCATTCTAAGCCCCTCTTTTCCTCGGAGATGGTGGAGGCATTTTGTGTAATTATCCTGCTTGTTTTTCTGTGTTTTAACGATTTTCCCGGTAGCTCCTTGGATATTTTTTCCTGGTTAATTGCTCGCTTTGCATCTCGCCTCGCCATGATTTCAGGGGGTGCTGTGCTCCCGGAGGGTTTGCTGGGCCACCCTTGACTGCAAGTCTGATCCTAACGTGATGGAGACTGCTCCGGGGAGAAGACAGGCCCATCCGGGAGGCCGGCGGATTGCGGGCCTCGCCTCTCCGAATCTCGGACAGCTGAGCTCTCAGCTGCCGTCTACCCTACGCCCATCCCTGCGGCCAGCCTTGGACAGAGGACACACTGTTTGCCCTCATCCACTTGGGCTAAAGTGACTCAGCCGCCACTGACCTCGAATGAACCCCTCAGAGAGGCAGCAGAGATAAAAGGAAGCAGCGAGCGCCAGGCAGCATCTTTGCGTGTCCTGGTGGCACTGCCCCACCTGGGCCATTCCGTTCGTCCAAGGCACAGCTCTGCGGTGCTCTTTTTGGGTCCCCTTCCCCTTGCTCTTTGCTGGCGTTGCCGAGCAAGTAGCCTCTTTGGCAGTCCGTCCAGGGTGAGGAGGCCAGGCGGTCTGTCTGTGTGGTCCCCCCATTGTCCGTCAGTCCGGGAAGCCATCCAACCTGCAGCTTGAACCCCAGATGTCCAGCGACGTCTCAGACGTTGGCCGATTCAGGCTGGCACAGGGAATAAGCATTTTTTTCGCGACTTGAGGGCTTCCCCTGGTTGATATTTGGAGGATTTACAAAATATGTCCCCTCTGAGGTCATGGTTGTAGGGGAACAAGAAACTTGGACTTGCTCTTAAATAACATAAACTTTTAGCCCCTAAAAGCACAGTGATACAGGTTGAACTGCGTCCTCCCAAAATGATATGTTGAAGTCCTCAGTACCAGAGATGCGGCCTTATTTGGAAATGAGGTCATTGCAGATGTAGTTGGTCAAGATGGGGTCATGCTGGGGCAGGTGGGCCCCTGATCCAAGAAGGCTGGGGTCCTTATGGAAAGGACACAGGTGCACATATGGGGGAGCAGCATGTGAAGATGAAAGCAGAGCTGGGGGTGACATGTCTACAAGCCAGGGGATGCCCAGGGCTGCCAGGAGCCCGCAGAGGCGGCGGGGCGGGGGGGCCTGGGGCAGGTCGCCCCTCGCAGCAGACCTGCAGACACCTTGATCTCAGACTCCAGCCTCCAGACTGTGAGACAACACATTTCTGTTGTTTAAGCCACCCGGTCTGTGGGGCTTTGTCACGGCCACCCTAGGAAATTAATTCAAACAGTATCTGGCTAAGCAAATACAACAGGACCGGGAATGTTTTCATTGTATTTTGGGTGAAAATAGAATTATTATTCGCTCATTTTCTTCTACAAAAGCATACTCCTTCCACTGATCCTGAATTCTTTCCTGACTCCCCTCGCGGGAACTCAGCGGGAAGCCCCAGGCTCTCCTACTCCTTCTCCCCTCCCAAGCCACACGCCCGTCTCGCTGGTTTCTCACGATTCTTCTTCAGGGCCTCCCGCCTCCCGTCCCCCTCCATCACCTGCTGCCGGATGCCAGCCTGCCCACCACCCTCCTCACCCAGAGCACAGCAAGAGCAGCTCTGGCCTCACCTGCAGCCAGCGTCCCGTCCTGCACCGCACCGCTCCTTCCTGAGCCCCTCCCAGCATCTTCCCACCTGCGAGGGTCCGTGAGCTCGCTCGCCCCGTTCCTTCCACCTGGCGAACGTGTCCTTCCTGCCCGCCCGGCTCCTCCCGTGCTCAGCATCCTTCCGGGCTCAGCACAGGTGCTCCTTCTTCAGAAACCCTTCCTGGCTCCCCTGCCAGGGTCACGGTTGATGGCCACGAGTCGAGAACAACGCACTCCAGGCCACAAGGCTCTGTAAGTATTCGCTCCCGGACTGAATTCTCACTTATGACACACGTGTGCAGGATTCACTCCAGTGGTGGAGGGGGCGGCTCTGGCGAGCCAGGGATGCCCCGCGGCCCCGTGCCCCCTGCCGTCTTCCCCACCCCCCTCCTTTCCTGACCTGCGCCGTGGCACCTGAGAGGCTGACGTCAGCTTCCGTGGACACACACGGCCAGAAAGACCTCCGGGGGTCACCTGCAGAAGGAAGCTTGGTTCCTCCCGGTTGTCACTCTGGGGTGTGCCTGGTCTCCTGGAATTCTTTTTCTTTTATTCTTAAAGGTCAACCCAATGTCTAGGTCTACATTCAGGCCTTTTCCTTCATTCTTTCCTTCATGGCAGGTCATTTCCTTCCTGACCTGCCATGGGAAAGAGAGCGGCGTGGGATAGAGCCACCACACCCCCTGCTCTGAGGTCGCTGCCTGATGCTCAGAATCCGCTCGTTTAGGGCCTGGTGTCGATTATAATAAAGATACGGCAGCGATGACACAAACGGCTCCATAAATGGTGAGACGGGTCCCTCCCCCATCTCCCGGCTGTGCCCCCTCACGTCCCAGCGCAAACCCCCTTCATGGAGGTCATTGAAAAGACGTGACCATAAAAAATAGGAAAAAGAAGATAAAGAAAAAGCAAAGCTCGTTGCTTCCCAAAGGCTGTGGGTGGCAAATCTCACAGGCACATCACATCCAACAGAGACGCACCCAAGGTGGTTCAGGCGCGGATTGGGGGTTGTTGCCGCTGGGCGTGGGCGCCCCCAGGGCCCACCTCCCGGGTGGGGGGTGGGGGCACCCAGCACAGTACCTGGGGGGCTCGGCCGTCCAGGGGGCCTCCCGCAGCTGCTGCTTCCTCCTCGGTGCCTCGTCTTCTCAGCAGCGACCCCCGACCCCCCTGCCGCCCCGCCGGCCTGCCCTTCACAGCTGGGCTGGCGGGGCCCCTCCCCGACCCTGCAGCCTCATTGCCTGCTTCCCGCTGTCCTGGTCACCTGGGAACTTCACAGGGAAGGTCCTGAGGGAGGGATTTGATAAACAAGACTATTTCCAAGCTGAGCCTTTGGTGGGAGACGGTCCAGCGTTGGGTGGATGCTCTGGGTTACATGCTGTTAAAAAAGCGAGAACCATAGAGCAGGGAGCAGGGGCCCCGGGACGGGCTTTCTGGGTCCGGACCTGACAAACGTTGTGACGTTAGAGAACCAAACACATTTAAATGTAGTCAGCTGAATAAATGGACTGAGTGAATACCATCCACGTTAGCACCCCACTTTTAAATTAATATCTTGTGCATCTGGGGTAATAGAATTAAACTACTTTTAATTTATATAAACCTTTCTACGAACTGGAGGGGAGGAAAGACAAGACTGAATTTCTAATTGGACCATCAGAGCTTAAGGAGAAATATAGAAACAGGCAATGACGATGAATCAGATAGAAAGTGTTTTATGTACTGCCATACTCTGAGGACCTAGCAAAATCTCTAGGATCTTCTGTCAGACACTTCATAAGCATTTGTTGAATTAATTAATTGATTATTAACGTGAGTAACTTCAGGATAGTACAAGGGGTTCTGTGAATGAACAGATGGACCCCTGACCTTTTGCTGTTTACTGATGGAGGTCAAGCTCTCTCACGTGTGAAAATACTGAGGCATTTTTGAATGGATTCTGGTGTAGTCTTTTTAATATTCTTGTTTACGTGGGAGAACATAAAGGAAGAAAATGACATACGTTAACGGCAGAGAGAACCCCGAGATTTGATCCTCAGTAAATGCTCTTGCATAGAAGACTAATTTCAAATAATTATACGAGCAGTTCCCACTTCACCTGGCAACTAAAAGAGATTTCTCTCCTGCCTCGATGAACTTTGAATGAACTTTTCAGGGACTAGCTATGGAGGAGGACGCACTTGTGTGGTTTTGATCAGTGGAGGTTTCAAAGCGGACACTCACCCTTAGGTGGATTTTTAAAATACCTTAATTCCGTGTGCAGTTCTAACGGTGATATTGCAAATCCGGTTGTTGAAAGCAGGGGGATGCTGGTCTGGACCCCAGATATTGAAAGGGACTCTCTGCAGATGCTGAGGCTCAGGTTCTCCTCCAGAAACTCTATTTAGGAGACAGCCTTGTTCTCCAAGCCTCAGGCTCCCCGTTTATAAAGGGGGGCTGCCAACAGTACCAGCTGCACAGGGCGGGGGGCAGAGAGGGGGGATCACGCCCAGGGGCCCTCGATGATGTCAACTGCTGACATTCATTGTTCCCAAGGTAGGACGTGCCACCCACCAGAGCAGAGGCTTTAGCGAATGTGAGTCTATCTGGAGGAAGAAAAACCTACGTAGTTTCAACAAATAGCCCAACTTCGGGAAAGAGCGAAGGAGAGAGAGACAGAGACGGAGGCTGAGAGACCCACCTGGGGAGGAGACGTCTCGCCCCGCAGTGGCGGTTGCACTGTCAGCAGACGTCAGAGCCCACGTTCTCGTCTGTGCTCATAACCCTTGGAGACCTTTTTCTGCCCCAGGAGCTAGTGACACACGAAATCTGATTAAAGCGCAGTTTATACATTTGCAGTTTTTCACTCTGTACTTGAATAACGATCAGCCCACAAGCCAAATCGTTGGCTCCGGTTTGCATTAAAGTTTCCCCCAGTTTAGTGCGTAGGACTAATTTCTGTAACCAGCCTCCCTAACATGCATGCCTGGCCCTTTGTGTCCCACAAAGGTGTTAGCAGCCAGCAGAGGAGGTGCAGGGGAATTGCGAACACGTTTTGTATTAAGCGTAAAAGACCCTCGACTTTTGATACCATTCATTCGTTGGCCCTGAAACCTGCAGTGTTGGCTTTTCCCTGGGAAGGTCCCGAGAACGCCTGTCCCTAAGCATGTTCTACAAATACGATGCTTTGGCCAGATGGACAGTGCGGGGAACTGTGGACGGTGCTTCCTCCTTCCAGAAGCCATTCCGCTGCAGAAATGTACGCCTGTTTTTATTCTCTCCATAGGGAGTCCTTTTCTTGTCCTAAGGAGCTATTTTAGTCCATTTTTTCTAGTGTGGACATTTTTCATAATAAAAATTATACTATTCTATGTGTTACACAGGCATTATCCCTATCTGGGATGACAAGACTATTATTATGCCCATTTTACAGATAATAAAACTGGGGCTTAGTTAAAAAAAAAACACAGAAAAGAAAAATCAGGATGTTAATGCAGTGTACATGTCTAGTCAATGCCATTTCTTCATTGTTCTCCCTCATAACACTTCCTAAAATCTGGAAGAGGTTTTTCCAGGGATGCAAAGAGAAAGGGCACGTACTCCCTCTGCCCAGTCTGGGTTTTCTTTGCTTGTGTTTTGATGTTGGAACCACTGCCTCACGTTCGGAGATCTGAGCATTGCAGGAGGCGGACCCCCATACCTCAGGACCAGAGACACTCCCGAGGCCACTTTCAGTGAGTCCGGTGCCAGGGACCCAGATGTGGGACGTGCCTTTGCTCCCTGTGTCTCCCTGCTTTCTAAAGATGCCTTTCCACAATTTGAAGACGAGGGCTCTTGTTTCGCTTTGGTTAAAAACGATGTCCAGTCTGGTGCTAGCCTGCCTGTCTGCACTTACCAACAGGCTCTGAAAAGGCAGCCCAGAACAAATTTTTAAAAAGCAGGAGTTTAATAAAATGACATTCGCTTTAAAAGGTAAATGCATGATCCCAAGACAGAGCTTATTTTCCAGTGTGTGCTTAGGACTCACAATCATTCGCAAGTCACGTACAATTTTTGGAATAATTCCTTAAGAAAATACTTACCATCTATTTTCCTTCGTGAGGACAAATCACATCCTCTTTGCCTATTCTTAAATTTCCGAAGGGCAGGTTTCTTCCTTCCTTCCGGGGATAACGTAAGTTTTGTTACACTTGCATCTCCCTGTGTGGTATAAAGGCCACGCCCCACCCCATGAAAATTCCCATAGAGACTCCTGAAGACCGCCTAAGAGTCATCAGCTAAAACTTCCTTTACCCAGCGAACCCATCAACCCCTGCTGGTGAGCAGAGAAATGGTCCCAGGTAGCATCCTGACTCTGAAGGGTTTGTGTCCTGGTCTGGTTTGAAATGTCCTTGCCTGTGGTATGCATATTTCCATCTGCTGGGTTCCTTCCTTCCCTTCTGGACCAGCCAGAACTTGGGCCTGTGCTGAGTCCCTCACCCACCCCACGGCCCCTGCGGGGGAAGGTCAGACCTCTCAGCCCAAAGCTCCATCCGCAGATGACCTTCGTCCCCGAGTCAGGGCAGCCAGGGGTCCCCTGAGCACTTGATGGAGAGACTAACTGGGCTCATCACCGTCATTTGCGTCCTTTTTCATCCTCGTGTTAACAGGAGAGACTGTGCAATTCAAGAAATGATATGTTTCAAATTTGTCTTTATGACAATCAGAAGCAGTGAGGGTTCGGCTCCCGAGATCTACCTGCGCAACCGTCCCCGTACTGGCAACCCCAGCTGTGCGGCTCCGGCCGGTCGTTAAAAGCCGGCGAGCAGCACCCTCTGAACCTATCTCTACAGCCTTCACAGCATCCTGAACCTGCCTTTCAGAGAGGTATTTTCTAACGGGTATTATTCTGCAGATGCACTCTTGGAAGGAAAGGTGCATGCCAAGAGATGTCGCCAAGACCAATGGGCCAGGATGGCAAGGGCTCAGGTACTGGGTGTAAGGAGAGAGTCACTAGGCCAGCTCAGCCTGAAATCTGTAGCTGCGATTTAAGTTTTATTGAAATAATAATAAGTGGGGGTGAAGAGGGAGGGGGGGGAGGGGAGGGAGGGGAGGGGGGAAAAGGGGGGTGGGAAAGGATAGGAAGGAGGATGAGAAGGAGGGGGAGAGGGGAGGAGAAGGGAGGGGGCGGGGGAGGGGAAGGGGAGGGAGGGGGAGGGGAAGGAAGAGGGAGGGACAGGGGAGGAGGAGGGGGAGGAGGGGGAGGAGGGGGAGGGGGAGGGAGGAGGAGGGAGAGGGAATGGAGGGAAGGGGAGGGGGAGGGGAGGGGAGGGGGAGGGGAGGGGAAGGGGGAGGGGAGGGGAGGGGGAGGGGAGGGGAGGGGGAGGGGAGGGGAGGGGAGGGGGAGGAGACCTCCCAGTGGGCTGGGGAAGGGGACAGAGGAGATGGGCTCCCAGTTCTACCTCTGCTCATGTCTCTGTGACTTCGGGTAAGTCACTTAAGCTCTCTGAGCCTTGGTTTCTATATCTGTGAAAAACAGGATTTGGACTAGATGAACTTAGTATTTCTAGCTCTAAAATTCCACGATCTGAACTTCTAAATAGTACCATGGGTTAGGAACATGTCAGCATAATTCTAACATGCTTCCCTTTCTATCATAAAAAGGGTTTTCTCATATATCACGCAACATTTGGACCCAGCTTGACTGCTTTTTTATTTAATTGAGTGAGTTCGAGTTAACAAATGGTTTGACTGCCATAGTTACGATCTGAATTTTTTAAATTGAAGCACACTCTAGTTATCTGCAGGATTTTAACAACTTTGTGAGTTAGAGAAAGCAATCCCATCTAAAAGTTCATCATCGAATTAAATTGGCAATTCATAGCGACTCACCAATTAGCAAGGGATCAGCTGTCTGATGTTTGATTGTTATTGCCTCCATTTCTGAGGAGAGACTAAAGAGTTAAGTGGTCAGCCAGAGCCAGAAGTAGAGAAAGAGGATTCAAACTCAGCGCCAGTTTCCTGGAGCCTCATCTGTGCTCAGAACGTGGGCCCCTCCCTGGAGTATCCAGTCCTGTTGAGCTTGTCAGCTTCCAAGCAGCCAAGGAGGGGCCAGCACACTCTTTTCCAAACTCCCATTTAACCCCGAAAATCTCCCAGCCTTCAAAATAAAAGCTACAGTTGATCGGAGGACAAATTAGGGACTGCAAGGAACGCGGCACAACCCTGGTCCGACGGATCCCGCACCTGGTCTCTGGAGGTCTGGCCTGGCACTTGAAAGCCACAGAACCCTTTCTTTCACTTAAGAATCCATCTCCCACTCACCCATCTTTTGTTGCAAGTAATTCAACATCTCATTTGCTCCAATTTTCTTTCTTTATATTTTTGTATTTGAGCTTTTTGTCTCCTCCATTCATGTCCCTTGCTAATTGGAAGGTCTTTTAAAGAACGTTCTCCTTGGCATTAGTCCCTTGGTTATTTTGTTTTCCTCTTTTTTTTGTTTTGAATGGAGAAGTTTTAGATTCAAATAAGATCTTAACTTTTCTCCCCCCAAATCCTAAATATATTGATGTGTAAAACTAAATTTTTTAAAGAATATTTTTGTTATGCAAAGAGCGTTTTTTTCTGAACAAATAACATGACTGTTAGTATTAAGTGGAAGCACCCTATAGTATAAATGCAAAACTCTTCCAAATCCTTTTTTGGGGAAAAAAATCACAAAAGTCTTAAATTAGCAAATGAAAACATCGCGTCCAGCGATATTGTTTCCTAAATATGCCTGAAACCTGTCATAATCTGTTTTCCTGGAACAATGAAGTGGTTCGAAGACCCACATCACTATCATTCTCCAGACAAAGGTTATCTGTGCATTATATTCAATATAAAACTCTCAAATTTTGAAACATTTTATTATTACAGTAACGGCTATTGCCGTTTCTAACAGACACCCTGTCAGAAGGTTTAAAAAATGTATGCCTCGGTTCATGCAAAAAAAACACAAAGGTCAAAACTTTTAAAATGTCACTTCTTCTGCAGTTTTGCATAGAAAATACACTGGATCAGTGGGAGGGCTCCTTGCCCATAGAAACAGGCTGTAAGGAAAGAATGTTACCCCGCTGCTGAGTTTCCACTTTCCCTGCAGCTGCGGGCTGAGCAGAAAAGCACTGTGGGAGCCTATTGTTACCCCAGCTGGGTAATAGTTTTCTTATTTTACAGTCAGCAGCCAAGGGGGCTGGGGTGTCTCCATAAAGTGCCTGAAAAAAATATATAACTCCTGCAAATAGATCACTTTCCCCCTCTTCGGTGAGAAACAGGAGTCTGTACAACGTGTGCTTCATTTGGCCCGAACGGCCTAATTAAATAGCACAAAGAAAAGCGACCCCAAGGACGGGAGCTTCAGATTCCGCATCTTTCCTTAACAGACCTGGGCTTTGGGGAAAGCGGGGTCTGCAGGGTCTGCAGACACCTCGATTGTTTTCTCCATCTCCCATCAGCCAATTATTCCCTCCTTTTCGCGTTCTTTGAAAGTCACCTGCCATACAGTGGAAGGCGAAGGCATGGAACTGAAATGTTAATTTCAAGTGTTTCAGCGAAGCAGAGCTGCAGGCGCTCAGCTCCCAGGACCACCACTGTTCAGGACTCGGGTTGCCGAGTCTCTGTAAATGGTGGTTCGGTTGTGGGGTAGATCCTTCTGGCAAAATACGGACTTTCTGGCAGCGCCTGGACTTCAGGCTTGTTTTGCTTTGGTTTGTTTTGAACTGCGAATGGTCCATCGTATTTTTGTTACCATGGAAACTCGTTTTCTAAAGGTGAAAAGTCATGGGCCTCTTACCATTTCCACTGCAGGAATAAATATTCTAGCAGCTTTGGAAGGTGAGGCGGTGATGGCCTCACGGTGAACGATAGCGTTTCCAGCCGTGAGGGCGCAAGATGACCATGCTCACGTGTCTCATGAAGCCAAACCACCTCAGATTGGATGTTTCAAAACCGACTAGACTGTTTCGTGCAGGGACTTAAGAAGGAAGAGTTACGATGGGCAGAAACCACGTTGGCTTTTCAGAACACCTGGTGTACCTTCCCCATCTCCCAGGAAGTCGCCAGGACTGAGTCTGGAACTGGTCACTTGGTTCACCTGATCTCTGGGAATCCAAGAAGTGAAAGTTTTAAACTAGAAACTAATAAGGAACAGTCCTAGAGGGTGTGGGCAAATTGTAACCAGCCTGCCTGGAGGCTCAGAAAGTTGAGGAGAAGCCTGATGGATTTTTCTTTTAAAAGTACTAAATCAGTGAGATGGGTTGTTTCTTCTTCTGCCTGGTCCGAGGAAAACAGGTTTCAGGCACTGTTCTCGGGAAGGAAGAGAAAGCGCTCTCCTCCTGTCACTGAGCACAGACGTGGCTCCGGGCAGGGGCACGAGAACGCCGGGGGTGTTCACTGAGCACTCGGAACGGAGCCCTAAGTGTTGCTCTGGAAAGTTCCAGAATGATGTTCATTTTGGCAAGACTGACAGTGAATCGACAGGTGGGCGTCCATGAGGATGCAGAGGCTCTTCACTCTGGGGGGTTGTTTTACGATCGCGTGATGGCATCGATCTAAGAAGAGGATTCTCAACATGTGACCCCTCGAATATGAGGAAGCGGCAGCAGCAAGAGGCAGAGATGAGGAAAAGGGATAATTTGGTGTTTTGGCTTTTTAATGTGTGTGTGGAGGGGGAGAGCGCCCCAGGAGTCCCAGGGCGGCTGACCGGCCCGGCAAAGGCGTGGGCGCGGGGGCAGAAGGTGACAGGCTTTTGGCTGGAGCATCTTCCAGCCGCTCAGCTTTCCCCTGAGACCCGAGAGGTAAGGACGTGATCTGGGCGCTGAGCACAGGGCAGGGCGGCTGCCCGCACCTCCCGGGGGGACGGTGTGGACTGGGCCTGACAACTTCTCCTGCGTGACTCCCTGACCCAAATTTGCATAGTTGTTCCAGAACCTTTCTTTAAGGATGGTGTGCAAAGCCAGCCTAGACAGAGGCAGCCAGTGACCCCCCGCCAGCTGACACAGCCTTGGGGGGCGCCAGAGCAGAGGAGAGGCTGGGTTCAGGCCTCCGCTGATGTCAGGGGCGCGGGGCAGCCCACCTTCCATGACCTTCAGAAACAGTGCAGCCCGCAGGGTTCGGGGACTTCAGCTTTCTTGCCTGCTTCCCTATCAGGCTGTGAGCTTCTCCGTAGCAAGGATGGGCTCGTGTGTCCCTGCATTCCGACTCCTAGCCCCGTTCAGAGATGTCTATTGAGTGAATAGATGAATGAGTAAGTGAACGGATAAAGGAAATCACAGCACATCACTGCCTTCTGGGGCAAATGAGAGACTGAGGGTAAGGGAGCCCCCAGAGACCTCTTCATCCCCCCCAGCCCACCCTACCCTACCCCATCCTGCCCACTCCACCCTGCCCCGCCCACCCCATCCACTCTCTGGTACCTACTAGCACAAAGAAACACAGTTCAGACAAAACAATTCTTCCTCCTGAAGAGACACTAAAAACTGTGATGCAAGGAAATAAATGATTTTGAAGAAGATTAATGTTCTGTTTATGTTGCCTCTTTTATATAAGCTTTGCTAAACTCAATTACTGCAGATCAATTATCCTAGTATTCCTACTGGGACAGCAGAGTCTCTTTCACTTAAAGTGTGTTTTGTTGAGATCCTGGTATTTAACCTTAATACGTGGACGGCCTCAGAGACTACTTTGGACAGATTGAGGAACTCCTTTTAGCAAAGCTTTTGGAGGGTGGGGTGAGGGTACATGGCATCAAGGTGCGATTGTGCTTCAGTTTTCTCTCCAGTAAATGGGGATGATGATACCTACTGTCCCATATCCACCAAGTCATGAGGATGACAAGTGGACAGTGGCAGTGAGTGCTTTACAAAGATTCAAGTGAAAAGCAGAGTGAACTTTCAAAACAAACACACTTGAGTGTCAGCCTTCTACTGGCTGCCAACTTCAAGAAAGGAGAAGGTAAATAAGAGAAGTACTGGGTAGCAATGAACTTTGTATCCTGTAGCGTTAATTCCAAATTAATATTAATAAAGTTTGAACATTTGTAATAAAGGGTGGATTATATTGTTTTAGGAGAGAAAAGGTAGGCTTCAAAGGAAAATCTAATAATATTTTTGCACTGAAAATGCTAAACTGTCTCAACAAAAACTAGGAGTTACAGGAAGGGAACAGAGTAGAAGATTCCAATTTTTTTGTTTTTAATCGTATTTGCTTTGTGCGAAGGGAGAAATGAGGGAATAGAGTATTTTGGTTTCTGGTTTTCATCCAACAGTTGGAAAATGTGTATGAATTCTGAGTGTGAGGAATGGGTGGCTAGTTACCGGCTCAATGGAAAAGCTCAGAAACACCAAATTAACAAAAGAAAAAATGGGAGTGAACGTTAACAAAATCAAACCATCCAAAATGAGGAAAAGGAAAAAGAAGACAGAGTAAAGTGTAACAAACAAGGATCATAAAATATGACAGAGGAATAAAATAAGCACATTCGTTATTACACTAAATGTGAACGAGGTAAATTGCTGTATTAAAACCAGAGGTTGTCAGACTGTGTTTAAAAAAAAAACAAAACAGGTATGTGTTGTTTCAAAGAAACCCTTCTAACAAGGTGGTAACGTTGAAAATAAAGGAGCAAGCAAACAGATGTTAGCAGATGCAAACAGAAAGAAAGATGTGGTGATATTAGTATCAGACAATGAAGAATTTAGGACCAGTGGCTCTAAATCAGATGAAAGCAGGCATTATGTAATAATAAAAGTCACGATTTGTTAGCATGAGCTGGATGTGCCAAACAATGTAGTGACTAAATATAAACAATGACAAAAATAAATAAACTAGTAAATAGCACAATAGCAGTTTCTATTATAATGGGGCTAAAACATCCCCAAACAAATGAGCATCGACCTAGATGACTTGTAAATGGTAATGGGGGCCTTCATATACATTCAGTGGCCAATCAGTAATTAGAACGTCCTGAACTTCAAACCCCACCTGCACTCTTAATGTAGATCATAACAGTCAACATAAGAACCAGTCTCCAGAGCTATCTCTGGGTTCTCAGGCGCCCCAAGAAACCCCTAATGGTAATAGGTATCTCAGACAGGTAGGCAGCTGTCATCTAGGTGGTTGACTAGTCAAAGACTGGGTGGTGCTATGTAGGAAACCCTTTCACCACCTGTTTTCAGGGCACCTAAAGCTCACAGAACGATTTTGCTTCCTTAGGAGAACTAGGGCCATCATGAACATATTCCTTACTAAGTTCATTTTTCCTCAATATATATTGCCTTGCTTCCTGCATAGACACGTTTGTGAGAAGTTTTATGTAAATCAAATCCCATTTTTCAGTTCACTAACCTACAATTTCAAGTTTATTTTCTTTCTTTCTTTCTTGATTGATTCCCAATTGACAGTGGCTCTTACATTTTAGCTTTGAGTGTTCCTTCTTTCAGCCTTTCTACTCAAGCATCAGTGATCACTAAACACGCGATGAGCTGCATTTGGAGACAACTGCCTAAAGGAAACCTTCAGTGAACCCTTCTGTAAAGTCTCCTTTTGTTCAGTGAAGCCTCCTCTGCAATAGTAACAGTAACCCCATAATTTATCTGTTTGGAAAGAGTAGTGGATATGTCTCTTTGTTCTGGGGCATCTGTAGGCCTCCTCTGGTAACTATACCTTTGGTAGCGAAAGCTCTGCAAAATCATCCATTCTTACTCCATGTGCTCCCAGCCCGGGATCCCATTCCCAACTCCAGGATGGAGGATACAGCCCGGGATCCCATTCCCAACTCCAGGGCTGGAGGATACAGCCCAGGATCCATTCCGAACTCTCCAGGCCCCACCAGAGAGAGCAGCGCATCCTCACATTCTCACGGCGGGCAACTTGCTCAAGCACAGCCAAAGAGATGCAGTGAGACTTCCGACTGTGGATTCTGGAAGAGAGAAGCTTGTTTGCCATTGGAACTGAGCCCCACGACGATGCTGGGGACAGAACCACTGACTCCATCGCGTTAGCACAAGAAGAGTAACGTGGGAGAAGTCAGGGCAGCTCCTGGTGCTGCTGACTGCTGAGACCCTCAGACCTGAAGCCAGCTCTACTCCAGAAGTTTTCAGCTTAGAGGAGCAAATTAATTCGGTTTTTTATTTGTCAGGTTTAGGATGGGTTCTCCCTCTGTCTTGCATGCCTTCAGACACTGAAAGCCTGAATTTTTGTACACTGAATTTTTTTATAAAGAAGCATCTGTCACAAAATTAAAACCAGTATTTGAAAGTGGAAAGTATTAAAATATTATGGACAAAAGAAGAATCCGCTTCTCTACCCAAAGTAATTGCTGACATTTCTTTAATCAACACAGTTCTAATATTTGTGCACAGAGCAGCTGCTCCTAGGAGCAAGGTTTTAGAATCGTTTTCACAGGCTTTCCCAGAACCCAGTGATCCTCAGAGGTTGAAAGACGATGTCTGGGTGTTTTCTCTGTGAAGGGATAAGAGTTTTCTAACGGCACAGTTGAGATTTCCAAAACCTCAACTCCTGAGCTTTCCAAAGTACTAAATCATGTATTCAGTGGGTTGAAAGCACTTGAAAGAACTTACATCTGCATGAGAACTTAGAAGCCAGGGGGTTCTGTGAACGTCTGGACACGGAGAGCCCTCGTTCAGAGTGGAGACACCTCAGACAACTGCTGTATTTTATTTTCCAAGACAGTAGCAGCCACTGGGCTCCAGCCATGATACTTGGAAACAGATCGTGGCCATAGCCCAGATCAAAGAAATGGATTGACAGTGTCTCTCAAGTATCCAAACTCTTCCCAAGGTTTCTGACTCTCAAACAGACAGTGCTTTTGCATTCTGTTGGTTAAAACATGAATGGCATAGGACTAAAAATGAAAATGTGTAAGGTATTGAATTCTGTGCCCTGTCAAGCAATTGAAAGTGCATTTACCATCAGCTCTTTCTCCCTTGCCCCTTTCTCAATCAAAAATAAAGATTTGGGTTCTACAGGAGGTCCTAGATCCCTCTTTTGGCAGTGATCCTTGAATGAGTATATGTGATAGGAAAGGTGCCCAGAAGATTCCCTCATCGCCAGATATTGCCAAATCCCCAAAACTGGCATATTTGGTTCTTGGTGAGGCCTCTCCTCCTGGCTTGTAGACACCTATCCTTTTGCTGCGTCCTCATAGGGTCTTTCCTGGTGCAAGAGTGTGAGGGTGTGTGTGCGGGGTCTTGTCTTTTCCTCTTCTTCTAAGGGCCCTAACTGCATCACGGGGCCCCATCCTCATGATCTAATCTAAGCCCAGTCTCCTCCCAAAGGCCTCACCCCTAACACCATCACATTGGGGGTTAAGGCTTCAACATATGGATTCAGGGGTCACACATTCAGCCCCTGGTAGCCCCTGTTGGTCCTCTGTCCCAGTCTCCAGGCTTCTGCTCACATCTCTCTTCTCCGCTTGATCTCTAGGGTTCGAGAAGGCAGGAGTTCTGTCTGTCTCTGTCTGAGCTCCTAGCACACTGAATCTGCACGTATTACGTCCTTAATAAATGTTGGTGGAGTCAATCAATGTGTCACTGAGTTTAACTCAGTACAGCAACCAGTCCATCACCAACCATCGACAGTCTCCATGGAAAGAGTTTGGAAGGAGGAATCCCAACGCAGAGAGGGCCTGCGACATGAAGCTTTGCAAGGTCCTTCTGGACAGTTGGCTTCAGAAGCAGCTTTTGGAGCCTGGGCAGTTGGAACTTCTGATGCACTGCGGGCCCAAGGAGCAGGATGGGGTGCTGAGGAGGGGAGATGTGTGCCTGTACAGAGGGTTGGTCTAGGATCAAGGGAGAAGGTTAAGCGGTCTGTATTTTTCCTTCTTGTTTCTTAGCTCATCAAAGAGACAGAAACTCAGGGTAAATGTTGGATCTAGGAGTGTGCATTTGGGTGAAACATCCCCAGGATTCCGTCCTTCTGGAGTCTAAACACTGAAGGTAAGGTACATGAAAGTGAAGAAATTTAACATCATAATTTCTCCAAATCCTGCCATTCTTTGGGTTCCATTTTTCTTTCTTCCTGACTTTATCACTTAACACACAACTGTAACGATGTTAGATTTACCTAGAGCATTTCACTCAACTCTTAATCACAGTGGGAGAAGGTATTGAGGAACTTCTGAATTCTGCATTCTATTATGGTGAAATGCTTGAATATTTTTGGTGAGTTTGTATGGCTTTCATAATCAGAAAATAATAAGATGTCTAAAATGAAGTTCAGTGTTGGGAAATGCCATGGGATCATACACCCAGCGTGGCTGAGTGCAGCAGATCCTACTTTTCCATCAAACTTGGTACCCTTGTTCCTTCCAGCCCCGATGTGATGTGTGTAGAGGACTTTGGGAGTTTGAGGGGAAGGAGGGTCAAAAATGGGGCAAGAGAGTCCTTCCAGATTTGCGATGTTAGCTTGGATTGGTTCTGGTTCCAAGGTACACAAAACCTACTCTGCATCCCTCAGAGCGGCAGCTGCTGGTGGTGTGCTGGCTCCTGGACCAACAGGCTTGCCACCCCTCTAGTCTGCTCTCCCATCAGCACAAATCTGAGATCGGGTGAAAAGACCACTTTCTGTGTTTTTACTCTTATCTCTCACACTGACAAACTATATTCCATGTAATATATACCAAGTCAAATTGCAGGACTACGGCCTTCTTTTGAACATCATGTAGCTCATCTATGTGAGGGTGTCCTAGGATTCACCTCGGAATTTTATCAGCCAAATAACTGAGACCCAATGAGGTCATTTCCTCCAGCTGCTGTAACAAATTACACAGCCGGGTGGCTTAAAACACAGGAATTCATTCTCTCACAGTTCTCAAGGCCAGAAGTCCAGGAGCAAGGTGTCAGCAGGGCTGTGCTCCCTCCAAAAGCTCCAGGGGAGGGTCCTTCCTGCCTCTTCCCGTGTCTGGTGTTTGCTGGCGGTCCTAGGCTTTCCTTAGCTTGTAACTGCCCGGCTTCAATTTCCCCCTGGGTGTGTCTCTCTTCTTTCCTTATAAGGAAATATCGTATCATATCGGATTAAGGGCCCACCCTACTCCGTTATGACCTCATCTTAGCTAATTGCCTCTGCAATGACCCTGTATGCAAACAAGGTTTCGTCCTGAGCTTCTGTGGTTTCAGGCTCCCAGACATCTTTCTAGGAGACACAATCGAACCCAAGAAATTCAAGATTTCACTGTTTGTAGCGTAACTGGACTCACCACTCAAGTCTCATGGTGGAATTTGTTTCACTTGTTTTAACATTTTTTTGTTTCCTAGTCACCTTGACTGAAAAGATACTCTTGAGCATGAAATATTGGGGAGATTACTTCACCTGCTCTGCGCCTGGCTGGCGTCCTCTGGAAGTGGGATTGCCGCACCGCCCACACCAGGGATGCCGTCGAGGTGAACTGATGCCACGGCACGAGTTCCTCTCCACCACCCCCCACCCCGCTCTTCCGGAATATTGATGTGACCATTGCCCGAAAGGAAAACAACATTTGGAAATTGCTCCTAGGAATTGTAGAAGCAGGAACACTTAGAGCAAAATGCGGGAGCTGGAGGACTTAACTTTTGATCGCTAAGTGCCCTTGAGGCCTCTCTCCGAGGACAGGATGGGCAGGGCGGTGCCGGCGCCAGGGGGGCAGACACTTGAGTGCTATTTCTGGCTCTTCCATTACCTTGATGCTCGACCTTGCAGAAGCTGCAGCTTCTCCTTTACTGTCTCCGGAGCTGATGATTTCTTCCTCTCTTTAAAGTGCAGGTGGTAGTCGCGAATATTTGTTCCCTGCAGGTTTGGTTCTGTAAACCTCTTCTCGGATAAAAATGCCAGGCAGCTGTGGAGTATTGTTCTTATTAATAACCTCATTTCAGCATAAACTCACCCACTTTCATGCTTCATATTAATATTCCACTGCCGAAAACATGCTACAATAACAACTCAGATACCCTCTGTCTTCTCATTTTGAAAATGATCTGTACACAAAACTGTTAAGTTGTCCTAAAACAGAACACCTTTCTTTTCTCCTTCCATGTCCATGTGTAAACATGGCTGCATCTTCCATATAAAAACATCAAGTTGATTCCTCTTGGTCCAGCTCTTTGTTGCCAGTTGTGTTGGTGGTCTTGGGCTGCCGTGACAAGACACCGTAGCCTGGGGGGCTTAAGCAGCAGGAATTTATGTCTTAAAGTTCCAGAGGCTGGGAAATCCAAGATCAAGGTTCTGGTTGATTTGGGCCCTTGTGAGGGCCCGCTTCCTTGTTCATTGATGAATCTGTCCTCACATGGGAGAGACAGAGAGACAGAGAGTTTCTTAATCCCATCATGAAGGCCTCATCCTCATGAGCTCATCCAAACCTAATTAGTGTCCAAAAACGACATCTCCAAATACCATCACGTTAGGAGTTAGGGCTTCAACGTGTGAATTTGGGGCGAGGGATACAATTCAGTCCGTAGCACCAGTATTAGACTATTCACAAACAGAATTGCTTTGTTTCAATCTGCTCAAGATGACTTATAGCTGGCATAGGTGGTTTGTTGTGGGTTTTTTTGAAGCAGATCTAGAGATTATCAAAATAATTCTTTCATTGTAAAAACACACCACTGTCCCCCGGGGTGGGCCACAGTCAGAGCTGCCCCCAGGTTGCCCCCTGGGCTCCTTGAAGAGCTCCAGGCCTTTGGTGTAGGTGCAGAGGGGGGACCCTACCCCGTGTGAAGCAAGGATCTGAAAGCCTCCACCTTGCCTAGGCCTGGGAGGCAGGACTCCCTGAACAGCAGGTATCTGAGCTCACGAGGCAGGCAGTACAAGGCATCCCGCCTGCGGGTAAGAGAGGTCGTGAGCCTCCCGTTCTGGGCTCTGTTGGGTTAGAGGACATCTCATCCCTTCTCGGCTGCTAAGGGCCCCAGATGTGGTGCAAACGTCTGGAAGCCATGGGGCAACACAGAGCCGTGTCTGCCTGCCAGCATCCTCCCATCACTTACGTCCTTTGCACAACCCCCTTTCAGCTTTGGGATAAAGTGAAAGTGACCTTGAATCAAGTGCAAGACCGTGTGCAGCCTCCCTGAGGCTGGCTGGTGCCCTCTGTGCTCTCTGGGGAGTGGGCGCCGGCTGCACCCGTCACAGCCAGGCCATGCTCCTGCGGGCACCTCCTGGGGGTGCTGGTGGACACAGTCCGGCTTCGCATGTGGCAGCGATGAGAGAAGTCGCTCAGATACTTGGTGTCACCGATGAGGATTTCCCACTTTCCCAGGAAGTTGACAGCACTAGGACATGCAGACACGTACACACCAGAACTCCTCCAAATTATATAGAAGCAAAAAATCTAAATGCTAAATGTTTGTGGGTGTCAAGTTTGGTAGCCCAAACTTTGTGGGTAGGTTTGTTTCCAGGGGTGCTGGCCACCCTAGATCGTGAAGAAAGTTGTGGTCCTTCTCCCCAAGCCCTTGTCTGTCGATCTGGTTTTCAGGTTGGACCTTTTTGGGCCGGATGGAGTGAGACAGGGCTGCAAGCAAAAACACAAAAACCACGCATCTCAGGAAATCTTTTTCCCTGATGAGTCCCTTTCTCATAGATGTGTTTTTCCATAAAGTGCAATTAATAATCCTTCCAGGCTTTGTCAAACTTAACTCTACTGTCTTTGGACAGAATGTGAAATACCCACAAGTGTTTGGTGCCGTTCTCTTCCAGACAATGAAGCAACCAAAGCAGAAGGGCTCTGCTAAGAAGCCCGCTCCGATGCCTGCCTTTGTGCTGGTGAAAAGGACGCAGAGCAAACCTAACAAGGGCTGGACACGGAGGGGGAGGGCCAGGCAGCAGGCTCACAGGCTTCTATGTTGCCCCTTTGACAATGATTGAAAAGGAAATCGCTTTTTAATAAGTGTGGTATTCTCGGAGGAACGGGGCTAAAGGGTTAATTTAATGCTTGACCCATTAAAACCGTTGACGGCAGTGAGAAGCTCACAGGCTGATCGGATGACTGTTTCTGCAGGAGAAGGGGTGGAAAACTGAGCCTCGGCTGGACCGGGTAATCAAGGGAGATCGGCCTCGAGCAGAAGACAGGGCCAGGCAGAGCCCGGGCGCTACCTGAGATTCCATTACTTGTCGTCTTTCAAGCATAATAATGAGATTATGGTAACCCTAAACTGGCTGAAAACAAATCTGGCTGCCTGTCAGGTTCATTGTGTCGAGTTTTACAACAATCCAGGTCTGGTTTCCCTGGACCTGTGACGATTACCCTGGGGGAGGGCCTTGGAGAATCGTGGTCAACCCTCAGGCTCGCTCAGATTCTCGCTTCCGACCTACACACCACTGTGGAGCGCATGGAAAACCTTGCTAACGTTGAGTTTTTCACCATGTGATTTAAAAACGAATAATAAGGAGATATTGATGCAACCCTTACTCTCCACCCCATATCAGCGGCAGATTTTCTGTGAGTCCTGAGAAGGCGTGCTGTGGAGGCACGAAGCCCTGGATCCAGCCACACCTGCCCGTGCTGGGTTCACACCCACCCCCGTCACACGCCCGGGAGTAACCCTGTGCCTACGTTAACTCCATCTGTGCAGAGAGGAAGTAGGAAAATAAAGGGGCAGTAACCTCGTTCATCCTGGAGGAAAATAGTTTGTCTTCTTGGGACGCTGACCAGCATCCTGTCCAGTGGGTTACCCTGCGGCCGCACTGCTGAAATGCCCAAGCCGTCCCCGCCATCGTGGTGGTGACGTTTCTCAGCACTCAGGATAATCCTGGTAGCTTCGGGCGCTTGGCACAGGCCGCCTCCCTCCAACCTCACCAGCTGGAGGCCCTGCCACCTGTGCCACGTGCTAGATCGAGGCTCCGGGGTAAGGATGTGCCCGAGGGCCCATCACCAGCAGAAGGCCAGCTCCGCGGGCCACGGTCCCTCGCGGCATGGTAGCTGGACCCTGAAGACGGATTCTCAAGAGAGGAATTTTGAAATGTCTCGTGTTCTTTTAAGCAACATAATAACTTAGAAGAGCAAACAGGGACGATTCACAGATGGCTGGTTCTGCAACCACCGTGCTTTATAAGCACAGACGCGGAGGGAGCTTCTGTAAACGGATGCCCAGTATCTGTAATTTTATCCTTTAACAGACTATTTATTAATTAATATTCATGATGAATGTCAGCCGGCTCCAAGACAGATTAAAGGGAAAGAAACTCCTCTGGATAAAGTAAAACTCAGCCTCAATCCCCAGAAGGGAAGCAGCAGTGTGCACACGTTCAAGTCTCCTGCGCAGAAAAGGGAGCCGGCAGCATCGCGATGAGGGGGCTGAGACAGCTCAGGGCTCCGGCCCTTCTCCTCTAGAATGTTCCCTTGGCCGTGGATTTGCCCTGAGTTTACCTCTGCCACTTCGCACCTCGTTTTTCCCGTCTGTAAAATGGGGACAGTAGTTCTCACCTCCTCAGGTCACATCCTCCCCACAATGACCACCTCCCTGAGGTCTTGTGTGCTTCAAACGAGGCGACTGGGTGGAAGAGACTTGGGAAGTCTAGCGCCTGACACACGTGAGGACACGTGAGGCTGTGTGTCTGCACCCACACACGGGGGTCACACAGCAGGACTCTGGACCTGAGGCCACACAGGGAGGCGGTGGAAGCGTCCTCACCCATCCCTTGCATCTGGTGGCGTCCGAGTGGACCACAGGCAGTCAGATGTGCGCACACATGAGCAGGGCCCTGCAAGCTCTAATTCCACCTCTGCCCTCACCCCAGAGGGCCCATCAGCCAGGGCAGGTTAAAGGAACGTCCCTGTCTTCCCCCGACCTGATTTTCTCCTGTCCATGTTTGGAGCTGTGGCGCCCCCCCCGGCCCTCATCAGCTGCCCCAGCAGGTGTGCGGTCCTGGCATGCAGGCCTGCAGTGGGGCTCCCCTCTTTGTCACCTGAGAACTTCCGCTTCTGCAGGACCAGTGGGGCCTGGGCTGGGCTCCCATCCCACACGTGGGCACAGATGTGAGGAGTGGTCCCTGCACCGTCAGCCCCAGACCCAGCAGACCATCCTTCCCTTAGTACCGTCCTGCCCTGGCCCATCACTGCTGACCATGGCAGCCCTCCTGGCAACCCTCTTGTGGGACTCAGAACAGAGGGATTCCTCACTCTCCCCTCCTGTGGGGGGCACAGGACACATCATAAATAGCACCATGACCATCACAACAGCCCAGTGGTCAGTGGTGACGTCACGGTGATGGCGGGAGCCTGGGTCTCCGTCTGCTCTGATGCTGAGGGCGTGTCTGAGGCTAGTTGGCCAGGGCTTCTCACTCCCATCCTACAGAACCGGACCCGCCCAGCACCCTGCTAGTGATGGCGCTGAGCTAAAAGGCAGGGCCCTTTGTCATCCCTCCAAGACTGTCCCCTCCTGACTGTCCCCCACCCCAGGTCCCTGTGCAGAGCCTCAGCCACAGAGACGACCTCCATTCCTCCAGCCCAGGGGTTTCGATAACCTGCTCAGGGCTGCCCCCTGTGGTGGATAAAACGCCGATCCCCAAACTGGGAGCACTTACAAGCCAACAGCAGGATTTGGTGTCCATAAATGACCATTACAACAACATTGTAGGAGGGACCTTCAAGATGGTGAAGGAGTAAGACGTGGAGATCACCTTCCTCCCCACAGATACACCAGAAATACATCTACACGTGGAACAACTCCTACAGAACACCTACTGAACGCTGGCAGAAGACCTCAGACCTCCCAAAAGGCAAGAAACCCCCCCACGTACCTGGGTAGGGAAAAAGAAAAAAGAATAAACAGAGACAAAAGGATAAGGACGGGACCTGCACCACTGGGAGGGAGCCGTGAAGGAGGAGAGGTTTCCACACACTAGAAGCCCCTTCGCGGGCGGAGACTGCGGGTGGCGGAGGGGAGAGCTTCGGAGCCGCGGAGGGGAGCACAGCCACAGGGGTGCAGAGGGCAAAGCGGAGAGATTCCCGCACAGAGGATCGGTGCCGACCGGCACTCACCGCCCGAGAGGCTTGTCTGCTCACCCACCCGGGCAGGCGGGGCCGGGAGCTGAGGCTCGGGCTTCGGTTGGAGCGCAGGGAGAGGACTGGGGTTGGCGGCATGAACACAGCCTGCAGGGGTTTAGTGCGCCACGGCCAGCCGGGAGGGAGTCCGGGGAAAACTCTGGAGCTGCTGAAGAGGCAAGAGACTTTTTCTTACCTCTTTGTTTCCTGGTGCGTGAGGAGAGGGGATTGAGAGCGCTGCTTAAAGGAGCTCCAGAGACGGGCGCGAGCCGCAGCTAACAGCGCGGAGCCCAGAGACGGGCAGGAGACGCTAAGGCTGCTGCTGCCGTCACCAAGAAGCCTGTGTGCGAGCACAGGTCACTATCCACACCCCACTTCCGGGGAGCCTGTGCAGCCCGCCACTGCCAGGGTCCCGGGATCCAGGGACAACTTTCCCAGGAGAACGCACGGCGCGCCTCAGGCTGGTGCAACGTCACGCTGGCCTCTGCCTCCGCAGGCCCGCCCCGCATCCGTACCCCTCCCTCCCCCCGGCCTGAGTGAGCCAGAGCCCCCGAATCAGCGGCTCCTTTAACCCCGTCCTGTCTGGGTGATGAACAGATGCCAGAGGGTGACCTACATGCAGAGGCGGGGCCAAATCCAAAGCTGAACCCCAGGAGCTGTGCAAACAAAGAAGAGAAAGGGAAATCTCTCCCAGCAGCCTCAGGAGCAGTGGATTAAATCTCCACAATCAACTTGATGCACCCTGCATCTGTGGAATACCTGAAAAGACACCGAATCATCCCAAAATTGAGGCAATGGACTTCTGGAGCAACTGTAGACTTGGGGTTTGCTGTCTGCGACTGACTTGTTTCTGATTTTATGTTTATCTTAGTATAGTTTTTAACACTTGTTATCATTGGTGGATTTGTTTATTGGTTTGGTTATGCTCTTCTTTTTTTAAATTACTTTTTTATTTTAATTATTTTATTTTATTTCATTTATTTATTTATTTTTAATTAATTTTTTCTTTCTTTTTCTCTCCCTTTTCTTCCGAGCCATGTGGTGGACAGGGTCTAGGTGCTCCAGCCTGGTGTCAGGCCTGAGCATCTGAGTTGGGAGAGCCGAGTTCAGGACATTGGACCACCAGAGACCTCCTGGCCCCATGTAATATCAATTGGCGAGAGCTCTCCCAGAGATCGCCATCTCAAAACTAAGACCCAGCTTCACCCAATGTCCAGCAAGCTCCAGTGCTGGATGCCCCATGCCAAACAACTAGTAAGACAGGAACACAACCCCACCCATTCGCAGAGAGGCTGCCTAAAATCATACTAGGTTCCCAGACACCCCAAAACACACCACTGGATGCAGTCCTGCCCACAAGAAAAACAAGATCCAGCCCCACCCATCAGAACACAGGCACCAGTCCCCTCCACCAGGAAGCCTACACAAGCCACTGAACCAACCTCACCCACTGGGGGCAGACACCAAAAACAACAGGAACTACGAACCTGCAGCCTATGAAAAGGAGACTCCAAACACAGTAAGTTAAGCAAAATGAGACGACAGAGGAATACGCAGCAGATGAAGGAGTAAGGTAAAAACCCACCAGAGCAAACAAATGAAGAGGAAATAGGCAGTCTACCTGAAAAAAATTCAGAATAATGATAGTAAAGATGATCCAAAATCTTGGAAACAGACTGGAGAAAATACAAGAAACGTTTAACAAGGACCTATAAGAACTAAAGAGCAAACAAACTGATGAACAACACAATAAATGAAATATAAATATAAATTCTCTAAAAGAAATCAATAGCAGAATAACTGAGGCAGAAGAACAGATAAATGACCTGGAAGATAAAATAGTGGAAATAACTACTGCAGAGCAGAATAAAGAAAAAAGAATGAAAAGAATTGAAGAGAGTCTCAGAGATCTTCGGGACAACATTAAATGCACCAACATTCGAATTATACGGGTTCCAGAAGAAGAAGAAGAGAAAAAGAAAGGGTCTGAGAAAGTATTTGAAGAGATTATAGTTGAAAACTTCCTTATTGTGGGAAAGGAAATAATCAAGTCCAAGAAGCGTAGAGAGTCCCATACAGGGTAAATCCAAGAAGAAACATGCCAAGACAAATATTAATCAAAGTATCAATAATTAGATACAAAGAAAAAATATTCAAAGCAGCAAGGGAAAAGCAACAAATAACATACAAGGGAATCCCCATAACGTTAACAGCTGATCTTTCAGCAGAAACTCTGCAAGCCAGAAAGGAGTGGCAGGACATATTTAAAGTGATGAAAGGGAAAAACCTACAACCAAGATTACTCGACCCAGCAAGGATCTCATTCAGATTTGACAGAGAAATTAAAACCTTTACAGACAAGCAAAAGTTAAGAGAATTCAGCACCACCAAACCAGCTTTACAACAAATGCTAAAGGAACTTCTCTAGGCAGGAAACACAAGAGAAGGAAAAGACCTACAATAACAAACCCAAAACAATTAAGAAAATGGTAATAGGAACATATCGATAATTACCTTAAATGTAAATGGATTAAATGCTCCAACCAAAAGACATAGACTGGCTGAATGGATACAAAAACAAGACCCATATATATGCTGTCTACAAGAGATCCACTTCAGACCTAGGGACACATACAGACTGAAAGTGAGGGGATGGAAAAAGATATTCCATGCAAATGGAAATCAAAAGAAAGCTGGAGTAGCAATTCTCATATCAGACAAAATGGAGTTTAAAATAAAGACTATTATAAGAGACAAAGAAGGACACTACATAATGATCAAGGGATCAATCCAAGAAGAAGATATAACAATTGTAAATATTTATGCACCCAACATAGGAGCACCTCAATACATAAGGCAAATACTAACAGCCATAAAAGTGGAAATCGACAGTAACACAAGAATAGTAGGGGACTTTAACACCCCACTTTCACCAATGGACAGATCATCCAAAATGAAAATAAATAAGGAAACACAAGCTTTAAATGACACATTAAACAAAATGGACTTGATATTTATAGGACATTCTATCCAAAAACAACAGAATACACTTTCTTCTCAAGTGCTCATGGAACATTCACCAGGATAGATCATATCTTGGGTCACAAATCAACCCTTAGTAAATTTAAGAAAATTGAAATCGTTTCAATTATCTTTTCTGACCACAATGCGATGACACTAGATATCAATTACAGGAAAAAAACTGTGAGAAATACAAACACATGGAGGCTAAACAATACACTACTAAATAACCAAGAAACCACTGAAGACATCAAAGAAGAAATCAAAAAATACCTAGAAACAAGTGACAATGAAAACACGAAGACCCAAAACGTATGGAATGCAGCAAAAGCAGTTTTAAGAGGGTTTTAAGAGTTTTAAGAGTTTCAAGAAAAATCTCAAACAACCTAACCTTACACCTAAAGTAATTAGAGAAAGAAGAACAAAAAACTCCCAAAGTTAGCAGAAGGAAAGAAATCATAAACAGCAGATCAGAAATAAATGAAAAAGAAATGAAGGAAACAATAGCAAAGATCAATAAAACTAAAAGCTGTTTCTTTCAGAAGATAAACAAAATTGATAAACCACTAGCCAGACTCATCAAGAAAAAAAGGGAGAAGACTCAAATCAACACAATTAGAAATCAAAAAGGAGAAGTAACAACTGACACTGCAGAAGTACAAAGAATCATGAGAGATTACTACAAGCAACTATATGCCAATAAAATGGACAACCTGGAAGAAATGGACAAATTCTTAGGAAAGCACAACCTTCTGAGACTGAACCAGGAAGAAACAGAAAATATAAACCGACAAATCACAAGCCCTGAAATTGAAACTGTGATGAAAAATCTTCCAACAAACAAAAGCCCAGGACAAGAAGGCTTCACAGGTGAATTCTATCAAACATTTAAAGAAGAGCTAACACCTATCCTTCTCAAACTCTTCCAAAATATAGCAGAGGGAGGAACACTCCCAAACTCATTCTACGAAGCCACCATCACCCTGATACCAAAACCAGACAAAGATGTCACAGAGAAAGAAAACTACAGGCCAATATCACTGATGAACATAGATGCAAAATCCTCAACAAGATACTAGCAAACAGAATCCAACAGCACATTTAAACGATCATACGCCATGATCAAGTGGGGTTTATCTCAGGAATGCAAGGATTCTTCAATATAGGCAAATCAATCAATGTGATACACCATATTAACAAACTGAAGGATAAAAACCAGATGATAATCTCAATAGATGCAGAAAAAGCTTTTGACAAAATTCAACACCTATTTATGATAAAAACTCTCCAGAAAGTAGGCACAGAGGAACCTTAATAAAGGTCATATATGACAAACCCACAGCCAACATCATTCTCAACAGTGAAAAACTGAAACCATTTCCTCTAAAATGAGGAACAAGACAAGGATGTCCACTCTCACCACTATTATTCAACATAGCTTTGGAAGTTTTAGCCCCAGCAATCAGAGAAGAAAAAGAAATAAAAGGAATCCAAAACAGAAAAGAAAAAGTAAAGCTGTCACTGTTTGCAGATGACATGATACTATACATAGAGAATCCTAATGATGCTACCAGAAAACTACTAGAGCTAATCAATGAATTTGGTAAAGTAGCAGGATACAAGATTAATGCACAGAAATCTCTTGCATTTGTATACACTAATGATGAAAAGTCTGAAAGAGAAATTAAGGAAACACTCCCATTTACCATTGCAACAAAAAGAATAAAATACATAGGAATAAACCTACCTAAGGAGGTA